>NC_142009.1:60504063-60877471 GCF_049901735.1 Notechis scutatus | reverse complement strand
TCAAGCCTGATGGGTCCCTAAGAATTTGCGGAGACTACCGGGCCACATTAAACCACGCACTGCAGCAAAGTGCTTATCCAGTACCGGTGGTGCAACACTTACTCCATTCTCTGGGCGGCGGGAAAGTTTTCGCCAAACTAGATTTAGCCCAGGCATATCAACAATTGCCTGTAGACCCAACCACAGCCGAGGCGCAAACGATCGTAACACATAGGGGCGCCTTTAAATGCAACCGGCTCCAATTCGGAGTAAGCGTCGCCCCTGGAATCTTCCAGAGTTTAATGGAAAGGTTGTTACAAGGGATAAAAGGCGTTGTCCCATATTTTGACGATGTACTCATTGCCGCACCTAACAAAGACACCCTAGAAAAACGACTCAGAGAGGTTTTATGAAGATTCCAAAATGCAGGCCTCAGAGTAAAAAAGGATAAATGGCACTTATGTACCGAAAAAGTAGAATTTTTGGGATACCTCCTGGACAGCCAAGGAATTCATCCCACCGAAGACAAATTACGAGCAATTAAAAAGGCACCCACTCCGAGGAACAAGGCAGACCTACAGGCGTTCCTTGGACTTATCAATTTCTATAATGTGTTTTTACCCCACAAAGCAACAGTGGCTGAACCATTGCATAGACTATTAGACAAAAAAGCAACGTGGGTTTGGGGACAACGGGAACAACATGCTTTCCAACAAGTAAAGAAATTGCTAACTTCTGATTCAGTACTTATGCAGTACAACGAGACTCTGCCGCTCACTATCACGTGTGATGCATCACCTTTTGGGGTTGGGGCAATTCTGGCCCACGTGTTACCAAACGGAGCGGAAGCCCCAATCGCGTTTTTTTCGCGAACCTTAGCTAAAGCTGAACGCAATTATAGTCAGCTGGACAAAGAAGCTTTAGCTATTGTTGCTGCAGTTAAAAGATTTCACGAATATGTTTATGGCCGTGCATTTACAATAATCACTGATCATAAACCGCTACTGGGGATCATTGCGGGTAATAAACCAACCCCGTATATATTGTCCCCTAGAATGACCCGTTGGTCTGAATTCCTGGCGGCCTACAACTACACTTTGCAGCACCGCCCGGGGAAATCGATTCTCCACGCCGATGCATTGAGCAGAACACCGCTCCCAGACGCTGTTGTGGATCCAGCCCCAACCCTCTCAACACTACAGATTGAAACTCTACAGGCACCACCCTTGACGGCTAGAGACATTGCCTTTGAAACGAAACGTGACCCAGTTCTGCAACACATACTACGCTGGGTTGAACGGGGGTGGCCGACGGACCAAATTGCACCTGATTGGGCGCCCTTCAAAGCCCGCCAAACTGAGCTGTTTTCCCAAAAAGGCTGCATCTTGTGGGGCGATCGAGTCGTAATCCCTGCCAAATTGCAACAGACTGTGCTGACAGTATTGCATGACGGACATCCGGGCATTGTGCGGATGAAATCACTCACACGCAGCTACGCTTGGTGGCCGGGAATCGACAAAAGAATCGAGGCCTGGGTCGCTACGTGCCAACGTTGCCAGGACGTCAGCAACGCCCCACCGAAAGCAAGCCCAACCAAATGGGAAACACCGAGGGGACCGTGGTCCCGTATTCATATTGACTTTATGGGGCCTACCAAAGGTCACACTTTTCTGATTACTGTCGACGCCTATTCCAACTGGCTCGAAATTCATCGAATGCACACAACTACAACCGACTCAGTTATTAATAAATTAAACAGACTATTTGCCACGCACGGATTTCCGGACGTGTTGGTCTCGGACAACGGCCCGCAGTTCACGGCATTGCCTTTTGAACAATATCTGGCTGATCGGGGCATCCGCCATGCGCTGACCTCGCCCGCGCACCCTGCGGCGAATGGACGTGCAGAACGCCTGGTACAATTTGTGAAAAAGACCCTGCATAAAATGGAATTTGGCAACATCGACGAGAAAATCAATCGAATCCTCTTATTGCAGCACATCACGCCCCACAGCGTAACCAACAAAACACCCGCTGAACTTCTTATGGGGCGGAAAATACGATCGCACCTTGACCGGCTCCACCCCGCTTTCGCACCAGAAAAACCTGTCGGCTCCAGCAGCAAATGCCGGGAATTTAAGGTGGGCGATTTAATCTTTGCCAAAAACTTTTCCGGCGACCCGTTATGGATACCCGCAACCATTACCCACCTCACCGGGCCTAGATCTTACCGCCTGCTAACAGACGATGGGAGAGTGTGGAAACGCCACATAGACCAACTCCGATCGAGATTATCACCCAGCGGCCATGACTTCCCCGGTTCAAAAACTCAAGGGGGAGGGAGTATCGAGGGAATTGACTTTGATACAACTAATAGCGGGTCAACGGGAGCCCTTCAGCCCAGCGAAGCACTGGAACGTGAAGCGGGGAGGGAGTTGATGTCTGCAGGGAACCTTAATACAGGGGAAAACGAACTGCAAAACCCCGAAGAAACACTCAGCAGCAGAGACATCCACAGTGAATGCAGCACGGAATCGCCGTGCAGGAAATAGAACTTAACAATGGTCATCCAAACGCTCCACCGGAACCGGACATTGGACAAAACCCGGTGGAGCCTCGGAAATCATCCAGGCAGACCAAACGGCCTGCCTATCTTGAGGATTTTATCACAGCTCCCCTCAAACGGAACCCAAGGGGGAGGGGTGTTGTGAATCAATAAAAGTGTATAACCTAAATGCAAATTAGGGGTTGAAAACCTGCACACTTGATTGGTCCTTGTACAACAACTTGGGATTGGGCCAGAACCAGTCCCTGATTGGCCACTTTTTGGGACTGTTCTTATTGGTTAGTAGTTTGAACTGATTGCACATTTTCATTGGTTAATAAGGCAGCAGCTAACCCTATAAAAGGGTTACTGCTGCCCATAGCATTGCTCTGTTCCATTCTGATTCCTGTTATTATTAAAGAGTTGAAGTCACTGGTCAGATGTCTGGTCTCCTTATTCTCCAAACTTAACAGTTACCTACTTTGGATAACAAAATATTTGCAAGAAAACAATCAAGCTTAGAGAGTACCAAGGACCCATCAAATAATGATTTTTCTGTATCTACTCTATAAATGTTTAAAAGGTAGGATTTATTCAGCAAATTATGGGTTTGAGGCTGAGGGGGACCAGTGTTTTCCTAAATGTCATATTCTGGGGCAGTTTCAGTGTAGTTTTTATTGTATCTCTGGTAGACTAAGAGGTGAATGAGGCTGATAACAGATAACAGATAATCAGAGTTGGAAGGGACCTTGTAGGTCATCTAGTCCAACCCCCCCCCCACCCAAGCGGGAGACCCTACACCATTTCTGATAAATGGCAGTCCAATCTCTTCTTGAAGGTCTCAAGTGATGGTGCTCCAACAACTTCCGAGGGCAAGCTGTTCCATTGGTTGATTGTTCTCACTGTCAGAAAGTTTCTCCTTATTTCCAGGTTAAATTTCTCCTTGTTCAGTTTCTATCCATTATTCCTTTTCTGGCCTACAAGCGCTTTAGAAAATAGATTGATCCCTTCCTCTCTGTGGCAGCCCCTCAAATATTGGAACACTGCTATCATATCTCCCCTGGTCCTTCTCTTTACTAGACTAGCCAAGCCCATTTCCTGTAACCGTTCTTCATATGTTTTAGTCTCCAGTCTCCTAATCTTCCTGGTTGCCCTTCTTTGTACCCTTTCTAGAGTCCCAACATCTTTTTTGTAATGTAGTGAACAGAACTGGATGCAGTACTCTAGGTGTGGTATTACTAAGGCTTTATAGAGTGGTATTAGTACCACACTTGATCTTGATTGTATCCCTCTGTTAATACAACTTAGGATTGCATTAGCTTTTTTGGCTGCTGCTGCACACTGCTGTCTCATATTTAGCTGGTGGTCCACTAAGACTCCAAGATCCCTCTCACAGTTACTGCTATTAAGCCTGGTTTCACCCAGTCTATATGTGTACTTTTGGTTTTTCTTGCCTAAATGTAGGGCTTTACTTTTCTTTACATTGAATTTCATCTTGTTAGATACGGCCTAGTGTTCTAGTCTGTCAAGATCCATCTGGATCTTGAGCCTATCTTCTTGGGTGTTAGCTATTCCTGCCAGCTTAGTATCATCTGCAAATTTGGTAAATTCCCCTTCTATTCCCTCATCTAAGTTGTTAGACTGACCTGGGTTGGATTGATCACCTTTTTCAAGGATCTTCAAACTTGACAGCTTTAAGACTTCTGGACTTCAACTCCCAGAATTCCTAAGCTAACATGACTGGAGGAGAAATTCTGGGAGTTGAAGTCCACAAGTCTTAAACTTGCCAAGTTTGAAGACCCTGACCTTTTTAATATAATTTTTAGGGAGAGGGCATGAGAAAGGATGCTGGAATGCTGTTTACTCTTTTTGGGTAAAGGGAGGAATTCTGGCTCATTCTGTTTGATGAAGATGGTGAAATAATTCTATTTGCCTTCCAGCTACTTGGGTAAGCATGAAAGGAACTAGGGAATGATATGGTAAGTGTTTGGGTGCAGGTAGTAAATAGTTTCTGCCTATTCCACCAAATCTGGCTGTGTCTCATATATTGTCATCTATAGGTATCGAGAAGGTATGCCTTCTTTTTATGGCATCTACCCTGTAGAAACCCTCCCTGCAGAGATCTGGATAGCTGACTACATTTAAGGTGCTGAATGCTTGCATACCTAGATCCAGCAATTATTTTGGTTAAGTGACATCTAGTGTGTGATGGGGCCATTTGACTGGAGGGAGAAAGAATTAAGATTGGAATTGATGAATGTTGTCAGGAAGAAAATGGCAGGCAGTGACATCAGGGTTGTGATGGACATGGGGAAATATGATGGGATATAGGAGATGGTCTGCTCTCCAGAAAGATTACCCTGGTGCTTGATAATATGCTGGTTTCTAGTCTCCTGTGTTTGCTTTGAGACATGGTCATTAAGTTTTATGGGGCCCATGTCTTCATCTGCTGTTAGTTAATGCAAGGCTTGCCTATAATAATTCTTCGGCTGTTCTATTCTGCTGAAATATGCATATCACAACAACTTTGTGAAGTAGGTTGTCCCAATACTAGATCATTGTCTCAATGTCATCAATAAACGTCTGCGGCAAAAATGTGCTACAAACTATATCTCCCCACTCTTAAAGTCCATCTTCTTAAGTATTGCATCATATCAACTGTCTAATAATAATTTCCCAAAGTTGGAACTTATTACCCAACAGTGTAGGATCAACCTAAAGACAGAGGTGGCCTAATCTATAGAGGGTCACGATCTTCTCTTTGTTTTAACTGATTCTCTGAAACCCTAGGAAATATTGGTAGCTCTCTCCAATAAGTGCATTCATCACCAACCCCCCATGGCCATGATATTAGCTCTCTGAAAAGAGAGCTAGATATCTCTGCTTGCCACATATAATTCTCCTGTTGGAATAGTTTAATGTACAAAAAATAATGTTTAAGAAGCCCCAAGTATTTCTGGCAGCAAGAATTTAAAATAAAGCACGAACAACAAGCAATACATATTAAATGTCATTGCATACATTGTTCTCTACAGTTGGCTGTCAAGGGGAATAAAGTGTATGGAAGATTGTGCTCTCTGTTAAGGTTACACAGCTTGACTCAGCTAATAAAGGTTGATTGTATGGGATTAGGAACAACGGAAAAACATTTTAATGAATAATATTTTCAAAGAGCACAAAGGAGAACCACTTGTAAGGTTAACTGTTTGCATCCTCAATCTGCTGTGCTTAGGTTTACTTCTTTAGAGTCCCGTAACTTCTTTTTTTTTTAAAGTAAACTATTTTAAATATGTTTTACTAAAACTGAAAGGGGGTATTACTAGAATTATTTTTTCATCGATCATTCTTTTTATATAGCAAGTAAGAAGCTGGGAATAATTAAAAGACCCAGAAAATTAAGCCCTCCAGTCGTACATTTCTGATCAATTCTCACAACCCAAAATTATACCTCTACATTAAAAGACCAAAGAGGTTATTGAAAGAATAGCAGGTGATGGACAATGATGACATCAGTACAATAGTTGGGGATGCTGTTGCATATTAAGACACACAAACACAGAGTATATATATATATTAAGAATATATATATATATATATATATATATATATATATATATATATATATATATATATGGATCTTTGGTTATTCGGGTTTTCTCCTGCGTAAGATTGGAAGTATCTAGGCAACATTTCGATGAAGTCTCATTCATCATCTTCAGGCTTGTGTCTTCGGCTCTGTGCTTCTCAGAGTAATGTGAGCTTGCAGCTGCTTCTTCCTTTTAACTGCTAGTGGGGGTGTGACTTGATTGGGTGGGGGCTTGGCTGTGTTCTGATTGGGTGGGGGTGTGTTCTCATTGGTTGGGGGTTTGGCTGTGTTCTGATTGGTTGGGGGGTTGGCCATATTCTGATTGGCTGGAGGTGTGTTCTGTTCAGGTGGGGGCTTGGTTGTGCTCAGGTTGGTCTTAGTTACTGGGGGATTTGAGCTGGTGAGCTGTGATCTTGCTGTTTGGCTTCGAGTTCGTGGTCGTGCTGCATCTTCATGGTGGGGGTCAGTTAAAAGGAAGAAGCAGCTGCAAGCTCACATTACTCTGAGAAGCACAGAGCCGAAGACACAAGCCTGAAGATGATGAATGAGACTTCATCGAAACGTTGCCTAGATACTTCCAATCTTACGCGGGAGAAAACCCGAATAACCAAAGATCCACATACAAATACCCGCGAGAACCTCAGAAAACAAATATTGCACCTCTACGGGGAGGAAACCCACCATCTGACCAGGACTTATGAAAAACTTGAAGTCCAAAGAGCTTCCATTTTATGTGACCTCGCATTCCTATGCAACTGCCGAGATCAAAATTTAATTCCCACAAGCTTCCAATTGAAATTCCACACCAACACAGCAGCCACCAAACGCATCCTAAAAAGAACAGAATTGGCCCTAATTAGAAATGAACTTCACACAAAAAGATTTCTTCTAGACCAAATCAACAAAGATCTCCTCACACTTCACCTCAGACTCAGCAACAAGATTCACCCCTTACTTTGGGACAAATCCAAACAACTCGCTGTCTGGAGAGCCGAAACACAGACCACCCTCAAGACAGACACACACACCAACAAACTCAGAAAACTACAACAACGCCAGAAACCAACTCCTCCCCCCTCACAGCCACACATGAAACAAACAGTGCACAACATCTCAGACAAGACCCTCACCGAAGCCGAAACCAAGGTCCTTTCAAAAGGATTCAACTTTGCTGTCGCTCCCAAACACATCCCCACAGAAACCATCATATGCAGAGTTGAAACCAGCCTGACCAAAACCAACCCTGATGATGCTAATAGAATCAGACTCGAAATCACCAACATCCTCTGCACTAGCAAACCACCCAAAAGCAACTTATCCAAAGAAGAACAAACTGCACTACGTAACCTGAAAGAAGACACCAGCATAATAATCCTACCAGCAGACAAGGGCAACACGACAGTGGTTATGAACACATCTGACTACCAAACCAAGTTAACCAACCTACTCCTAGACCCCACATACAAACCCCTAAAGACAGACCCCACCACCTACCTAGAAAAAACCACCAGATCCAAAATAAAAGCCTCCCCCATCAGTGAAGAAATCCAGCAAAGAATCATACCCAGAGAGAAATCATCCAGATGCCCTAAGCTTTATGGTCTCCCCAAGATACACAAAGAAGGAACTCCACTTAGACCAATAGTCAGCTCCATAGGCTCACCTCTACAAAACCTAGCCAAATTTCTCGCCAAACAACTACAGCCCTATGCAGAATCCATCAACTCACATGTAAGAAACTCATTCCAGTTCATCGAGATCATAAAGAAACAAAACTTACAACCCAGCGACCTACTAGTGAGCTTCGATGTCATATCCTCTTCACCCAAGTGCCAATAAAAGAAGCCTTGACAGCCATCCAAAACAAATACAACCCTCCCCAGCACATCCTAGATCTGACCAACCACTGTCTATCCAATACATACTTCACCTACAACGGACAAAAATACAAACAAATAGAAGGAGCACCCATGGGATCACCCCTCTCACCTGTCATCGCAAACCTCTACATGGAACACTTTGAAACACAAGCTCTAGAAAAATATGATCACAAACCCAAACTCTGGCTCAGATACGTAGATGACACCTTCATAATCTGGCCACACGGGAAAGAAAAACTGAACAACTTCCTCACACACCTCAACAGCTTACACCCCAAAATACAATTCACCATGGAAACAGAAGCTAACAATCAACTTCCCTTCCTAGATGTCTTGGTATACAAAAAACCCAATGGCTCCCTAGGACACACCATCTACCAGAAGAAAACACATACAAACCGCTATCTACATGCACTCTCACACCACCACCCAGCACAGATCAATTCCGTAGCTGAGACACTCATCTCCAGAACAAAATGCTTAGCTGATGAACAACACCTAAAAACCGAACTAAACACTCTCACCAACGTACTCACAGCCAATGGATTCCAAAGAAAGAAGATTACCCACCTAATCCAAAAAGAAACCCCAACCAAAATCCAAGACAGAGAACAAGAGAACGGCAAAGCCCTCCTCCCATATATAAAAGGCACTACAGACAAAATCAGCAAGATCCTCCAAAAACACAACATTAAAACAGCATTCTGCACAAACAGAAAAATATCCACCATCCTAAGAAACCCTAAAGACAAAATTGAGTTAGAAAACCAAGGAGTATACGAAATCCCTTGCACCGCCTGCCCCACCACATACATTGGACAAACTAACAGAAGAATAAGTGCACGCATTGAAGAACATAAGAACTCAATCAAAAAAGAAGAACCGACCTCTTCCTGGTCCAACACCTCAAAGCCACAGGACATGAGATTGACTTTAAAAATACCAGAACTATCGCCAAAACCGAACACTTCAACAACAGAATAATCAGAGAAGCCATAGAGATAGAAAAACGCCCACACAGCATGAATAAAAGAGATGACACCTCCGCTTACCAGCCATTTGGAAACCCGCCCTCATGAACAGGCAGTACCTAACATGATGAATGACACCAGACCCACACCCACGAGGGCCACACAAGATGCCACCACCACACTTCCACGTAAAAAGTAGACTCACACCCACACAGAAGATGAGACACGACCACAGACCAGAAGCCGCACTGCAGCTGCATCACTACCCACTTCAAACCCCTCTGAGCCATACATGAAGCGAACTGACCCCCACCATGAAGATGCAGCACGACCACGAACTCGAAGCCAAACAGCAAGATCACAGCTCACCAGCTCAAATCCCCCAGTAACTAAGACCAACCTGAGCACAACCAAGCCCCCACCTGAACAGAACACACCTCCAGCCAATCAGAATATGGCCAACCCCCCAACCAATCAGAACACAGCCAAACCCCAACCAATGAGAACACACCCCACCCAATCAGAACACAGCCAAGCCCCCACCCAATCAAGTCACACCCCCACTAGCAGTTAAAAGGAAGAAGCAGCTGCAAGCTCACATTACTCTGAGAAGCACAGAGCCGAAGACACAAGCCTGAAGATGATGAATGAGAGTTCATCGAAACGTTGCCTAGATACTTCCAATCTTACGCGGGAGAAAACCCGAATAACCAAAGATCCACATACAAATACCCGAGAACCTCAGAAAACAAATATATATATATATATATATATATATATATATATATATATATATATATATATATATATATATTTGTATGTGTGTGTGTGTGTGTGTGTGTGTGTGTGTGTGTGTGTGTGTGTATCTTTGGTTATTCGGGTTTTCTCCCGTGTAAAATTGGAAGTATTTTGGCGACGTTTCGACAAAATCCCATTCATCATCTTCAGGCTTGTGTCTTCGGCTTTGTGCTTCTTGGAGTAATGTGAGCTTGCAGCTGCTTCTTCCTTTTAACTGCCAGTGGGAGTGCTACTTGACTGGGTGGGGGCTTGGCTGTGTTCTGATTGGCTGGGGGGGGGGTGTTCTCATTGGTTGGGGGCTTGGCTGTGTTCTGATTGGCTGGGGTGTGTTCTGTTCAGGTGGGGGCTTGGCTGTGCTCAGGTTAGTCTTAGTTGTCGGGGGATTTGAGCTGGTGAGCTGTGATCCTGTTGTTTGGCTTCGCATTCGTGGTCATGCCACATCTTCATGTTGGGCGTCAGTTCGCTTCATGTATGGGTCGCAAGCTCACATTACTCCAAGAAGCACAAAGCCGAAGACACAAGCCTGAAGATGACGAATGAGATTTAATCGAAACGTCGCCAAAATACTTCCAATTTTACGTGGGAGAAAACCTGAATAACCAAAGATCCACATACAAATACCCGCGAAAACCTCAGAAAGCAAACATATATATATATATATATATATATATATATATATATATATATATATATATATATATATATATATATATATATATATATATATATATTTTCTTAAGCTTTTGCGGGTACTTACATGTATGGCATTTAGCTTTGTTCAGGTATTTTCCCACGTCATTATAGTTGTGCTTTTAAAGTTGTAGCAACGTTTCGGCAGAATCTCATCTGCCATCATCAGGCTTCTGTATTGTGTTCGTCTGTGAGTCAGACTTTCACAGCCATTTCTGTTTTAAATTTGGGGCTAGCCTACTGCTGTGCCAGAATGGTTTTTTCTTCATCCTGATTGGTTGGGAGTCTTGGTCTGTGTTTATTGGTCTTGGAGTTTGCTGTGTTCTGCTTGATTGGTGTTTCTAATATCTTCTGTCTGTTTTATGGCTTTTTTTGTCTTGATTGGCTGGCAACATTGTGTTTCCTGTATTGGAGGCTATAGTCGTGTGCTTTTCGTCTGGGGCTGAAATATTGTCTCTGAAAATGAAGCTATAGAGACTATCCAGGTAGCTTATCAGAGATGGTCAATTCCTAGAATATTTTCTCAACCCCAGATTGAAAACACATGGTAGAAAGTTGTACTTTTTAGCAGCTTGACGTAGCTTATCTGACAAATGTCATGCCTCAAAAGCCAACTGCTTCGAGGAGAAGCCGATAAGATATGGTAGCTGCCTTCTGCCTTTGTGGCTTGCCTTGGCTTGAAACAATCATAGTTGTTTTGCTTTTCTTTAAAAAAATATTTCAAACAAAGAGGCCTATATCCAACAATTGCTCTACAGACAAGTAGAATTTTTCCTTGCTTCCCTTTCCCTGCATATTCCAGATTAGCCTGAGATTGGCCTAAAGCTTTTCCATGCTGATTTGTATGAAAAAATTATACCAGCCCATCAAAAGAAGAGATTCTTTTTCTAGAAGAACAACTTGGTTGAATCCAGTCTCAAATTATTGTACATGGTTAATATTTTTACTTGGTGATTAAGGCTATATCTTGTTATTTATGTGGCATTCCAGTTTGAGAGAGCTTGTTCAACTCTAGTGGCTTAACCCAAACATGATTTTTCAAAAAGCAACTGGATTTTTTTGAAGATGTTTAACTTCTCATCCAAGAAGCAAAACGTCTTCAAAGAAATAAAAAAAAGCCCAGTTGCCTTTTGAAAAAGCAGCTTTGGGGCAACCATGAACCTGAATGACTGAGAATCTCCAAAGACATCTAGCAGTTTAAATATTGGATTAGAACTGAGAAAATTCAGATTCCAGGGGTATCTGCATGGAAGATGCACAAAATATGCAAATGGGAAAGAAGTCTTGTCATCCAAGCATTGTCTACTTTGTATATGTATACAACATGGATGCATGTACAACAGAGGCAGGGCCTGGATTATGATACTATGCCTACCATCTTGCAAACTCTTCCCTTGCCTTCCCCACACCACGGCTGCTGCTGACAGATTCAAATCTGTATTCAGCCATGAAATGTATTGGATGGCTCTCTTAATCTAATCC
The DNA here is from genome assembly GCF_049901735.1 of Notechis scutatus. Classification (NCBI taxonomy): domain Eukaryota; kingdom Metazoa; phylum Chordata; class Lepidosauria; order Squamata; family Elapidae; genus Notechis; species Notechis scutatus. The sequence goes on along the minus strand of NC_142009.1, from coordinate 60,865,540 downwards.
ACCCCTCATAAAGCTATTGTGAGGAAAAATGTGGGCGAAGGAGACAATGCACATTGCATACGTGCTGAAGAAAGTATGTTTTGCAAATGTCATAAGAAGGAAATAAACATTTATATATAAATCTCATATACAAACAATTGTTCTCCTTAAGATTATTATTGACTAAACATGCTCAGAACTGTAAGGCAAAGAATTTGGAATATTTCTGGAATCAGAAAATTTTAGTTCTAGTTTAGATCAGGTTCATAGAGAAGGAAACACAATTCAGTCAAGGACGAATAAATCCTGTTATATTTCAACTTTCACATTTCCATCAAAGCTTTCTAATTTATTTACATCTACCAAGGCATCTAAGAAAAACAGATGAGGCTGCTAACAACAAAAATCAGGACATCCCAGTAAACAATCTGCAAATAAATAATATAGCTAATATATGTTAAATTAAATCTATCAATCATATCAAATTTTTAAGAAGTTTTAAGGTTCTTGTGGAAGAGACTGTGAATCCAGGAACACTCCATACTCCAACTCATAAACCTCAGAGCTCTGATTCAAAGCTCTAAGACATTGTCATCCATAGGCTTCTGATAGAACTCACAGTAAAACCACATTATGATTTTATTGTTCAAATGATGCAAAGTATGTAATTTAACTTAGTCATGTTATGACATGTATGGTATACATTACATAGTTGTTACTATTTGCATGAGATTTTCATGACACATTTTCTCTTCCTTCTAGCCCCCCACCTCCACCTCTCAGAGGTGGTTCTCCAAACTAAGATATCCCACTGGGCCTCTCAGTCATAACTATCATGGAAATTTGGTGCTGCTAAGAGCAGAACTGACATAATCTTTTGTGGCTCTACTATCTTGCCAGTCTTAAAAAGGTGCAAGCAAATGCAAGAATCTTCCAGCGTGTGACTTTCCTTTTTTTCCTGAGACCACCTGGGTAAGCTTTCTTCTGGTCCCATCTGGATGTTCTGAAAGGCAACATATCTTGGATATGTGGCCTTCTGGCTTGGCTTTTTAGTAGATGAGGAGTGCTCAAGCTCATTTATTAAAGTCATAGTTTTCAAGGAGACACATGTAAACCTGTCCTTAGCTAAAACTGCCTTCCCAGATTCAAACCAACCAGATGCACCAGTGATAGCATATGTTTGTACATATAAATACATCTAAATGCCCCTGATGGCATTGGCTTCTGTGCAATTTTGGAAGGGGGACAGAATTCCACCCTGCTTATCTGTCCATATGTGATCTTATCTGGAGCAAAGCAGCTGCAGTCACTGAAAGGAAACTCATTAGTTCTCAACATTTCTTGGAGGGCTAGATGGAAAGGCATGAACTGAAAGTCAATGCCACAAGCACAGGTTAAAAAGTGAGCCTCTTCTGTTTAATCACTGACATTCAAATGTGCTTCATCTTGAAAGTAAACCAGGGGCTTTTCACAAAGGCATAAGAACAAAGGGAATTTTCCCTGGCACGGAAGGATGAGTTTTATTTCATTTTTTTTTTTTTTTTGCTTTCCTGAAATGTGCAGGTTCTCTGCCCATCCTAAGGGGGGAAATGATAATATGAGGTATTTACATGCAAATACATCAATTTGTTTCTTCAATAGAAACTCAGTGAAGGTTGAAAGAGAAGCTACCATAAGATAGATAATTATATTATCCTTTCTACCAAAACATTTTGCTTTTCTTTCAGCTGATGAGTAGAAGAATGACAATGAGGCATTCAGATCACCAAGCTGCATTAACCTTCACACTTGGCCTTGAAAGTTCCTGAATGATTCCTTTTTTTGATTTCTGTTTGGAGGCAATTTTCTTCTCTCTCTGGCTTCTGTGGGTTCAGTGTAAGAGGTTACCTCAAATCCCGTTTTTTGGTAAAGCTGTTACTGATAGATTTCTTTTCTTTTTTCTTTAGGTAGGCCAACTTCTCTTAACATGTTTACTTTCCAAATCTCAGAACTTTGGCAGAGAGAGCAACGTGCTGACCTTCATCAGCCACCACATTGCAGAGAAAGAAGAGTTCAAAATGTTCAAAACCAATTCATTATGAACTTCTTCTCTCATTTCTCTTTTATTTGAAAGCTGATTGAGAGAGTTGTTAGCAGGTTTGCTTCCCAAGGTGAAAGAGAGGCTTCTTTATAATAACATATACTTCAGTTAATAATTGTCGTTAACATCATCACTCTTTTTGTTCTAGTCCTTACTATCATATTTTAGATGCATGATTTGTATTCATGATTCAAGCCTATCATATAAGTTATAATAGATATCCCCCCCCTCCTCCTGGCCATTTGCAGTCCACCAGCTTTGTGTGCCCACCAGTGTTTTCTTTAAAAGTCAAAATATTGACTGCTTCAGGGGCTTCTTTTCTAAAATGCTTCCAATACTGCCATATCTACTAGCCTCCAAAAAGTTGATCAGCATATTATTTTAAATTTATCAGTGAGACCCTTTTCCCACTGTGGGTTATGCGAGCCTGTTGTTGAAGATAAATCTTTTCCTGTAAAACAAATACAATAAAGGAGGCATTAAATGTGCTCCATTTTATTGAGGGATGAAATCTGACATTTCCAACATAAACAAAGTCTTGATTTTTGGACTTAGTGTTCAATACCAGGAGGGTCAGGTGAAAAAATCAAACATAATTTTCTCCTATAATTGATTTTTAATAATATATTGAATAATAGAGCACTTATCACTCTTTTAAAGAAAACCGGTGTTTGAGGCTAAAGTTTCCTATTGATCATTGAAAGTTCACTTCCTTCTATCCAGGACATGGCATATAAGTGCTGGTTGACCAGAGTTCATACTATTGTCAGGGACTTTATACTTCGTTTCCATGACTGGTTTTCATTGTTGCTTTCTGGGAGGAGGCTTCGTGATATCCAAAGCAGAACAACTAGATTCTGTAACAGCTTTGTTCCATACAGTATTAACCTCATTAACTCTCAAGACTCTTTTTTTCCACTATGTATTCAAAATTGACTGTGGTTAATACAAATGGTGGTGTCACTTTTAAATAACATGGCATTTTGGTTACTGCTCCTGCTGTTATCCTTGGGATGGTGACATTGTTTGGTGCTGGTGTGCCTTCTTTTTGAGAGTGAGGCATTGGAATTTCATTTCATGTGTGCCGTTGTGTATACAGTTAAATGACAATAAAGGTTATCTCTTGATATGATTACTCCTACTTCTTTTCTTTGATGGGATCCCTTGAAATTGTCATTTTAAACTGGAAAAGGAAACAATATCTGCTCTAACTCACAAAGGCTTAATATTGTAGACAGTGGTTTTAAAAACATGGACGCAAAGCTCTTTTTTCAAATCACAGTATGTCTATGAGATATGAAAAGTTATTTACTGCTCCTTCCAAACTATAGCCCAAACTCAATTTATTCTTATGAACATGTGCTGTCTAAAATGAATATATTTTACATAAAAATACTGATGGACCCACTTTCTTGTCCGACTTTACTTCTTCTACTGCTTTATTTCTCTAAGCAAATAACCCATGTTCTAAAAGGTGTACTTGCCATGTATTTTAAAAGTGCAACTAAGGAGAGAGAGAGACTTTCCAAAGTGGAAATATGATACTTTTAAGGAATCATTTTTACTTCTGAGACTTCCACTGTATTAAAAGCATCTTTGTTCTACTGCATATTGTTAAAAAGATCAAAACGCTACTTCTCTGAAATTCACTTGGAACCTTGACCTTGCTTTATAGCTTGACAGTTTGACTTTTCTGATCTCCATGGTATGCTACTCAGATTTGACATATGTTACTTAAATGCTGGATCCATGTAGAAATAATACTGACTTAAAGATTATTTAATAATGAGCAATAAGGCTCATTATTGAGCCAACCAATCAGTGTAATAGGGTCAGTGCAATAGGTACAGTGCAGTTGTAGGATTTAGCTGTACCCTGAACAACTTGGAGAGAAGGTGAAATATTGATTAAATAATAAGCAATGAAAACCATAAATAATATTCAATTAGCTTTGGGACTAATTAAGGAAGATGCAAATGCAGTAAAGTTAAAGTACCTTTAAAGCAGAGCCCGAGATGGATGCATCCAGAGAGTTTTCTTGGCAGTTTTATGGAAATGTTTTGTGTGCCTTCTGGTGATGAATAGAAAAACTAGTAAGCACAGTCCTGTTTCTCTAAGTAGTAATTGGGGTCCAAAATTAAAATAGGAAGATGCTTATATCATCTAAATTTAAATAATGAAATGTTGTGGAAGAATCTGAACAATTAACTTTTAAATCACTATAGTTAGTTATTATCTTGGTTTGGTTTTGAATGTCCCAACATAGATATCCAGGAGAATTTTTTTGTGATTTCCTATTTTTGTGGTAGCTATCCTCTTCCACAAATTACTGGAAATTTTCAATATTTTCCACAAACTATTATTTGAAGAACCTTCAGGGATATGAATGGATGCCATCAGTTTTGATGGATTAATGTATTAATTTTATTTTTATTAATTTAAATAAAAATGAACATTGTTTTTATTTCTCAATAAAAATATTGTTTTAGAGAGTTTAAAAAGGGGAGAAGAATCAAAATATTGGTTTTTTGTTTTTTTTTACTAAAAGCTTGGAAATATATTTCTTCTACTGCTCCACTATATGGAATAACACTGTACAACAAAGGAACAGCAATGATGTGTGACATTCTTCAAGGCACCAATCTATTGAGAGATGATGGATAATGCTTTAATTTTTCAAAAATTGAATCATTCAAAATGTGTGTTTTTTTGATAAATCTATTTTACCTTTCAGTTCAAGGCTTCTATAGTAATTTGGAAGGAAGGAAAGTGAAATAAACTGTGTTGTTAAAAATGGATAAAGATTTTTGATTTACATCTAGGCTTGCAATGATGTAATGTCATCTATTGTTATAAAAATGTAAAAATGACATACACAATAAAGATGACCTTATGGAAGAAACCTGTTGCTGATTCCAGAAATGTTTTGGGTTTGCAAGCTGGATGGAAATAGGAAGGAAGTTTTAGATTTTGTTGAAATCAGGAGCCATGTGCTTGTCAGGTCATAGGTTGACCATTTCTGCTCTAATGTGGAGGAAGGAAGGAAGGAAGGAAGGAAGGAAGGAAGGAAGGAAGGAAGGAAGGAAGGAAGGAAGGAAGGAAGGAAGGAAGGAAGGTTCATTTATCAATAAATTCATAAGCAGGAGCTAATTTTAACTTCATAATGACCAACATATGAAATTGTTATGTGAATGTAGTATAGTCCTGCAAAAGATGCAATCTATATATAGAATCTCAAGGAGCATATGTCCTTGGCTGCAATTTTTTTTTAAGTATTTGGTGACAATATTTATTCAATTCTTGTTAACTATTACCATTAGAGTGATGTGTGGTTACAGGAATAATGATCACCAAGGAGTGCCAATTACTATGCCACAAGCACAAATAAGCAAAACCTTGAATTGAAAAATTATAAGATCTTTTTTAAGAAATCCTACACTACCAAAAATGGAGCACAGCAATATCCAATACTGTGAAACATATGAAATGAAAATCCGTTTCTTTGTCATGTTTAAAAGTCATAAAGAAGCCATCCCCCTTTCTTTCTTTCTTTCTTTCTTTCTTTCTTTCTTTCTTTCTTTCTTTCTTTCTTTCTTTCTTTCTTTCTTTCTTTCTTTCTTTCTTTCTTTTCTTTCTATCTTTCTTTCTCCCTTTCTCTCTCTCTCTCTTCTACACACACACACACACACACACACACACACACATGTAAATGAAATGTAAAAATGAAATGTAAATTTGTTTCCTTGGAAGAAGGGAAGAACTCTTCTCTTTTATAGAGCTATCCCAGTCACCCTGTTACAAAAGAGATGAAGGCCTTTTGGATTACAGCAGAATCCCAAACTGGAGAAAATTTTGCTGGCATTATAGATGTGTTGAGTTAACCTGATCTGAACGAAGGAATGGAGATGACCTTTGTGTGCATTAGAGTCATTATAAGCATCTGCTTTGCATTTCAACCTCAGCTCCCAAAACTGACTGGAAAGGTTCATTTTTGCATTTCAGACATTTTTGAAATGGTTGCTGTCAGTTTCATTTTTCTATGCAGCTTTCTAATGACAAGGGCAAGGAGTATATTTCAAAGCAAAGGAAAGCTACACATCATCTCCTGTGAAACCCAACACTATCATGTAGGGATTACAAAGAATACTGGCCTTCATTTACTCTTCAGATTGATTGATTGATTGATTTACAGAGTTGCCCATGTCCCTCAAAGAGAAATCTGGAACTATTGTTACTTCATAACAATAAATAAATAAACTAGCCAATATAAAAATATAAAAAAGCTACAGTAATAGATAACATAAAACCAAAAATACTAACCCGGGGTGAAATGAAAATAAAAATGGCCACCTCATCAATGGAGCCATTGAGACAAATTTCTGGCTCCCTGTGACCCCAGGCCTAGCAGCAAAACCAAGTCTTGAAGGTGTTTCAAAAATTAAAAGGGATGGGACCAGCCTAATTTTGAGGGGAAGAATGTTCCATAAGCTGGGTGCCACAGTAGAGTGTCTTGGGCTTTACCAGATATAGATCATTAGGTAATGGTACCCATAGCATACTCTGTAAGATCTAATGGGTGAGTTGATGTAACCAGAGAGATGTGGTTCTTTAAATATTGGAGGAGACTTAAGGTTAATGTCAGCTTTGAAAGCCATATTGACACCAGACACTTCCACACTGCCACATTCTTGTGCCTGGGAAAATGGGAGGGGGGGATTTATTTTTATTTTTATTTATTTATTTTGATTTGTCAATCGCTTACAAGATAATAGTTATAAGTATATACATAGTTATGAATACATGAAATGGGTACATATAAGAAAAATAAAAGAAATAGGACAGGGACGGTAGGCACGTTGGTGCACTTATGCACACCCCCTACAGACCTCTTAGGAAAGGGATGAGGTCAATAGTAAAAAGTCTAAGGTTAAAGTTTTTGGGGTTTGGGGAAGAAACCACAGAGTCAGGTAGAGTATTCCAGACATTTCTTGGAATGTATGTGATTAGACATAACAGCATTCTTCTTCTAAGTCAAGGTCATGTTATTCTGCACCTGGGTGAGGGGATGTCTCAAGTTGGGATGGATGGTGTTTGGGGCATGTGATGTGATGATGGGTGCAGGGGGTGGATTTGTAGTTTTTTACTTATTGCAAGGAAACCTGGAACTTTCAGATTCAGGATTCCCCAGATGTGCCAGTTTACTATCCAAATAAAATAGAACTTTTAAAAAGATGTCTGTCTCGGAGTTATTTGTTGGAGTGGAGGTTTTCTGGAATGCTGACAGTTAAACCATGTATGTATTTGTGAACTTCCAACTTTCCTCCCCTCTTGCTATGAATTTAAAGGGATGGTTAATATTATGCTTTTTTGGTGAGCAGCTTCTTTCCAATGCAAGCTCTCTCCCTTTTCCTCACATTTTTTTAAAAAAATTCTTAGATGGTATTATGACTTTCTGTTTTTGATGTTTTGTTACAAATTATTCCTGTGGAGATCTGAGACCAGCTTTTCTAATCTATGAATAGTGATTCTACTTTTTTAAAAAGTCCACTAATTACAAGGCTTTGCTCAGGCCCTCCTTTGACATTTTGGGGAATAGCCTAATTAGATTTCTAATATTTAGGACATGACCTAATTATACTTGGGTAAGAAGGATGGATGAATGGATGAAGAAGAATTTTTCTGAGGAAAAAAATATTAAGTCAACATTCAGTTGAACCTTTCAACTTTAGAATGTTTTTGAGGAAAACACTTCCTTTCCTCCTTTTATGAGCAATTTGTATGTTTTTGTCATATGACTTACAGGCATACATACCTTACTAGTCTCATACATTGATACAATCAATGTTATTAAACCTTTAGAAAGCTAATTCTATATTTTTAAAAGCTCCATTATTTTATTTATTAGATTTATATGGCCAGCCATCTCACAAATTACCATGCATTCAAGATGACAAAAAAAAGGTGCTACTCACTTCTTTGCATATCAGCACATAGAAATGCATTGGGTATTTGCTATGTTGCCAGATTGAGTATTGAGTTTACCACAGGGGTGGGATTCTATAGGTTTGCACCTATTCGCTAGAACCAGTTGTTAATATTCTAAGCAGTTCAGAGAACTGGTTGTTAGAAGCAATTACTGGCCTAATCCTGTAAGGAAGGCAGGAAGGAAACATTCTGGTGTTGCTTACAGAAACTGCCTCTCCGTTAACCCTTATTACACTCTTGGCAGGACTAGACTTCCTGTCTCTGGAACGTCTCTGGAGTTTTTTTCCCCTCCTTTGCTGGTAATTTGCTTTTGTGGAGTGACCATTTAAAGTTACAATGGCACTGAAAAAAGTGACTTATGACCGTTTTTCACATTTACGACTGTTGCAGCATATCCACAGTCATGAGACGCCAGGTGAGAAGATGCATGCCTTGATGTGAGTGATGTTGAGTTGGCCACACCCAGCCAGTCACATGACCACCAAGCCACACCCACCAACTAAGCCATGCCCACAGAACCGGTTGTTAAAAAATTTGAATCCCACCCCTGGTTTACCAAGTTATATCTTAGGACTCGAACTGGCTTCTAAACTTGGGAGAAAAAATAAGCTAATTCATTTATCTTTTTTACACAGCACAAATCCAGAAAGTTCAGAAATCATTTTTTCCCCTAGGTGGATTCCTTTCTCATTAGGACTGTTAACATGCAAACAAATACTGGAAATGATTAGACCCCTGAGCTATTCTTTGTTTGCCTAGATTTTCTCTGCATCTTTCAGTGATTTTGATAAAATAAGCATTGCTGAAAGAAAGGAAGTCTAATGAGGACGTTCAACATTGCTTGTTTCACCTCTAAACTGTGACAAAAACCTTCCTATTTTGTATAAAAACACCATCCAATTCAGTTTAGTACACAAGTTTAGTAACTTCTAGAATGCATTAATTTCATCATTAGCTTTAATCACTTAATCATTTTTAGTGCCAGATTTCACTAAAGCTTCAGCATGCTTGAAACCAATTTTTCCTTTTCCCAGTAAGTCTGCAGGTTTTTTTGTATTTGTAATGAAGTCAGGGACCTAAAATATTTCATTACACATTGAATTCCATCCCACATAAATGCCCTTGAATTTCTAGCAGTCCCTCATGGGTAGAGTGCAGGGGTGGGATTCCACCAGTTCGGACCAGTTCTATAGAACTGGTTGTTACAATTCTGCACACTTCAGAGAACCAGCAAATCATGCCACTGGCTGGTCCCACCTACTCCTCCCCTCCCTGCCCAATCACTCCTTATCTTGCATGTGCACCATCCAACTTGCCTGCATTGTGCCTTCACCTAATTTTTGGTAAGTTGCTATTTTTTTCTTTTTCCCCCCGATGATCAGCTGTTCTGACTATCTGCTGTGCCACACAATTTAGATTAGCTAGAAAGCAGGGAATCATCAGATTTCTTGCTTTCTAGCTAATCTAAATTGCTGTTGCACTGCTTTGCCTTCACCCAGAAGACTTCCCTGAGGCCCAGTCAGGGTGGTATTCGGGGGAGGGGGAGAGAAGTGGGCTGACAGCAGAGCTGAACCTTCCTTAGGACTGAAGCTTCTATTTTTCAGTGCAGACTCAGGCAGCAGATTGCAGAAAGGTAGCTCTGTGAGTGAATCTGTGATTCTGCAAGCAACTCAATCTGCCTCCTGCTTTGCCTGATTTTGGGTAAAAGTTGCTATTTCTTTTATTAAAAAATCAATATTTACATAAATATTTACAATATTTACATACAAGCCATGCCCAGCAGTCATGTGACCACCAAGCCATGCCCTCCCAGTCACATGACTACCAAGCCACATCTACAAATTAGACCACACCCACAGAACCAGTTGTTAAGAAATTTGAATCCCTGGCAGAGTGGTTCTGCTAAATTCTGCAATAGAGATGGAATCATTCCGGATTTGCTTTTACAGGCAGAATAAAATAACTTTTTAAAATGCTATTGTTTTAAACATAATAACAGAAGAAAAAAACAAAAGAAACAAAAAACAAAAGCACAAAAAACATCCATTGTCATAAAATACATAACATGAAAATAAGTATAAAATACAACAGAAAAAAGTAAGAATACAATATGTTGGAACAATAAACAGTTTATTTTGTTCGGTATATAATTATCTAATGTATATTTCACATTACTAATGTACTTAAAGACTACTGTGCTTTTTTTAACCTATTCTATTATACATAAATGAGTCCAATATTTCCATATAATTATCCATTCAAAATCTACAACCTATAAGCAATACACTGATAGCTATCAAATGTAATCAGATCTTCAATTCTGATTACCATACATTTGCCATATATTTTTCCAATGTTGTAATATCAGTCTTTTAGCTACAATGGCACATAGAAACCATTTATGTTACCCATTTCTGACAAAATTCATGTACTAAATATGTAATTTAATAGAATATTATTCCCTGAAAATTTAACTTTTATCACACATACAAATATGGTCCCCTTTTTTTCTCCCAAAACTTATGACATTATAAAAACACCTGTTTTAAAGAAGTATTGTCCTTATACCTGCAACAAAAATGGTGTCCCAGACAATCTTTTTCTAAGCAAAATAAAATCACTTAAAAACCAAGCAATTGTTTCAGGGAGAAAATGATTACACTCTACTTAATTACTCACACTAGAAAACCATGTGCTTTCTGTCGTGATTAATCAGTCTGCTGGCTGTTTTCATTGCTTAAATTCTAATTAAGTGGAGTGACATTCTGCTATGAAATATTATGATGAAACCAAGTGAGTATATGAAACAAAAAAAAATGTTGATTTTCCCTTGGCCTTGGACTGCTACTCCAGTTGGGTGGAACACAAAAATGGATCTGGGGAAGAATTTATAATTATACTGAGTTTCCATCTGTCCACATTTAAAGACTTTATTTTGGTGCCTTCATGTGTATAACATTATCTAGTCTCCCAGCCCCATTTGTAATCCACTATTCCATTGATGTTCACCAGCAATGAATGACAGTTCACTAGAAACCTGATAAACCTGTGTTTGCCATGCTGTATAAATTGGGGAAAGGTGCATGAAATATCCAACAAGTTATAGTGTTGGGCTGCTGACAGCTGTACCCTCCACTGTGATTTAAAAGTTGGAAGGCTCAGTCTCTGATATTGAATTTAGGAACTTATACTGCTGGGTTTTGTTGTTGCTAAATAAAAAGCATCCATAGCTGGTTAACATTCAATGCTGATAAAATTTTATATGAGCTGTGGGAATCAACAGCAATTCGCTGTTTCAAAAAAAAAAAAGTGGTGAAATGCTGGATTTTCACTGCAAATAAATGATTACAGGGCTTTTCCATCATTCTTACCTTTTAACTCCTTTTCAGAATGCCAGGAAAATGAGGACCTGCCTCACCTTTGGAGAAAAGATTCCAATGGCAGTGAAGGCTCTTCTTCTAGATTCCTTTTTTTCCCCTCATAAACCACTTTATTTATTTTACTGCAAATTGAAAATAATCCCTTGCTTTTTCACAGTCAGTGTATTTTTCTTTTTTTAAAAATATTTTATTGATTACATCATTAAAATATTGGACACAGTGTTCTTCTAGATTCCTAATATATGCATTTTATGCAATTTGTCTTCTGTGGATGTGGGTGTGGATGTCTGCAAGCATCAGTATGGTATTTTCCACACATTATCCAGTTTTCAGCAAAAATTCAAAGTGTGAATATCAAATAACAGTTTGCATATTGCTTCCAGAACATAAAATGAATTAATGTAACATTGATATATGCGCTTCTTCCTTGCCTTATTTCTCAACAGCAACAATGATAACAACACCATCAAACAACAACGTCTATCTATCCTGGATTCTTGGTAAATACTCAGTAGGTAAATCTGAAAAGCAAATCCAGTCTAAACATCTGTCTGACTATGGAAAAAAATAGTAAGGTTTGTTTATTTTGGTGCAGTTACTTTTTAAAGTATAAATAATCTGTATTGTACATGTACACATTTGCAACTTCTATGACATTTAAAGCTCATGGATCTGTTTACATAGAAAAGACACGTTCACATTGATAAACAATATTATGGGAGATTATGGTAGTTCTTCATCACTGATGAGAAAAGTTACAGTATTTCCTTTTGGCATTCCTTTCAAAGCTAAATGTGATCCTCTAAATCTACTTAGTTGACTAAAACTGGGTAACTAGGTATCTGCATGTATACATGTTACAGGCATGCATACAGGTCTATACATTTGCAAAAAGTTTCCTTGGCCTCTAGAGAGATTGTTAAAGAAAAATAAGATGCTATTTCTCCTGTCCTGGAACACACTGTATCCTCTAGGGATAGGACACTGTTTTAATATTTCACTTTCTGCAGCTTTCCTTGGTAAATCACAGCAGGTTGAGAAAAATCTTTTTTGGATCACCAGCTCTGAATCATCTTTTCATGTATTACCTCCCACCTTATCTAATTATTTGTTGAAAATCTGCAGGTACTTTTTTAAACCTTTATGCTGATGGAATGGTGAGGTTTTTTGTTTGTTTCTCTGCTTAATAGTTTGCCTAAACTTTCTCCTCTTTAGCTTTAACTAATTTCTCCCTGATCTGTCTTCAAGACAATGCATCAATTCTTTCATATATACATACATATATACATATACATATACATATACATATACATATACATATACACATACACATATATACATACACATACACATACGCAAACATACATACATACATACATATATGTTTTCTTAAGTTTTTGCGGGTACTTACATGTATGGTATTCAGCTTTGTTTGGGTATTTTCCCATGTCATTGTAGTTGTGCTTTTAAAGTTGTAGCAACGTTTCGGCAGAATCTCATCTGCCATCATCAGGCTTCTGTATTTTTTCTGTATGTTACAGAAGCCTGATGATGGCAGATAAGATTCTGCCGAAACGTTGCTACAACTTTAAAAGCACAACTGCAATGACGTGGGAAAATACCCGAACAAAGCTGAATGCCATACATGTAAGTACCCGCGAAAACTTAAGAAAATCTATCATCTATCTATCTATCTATCTATCTATCTATCTATCTATCTATCTATCTCCGTTTCTGTTTTAAATTTGGGGCTAGCCTACTGCTGTGCCAGTAGGTTAAGATACATAGTTAAGATACATAACTATGGTTAAGATACATCGATGGCACATTTGTGATTTGGCCCCATGGAAAAGAAAACCTAAACAATTTCCTAACACACCTAAACAGCACACACCCCAAAATCAAATTCACCATGGAAATGGAAACAAACAAACAACTACCATTCCTAGACGTACTAATCTACAAAAAAAACAGATGGCACACTAGGACACACCATATACCAGAAGAAAACACACACCAACCGCTACCTCAACACCCAATCCCACCACCATCCAGCACAGATAAACTCCGTGGCCAAAACACTAATCGCCAGAACCAAACGCCTGGCAGACAAGACACACATAAAGACTGAACTATGCACCCTGACTAAAGTACTGACAGCTAATGGCTTCCACAAAAGCAAAATCACCGGCTTGATCCACCAAAACACACTGAAACATAATGGAGACCTAGAAGATGATCAGACCTATGGAACAGCTGTCCTGCCCTACATAAGAGGTACTACAGACAAAATCAGTAAGAAACTACACAAGCATCACATCAAGACTGCCTTCAAAACAGATAGAAAAATAGCAGCCATCCTAAGAAACCCCAAAGATAAAATTGACCTGGAAAACCAAGGCATATATGAAGTCCCCTGTGCATCATGCCCTGCCACATACATTGGACAGACCAATAGAAGAATAAGTACTCGCTTGGATGAACACAAAAATGCAATAAAAAAGCTGGAACACACTTCCTTACTAGTCCAACACGTGAAAGCAACAGGTCATAGCATCGACTTCAATGGCACCAAAACCCTAGCCACTACAGAAAACCTCAGCTACAGAATTATCAGAGAAGCCATAGAGATTGAAAAAAGACCTGAAAGCATGAATAGAAGAGATGACTCTACCAGACTGTCAATTATTTGGAAGCCTGGACTCACAAACAAACAAATCTCCACACCACAAACCAGGCAAACACCTGGGCACAAACAGATCCCCCCTGATACCTCCAGCTCAAACACACCCCAACCAGGCACCCAGATGAAACCTTCCTTCCTAATAAATGATAGCCATCCATTTACTAGTTTAGCTGCACTAAAAGCTTCCAATACAGGAAACACAATGTTGCCAGCCAATCAAGACAAAAAAAGCTACGAAACAGATAGAAGATATTAGAAACACCAGTCAAGCAGAACACAGCAAACTCCAAGACCAATAAACACAGACCAAGACTCCCAACCAATCAGGATGAAGAAGAAACCATTCTGGCACAGCAGTAGGCTAGCCCCAAATTTAAAACAGAAATGGCTGTGAAAGTCTGACTCACAGACGAACACTATACAGAAGCCTGATGATGGCAGATGAGATTCTGCCAAAACATTGCTACAACTTTAAAAGCACAACTATAATGACGTGGGAAAATACCCGAACAAAGCTGAATACCATATATACATATGTGTGTGTTTTCTTAAGTTTTCGCGGGTATGTATGGTATTGTACATGTATGGTATTCAGCTGTATTCGGGAAAATACCTGAACAAAGCTGAATGCCATACATGTAAATACCCGAAATGAAAACTTAAGAAAATGTGTGTGTGTGTGTGTGTGTGTGTGTGTGTGTGTGTGTATGGTTCTGTAGGTGTGGCTTGGTGGGTGTGGCAGGCGAAGGATACTGTAAAATCCCCATTCCCTCCCCACTCCTGGGGGAAGGTTACTGCAAAATCCCATTTCCTCCCCATCCCACTAACCTGCTTTCTAGCTCGGTTCTCCTGCGCAGGGCAACAAAAGAAGACCCAGCCAATCAGCTGGGACTTGGGAGGTAGAGATTAGATGGGGGCAGGGCCAGTCAGAGGTGGCATTTGCTGGTTCTTCGAACTACTCAAAATTTCCATTGCCAGTTCTCCAGAACTGGTCAGAACCTGCTGAATACCACCTCTGGTTTATATCCCTTTGGATCTTTGGCAGGCTAGGCCTCCCTCTTCCGCTCCCTTCTCAGTTTGCCATTTCTTCTCCAAAAGTCTCAATATTTCTCTTCTGAATGAGGATTGAACAAGGGGTCAATGACAAATGCTCCAGATATTTGCTCCTCCTCACCAGAAAACCACAATGTTCTCTGGCATGTTTAGAATTCTGGAAGATGAGAGATTCCCCAGCTCTTCCCAAATCTTTATGGATGCAGGGTCTGAATAATTTTCTTAATCACCTTTGGAAATTGCTTGTTAACTGCTTTTCAGATATCAGGAACCTTTATAATGGCAAATTTTACAGACTGATTGAGTTTCCTTTAATCCTGAGCAAAGGTAGTTTTGAACAAAAATTTAAAGATATTTTTATAACAAACAGCAAAAGAATTATTAGAAAACTGATTATGAAAAGTTACGAACAAAATAAATGTCCAGATTATTTGGAAATAAGATAAATAAGATTTCCCCCTTTCCTTTTTGTTTAGGACAGTCATGTCCAACCTATAGCCCCATCAAAATAACTAATCATCAATTCATTTTTTTCTGTTCTCTATAAGAAGTCCATAAGGTCTTTCCAGTCAGCAATAAACATATATCTTATATTTTCTAAATCAAAGAAGTCAATCTGTCCATCTGAGCAAGTTCCATCATCCTCACCAGCCATTCCTTCATTGTAGGCAGTGCCAAATCTTTCTATCTTTGTCCATACCACAATCTTACTACAGTTATCATATACAAAAATAAAGTTCTAGGAGTTTTTCCAAACTGTTTGTTCATCAGTCCTAAAAAAATATTTCTGGTCTCAATTGTGTATTAATCTTTAAAATCCTTTGAGTCAGGCTATGTATTTGAATCCAAAATTCTGTAGCTCTTTTTACATGTTCACCAAGCATGATAAAATGTCCCTTATTGTTATTTATATTTCCAACATGAATTTGACCTGCTAATGCACAAAATTAGTTTTCCTATTAATGTTTCAATTCCCTTTCAATTCAAATCTTCCAACTCCTACACCAAGTCATTTGCAAAAGCCCTTAAGTTCTACATTTCTTTTTTAATCTTTACGCGCACAATTCTCTCATCTTATCTTATATTTCTGTTCAGTGTTTCAAGAACCAAAATAAACAAGAGAGGAGACATTGGGCATCCCTATCTTTTTCCTTTTTATATCTCACAAGGCCTTGTTAGCTCTCCATTAACAATTATTTGTGCTTTCTGTGAAGTATAAATCAATAATACCCTTTATATAAAGTTCTCTCCAAAGTTCATATCTTCCAAAACATTGAACAGGAAATCCCAAGTCAAATTGTCAAAGGCTTCCTCATCTAAGAAAATCAATGTGGCTTGTTTCTCATTATGCTGCTCCAAATATTCCAAAAGATCCAACACAATTTTACGTTTGTCCTTTAACTGGCTTTTAGATAAAAAGCCACATTGGTCCTCATAAATACATTCTTGAAAAAATATTTTCAATCTGTCAGCCAGAATTGTTATAAACAACTTGTAGTCATTATTCAATTGACATCAAACAGAGGGATGTCACTTTTGTTATACAAGCTAAAATAATATTGATGGAATGAATGCTTTTCATAGGGCCAAGCTATCTGTTAATACTGTTTCTCCCACCTTAGCTTCAATATTTTTTTCTTGCCCTTTTCTTTTAAATTATATGCCAACCATTTTCTTGATTTGTTTGCAAACCCGAAGAGGTTTTTTGTTGCTTTACATACTTCAGTTTTATTTCTAGTTCACTTACTGTTAACATAACTATCATTGTAAAAGTTAAATTCATCGAGAAATACTTGTTTCTGGAAATGTCTTCAGTTCTTTTTATTTACTCTTCTTTCTTTTCTCTTTTTCTCCTCCAAATTAGCTTGTTTTCTTTTCTTGTTTTTTTGCCTCTTCTTTTTAAATTTACTATTATGCTGTATGAAATCATGTTTAATAAAAGTTCTATTTGTTTCCTAGGCCATTCTTAAACCAGTACCCTTCTCTAATTTGTTTTCAAAGAATTCTTTTTTTTTTTTTCAATTTTCCATAATTACTCCTTTCAGTAAAATTTCATTAAATCTCTATCTAAAAGATCTGGAATTCTTTTTATAAACCAAACTTACAGAATTATGATTAAGAAAAACTGGACTTCTATCAGACACCCCCCCACCCCACCCCCGAAAAGCAATACAGGAAGCAGGATTATAGGCAGCATTTGATATGGTAAATAGAGATGTACCATGGAGTAAACTGACATCTCTTAAAATAGAACCCAGACTCCTGGCTTTGATTAAAGCCCTTCACACAAGTACCTGTTTGAGGGTGCGGTTTGGGGTTAACGGACCCTGACTGATTTGCACAAATAAAGGGATAAGGCAAGGATGTATCCTGGCCCCATTATTATTTAATTTATACATCAATGACTTGCCAGGGTTAATGAAGGATACCATGGTATACATGCCAAGGATCTTAAATACTTACTGTAACAGGTTGCTTTATGCTGATGATATGATTTTATTATCATACACCAAGTAGGATTACGTAGGCTATTAAGAAGATTTACCGTATTTGCCGGTGTATAAGACGACTGGGCGTATAAGACGACCCCCCAACATTTCCACTCAAAATATAGAGTTTGTTATATACTCGCCGTATAAGACTACCCCCTCTTCCACACACCTTCCACTTTTGCACTTTTTTTTTTTGATGCACTTTTCTGCTTTGGACAATTTTGAAATGAGCTAATCCAATTTTGAACCAAGAATATGCAAATAGCTATGGAGTTTAGAAATGAGTTTTAAAAATATTTTTCATTGCTTACCATTAAGCGTAAAATATGTTGTAAATAAAATGAGAACACAGGAAACGTTCTCTTCTCAATACAGCTGATCTCTCTCTCTCTCACACACACACACACACCAAAAACCCGGACACTGAAAAGGCTGCCAAGGAACAGTATATTCAATGCCTTCTCTTTAATCAAGAAACAAGGAATTCCTTAGAATCTTTTTTTTTCCCCAAGTGGCCCTCTTTAAAAAAAAAAAATGGAGGTAACACTTTCATTCAAAAAGTCTTCCAGTATCTGGAGTCGCTCAGACATATTGAAGTGAGGCAGGAGAGTAAGTGAAATTTGAAATGATCCAGCTACCGCTTTCTTCCCCTCCCGCCCGAAGGCCATTATCTCCACGTCAAAACGAACGAGGGAGGCAAAGAAGCCAAACACGCTAAAAAGGATCTCTTTATTTTCCTACACAAGGTCACACCTACTTTTCCGCATTCAAAGGACAACCTCTCCTCACCACCACCACACACACACACACCCCCAATACCCGCAAACAATGTTCTGGGCATTAATCACCATTGCTACATTAACCTGGTAAATTTATACCCTGCCTCCCCAGTGTTGCTTTGACAGCAGGATTTCACACAGCGGGGCGCCGTCGCTCTCTTCTCCGCTCTCCCACCGTTCGCACATGTTGGAAGCACCGTAAAACCTGATAAACCACCCGAGGGCTCCCCATCCTTAACCTACAGCCGCCCGCATGCAAAACCTGCGTGCAAAAAGAAAAAAAGAAAAAGAAAAGTACGCCGCACGTGAGGATCTTGAATCCTCTCCTCCCCACACCGCTAAGGAAGGAAGGGGGAAAGATTGCGCAGCGTGGCGAGTGACACCCGCCACACACACACACACACACACACACACACACACACACACACACACACACCGCCCCCCCAGCCTCCCTCCCGGCTGCAACTCAAGCTCAAGTGGGAGTCGAGTCCTCCGCGATAAGACGCCCCCCACTTGAGGCATGTTTTTCAGGGCAAAAAGTCGTCTTATACGCCGCAAATACGGTAGCTCTTATTGCCAGGATAACTCTCTAATCATTAGTAAATCTAAATCAAAAATAATGGTGTTTGGAAGAAACCATCAGAGACATAGGTGGCAATTGGATGGTGAACCAATTGAACAGGTTAATTCCTTTGTATATTTGGGTGTAACTTTTTCCAAGACTGGATCTTGGGCCTGCCATCATCAAAGGAGTACATTTAGAGCAAAAACCCATTTGAATTTATTGCTCAAACTAAAAAAACATAGTTATCCAGGGTCCCTAGTCTCATTAATCAAGGTTTATAAGGCTAAGGTTACCACAATGCTCTTGTATGGAGCAGAAATTTGGGGTATTTACTCAACCACAGTCCTAGAAGAAACATAGTCCCAGCATTTGAGATGTATTTTGGGTGTAGACCCAAGAACATCTGCTGCAGCAGTTAGAGCTGAATTGGGAATTTATACAATTCAAGCATTGTCTAAAATTAGAGCTTATAACTACTGGTTCAAAGTTAATGAAATGGAGACTGATAGACTACCCAAATTATGTCTACTAGAGCAAATAAAACTACAGTTACAAACCTCCTGGATCACTAAACAAACACATTTTGTAAGAAGCTGTGGTCTTCCTATCTCTTGTGAAACAGGAGAACAATCTAAAAAAAGAGTTGCCCAAAGAATTAAGGATATAGATGCACAAACTGATATCGCTATCCTTAGTAAGGTAGGTAACTTGAAATAGTTGAGTAAATACAAATGTACTTTCCAAGTAGATAGCTACTTGAGGTCACCACTCCCAAAACATCTTAGGGAGATATTCACGAGAGCAAGATTTGAACAGCTTGACACAATGGTTAGATACGGTAGATTTCATGTAATACCGTACAATGAGCATCTCTGCATTTGCGGAGCAGCGGAGGTAGAGGACCTGGCTCACATCCTAATTGACTGTTGCCTGTATAAGAGGATGAGAGACAGGTATCTTGGTCTATATATGACAGACCAATGATCCATTGGGATACCCATATCAAAATAACTTACCTTATGTCCGGCCAGAACTTGAAAATAACATTTAAAGTAGCACAGTATTTAAACAAAATGATTCGGTTGAGATCTGCATATGTGGGATTGATTGGGGTAGATTGCAAGGGAGACTCTGAAATATAATGTTATTATATTTTATCCATATCTTAAATTATTGTACATTATTACAATTTTATTTTGGATTGTATTTTATTACTATTTCATCTTAAATCATATTTTGTCTAGATTCCATTTTAAATTGTATTTTATCAATTTCCATTTTAAATTTTATTTTATCAAATTTCATTTTGAATTGCTTTTATTACATTTTAGTAACAAATTGTTGCTGGAACTTTGCATTTTGATATGGCCCAAGGGCCAATCAATAAAGACTTATTATTATCTAAAAGATCTGGAATTCTTTTTATAAACCAAACTTACAGAATTATGATTTAAAAAAACTGGACTTCTATCAACCCTCCCAGAAAAGCAATACAGGAAGCAGGATTATATGAATTTGTTCTACTTGTTCTATAGGCTACATTAATAGAATCTTGCAAGTCTAAAAGCACAAACTTTTCATCACAACTTTTAATTGCTTGATTCATTAGGACAGGTCTTTCCTAAGTTTCCTTGTCTCACCTGGGGGTCTCCTGTCTCCCTTGTCAGGCTGTTTCCTAGGCAGAATCTCTTCCCCACTTTCTCCAAGGTCATCCACACATTCCATTACAGTTTCCAACCAGTGGTAGGATTCAATTTTTTTTTACTACTGGTTCTGTGGACATGGCTTGCTGGGCGTGGCTTGGTGGGTGTGGCAAGGGAAGGATAATGTAAAATCTCCATTCCCTCCCCACTCCCGGGGGAAGGTTATTGCAAAATCCCATTCCCTCCCCACCCACCCCACCAACCTGCTTTCCAGCTCCATTCTCCTGTGCAGGGCAACAAAAGAAGACCCAGCCGATCAGCTGGGACTCGGGAGGCAGAGACTAGATGGGGGCATGGCCAGTTAGAGGTGGTATTTGTCAGTTTTCCAAACTACTCAAATTTTCTGTTACCAGTTCTCCAGAACTGGTCAGAATCTACTGAATACCACCTCTGTTTCCAACTGCAAAACCCACAGTTCCTGAATTCTGGACTCTATGTGGGTGATCTCACAATCTTTCCTTTAGCCAGAAAGACAGTTTTAGACAGAATTCACTGTCTTGCCACTTATCTCTACCACAATGCTGTCCTCCTCTTTGATGGACATCTAGACAACATAGATCCTCACCTAGAATCTCCACTCTGTCTTTGCAAATCTCCACGCACACATACCAATCAGTTTCCTGCAAGATTCAGAGCTAATGAAAAAACAAACTAAAACACCAGGAAGGGTTCTCTCCAATGTGATCTAAATCTGGAAGCTACTTGCAAGCCAAAGTTGGCATCATAGTGTGCCATGTAATTAATTGCTTTTAAGATAAGCATTGACATTAAAAATTGATGCTTATTGCCCACATGTTATATTATGCCCGCAGCATAGAAAGTGGGAAGGGAACCATTCTAAATTCATAATGGGTGATGGGAATCTATATAGCCAACCTATTTTCACCTTATGCTTGAATACTATACTGATTACTCTACCTAAAATCTGTCCAGTTTTTGAATTTCAAATCTTTGCCTTTGTAAAGTGTATGTTCTATAAGGGCTTAGAGATATAATTTAAATTAAAGATTTCTAAGATGAAATGCCCATATCTCATAATCTTAATAATAATTGAAATTCCAAGTTTAGTTTTTGCATCTGGGAATCTTTTTTTTTTTTTTTTTTGTAGTTGTATTTCCCTGCTTAGAAACAGAAAGGCATGATGGCCATGTTATGATCTCAAACAGTAGGAGCCCATTTCAAAGGATTTAGGAGCATCCTGGACATTATTTTTTTAACTGTTATTGTTTGAGCTAACATTAGATTGTATGAAGGCTCACCATACCTTACTTTAGCTTCCTACCTGATAATAGCAAGAAATTCTGTTGCTGATTTTCAGTGCTTGGCTCTCAAATTTCAGACTTTTTTTTTGTCTCTTAGGAATTCCAAGAGCTGAAGCAAGTTAACCCAATTTAGTGCTTCCAGTAGGAGGAGAAATTGCACAGAAATGAAGTATGTGTATAAAATTCGACCTGAATGTTTTTTTTAAAAAATAATTTATTATCTGCAACAAATATTCTCCTCTATCAGTTATTTGCAAAAGGCTATTGTTCACCTGGAAATAAAGAAGCAAATAGAGACTTCTGATTTTGGTGCCTTATCTTTCTCTTTCATGATATGATCTCAACTTATCAAGGAGAAAAAACTTGCACAATACCATGCTATCTCAATTCCTTAACAGAATTGCTTATATGATAATGCAGGAACTTATTATTACATGGAGTTATTAATTGTATTTCTTTATCATGGAGGACAAATTAAAAAAAACACGGTGACCCATTACTGGGTAACTATGTTTTTGTTTGGTAATTTGATTGTTCACCAATATGATGCAGAGAAATAAGTTCAGTGTCAAGGCATCTGTGTCATGTCCAAAAAGTCCATTGTTTGATCCCTGGTATCTCTAGATAGGACAGATGAAGCCTTGAGTTCCAAACTTCAGAGAGCTGTTACCAAGCAGTATAACTAAAACTGAGCTACATGTGTTTGATTCAGCATGAGGAATTTTTTATGTTTTCAAAACTAGAAGCACTGGCCTTCTTGCTTTTCTGATTGCTCAATACTTTCCACTTTAGGTGCATGATGTTTCTCTTACAACCACACTACCACCTCCAAAAAAAGAAAAAAAAAGCAGATCAAAGCTGATTTATCCCTCTTTTGGTTGAGATTTAAATTCTATGGGATTTCATAACTTCTTTGGACATAAAAAAAGAAAGTGTGGTTTTATTAGGCATACCAAGTTTCCAAGAGCTCTAAGGACTTCTTACATTTTGTTGCCATCTTTCATTTTTTTTGCAGTCCACATATGTTAAACCAAGATATTACTTCCTCTGCGTGGAAAAAAATAGCCTTATCAAGAACAAGAGAATATAATGGTAGAAATGGCCTTTAAGATTACGCTCTGGGAATTTTTATTAACAAAATAGAGAGAGGAATGAAGTATCAATCTTTAAGTCATACACAACCAAAGAAACCAAAAATGTAATATATCCTCACTTGCAAAGCAGATGTAATGTAGGCTGATAGCAGAGAACAGATGAATGTTGATAGCTCTGGGAATTGCTGTAGTTGCTATCTGTCAGGTTTGTAGCACAGCTGACCAGATGTGATAGCTTACCCTGTGGCAGAAATAGCATTTATTCTGGACAGTTTCCAGAGTCAAGCACAGATTGATGGACAGTTGTTCCATGTCTCAGTCCATATTTTCTGTCGATACTAGCAAAGTCATTTATAAACATGCAACTTAGATTGCCTTTTATATAGCTGCACTTTAAAAAAAAATTAACCTAATCTGAACCATCCTGTAAAAAGTAACATAAAATAGTTTAGTTGATCAATCAGTCATTTGAAGCATAAATGTGAAAGATAACTTTGGCCAAAGATAAGAATAGGGGCTTTTGTTCATCTCCCTGACATATGCACTGTCACTCTCCAAAATTATTTCCAGTCCCTCTACCACATAGTATAGAAATCTGATGAATAAAATGTGATTTGTTACTGCTGTGGTGATAATAGATTTACTCTGTATACAAATGAGTTGTTTACAGTGCTTACTCAGAATGAGACCTATAGGCTTGGCTGACATATCACATTAATCTAGGCTAAAGGGGATAAAGTAGTTTGATATATTATGAGAATCCAGCCATTCATTTAGCATTTTGTATGAACAAGGCCATCATGTACCTTATTTCAGAGGTATGCAAACTCTGTCTTCTATAGGGACCATCAGACTTGGTGTTAAAGAAGAAATTCCAGATTCCAAAAGTGGGTGGACCAGAGCCCAGTTGGAGAAGTGGTTTAATGATATGATAGCATATACCATTATATCATCATTATTTTAAACCTCTCCAAATCTTGGCCAGCAACATCACTGATATTGTCCAAGCTAGTTGGTTGGCTCCCATGATATGAATTTGTGTGTAAGAAGAATGAAACAAGGGGATAACTTTAAGTCTGTTCCAAAGGCACAGGCCCAAGAATTATCCCCTGAGATAATAGCTGTCTCCCGCTGGCCTCAAGGTTTCTTAGGATCAATTAATTTTGTGTCATTTCCCAGTCAAGGAAGCACCAGTCAAGGAAGCACTTTTGTTCTGAAGGGAAATCCTCCAGGGGATATGATCTTGATTATTGCACTGTATACTTGTATAACACAATCTTTCAAGCAGGATGATATATGCAATCCATCCTGTTATCCAACTTATAAAGAAATAATGAATATCACACACCTAGTGAATTGAGAAGAACTGATAAAATGTGAGGTGAACCCAAAACCTAAGCATAATTACTTCTTCCTTGGAAAAGATGTTTTGAAGAATGAAAAGAAAATGACTACCTTTACAGTCAATCAAAAATTACATTTTCAAAGACAATTGTAATTTCTGAAGATATCTCTTTTGGGGCATAAGTTAACCAACTGGTATTAATAACTGCAAAGCCTTGAGTGAATTCAAAATAAGTTAGTTTGAGCACTTTCTCTTAACACATGACTTACAATGCAAACTGACACTTTACTCCACCACATGGAGCTCCACTGTTTAAACAAATACATAACACTGTAAATGACCTTCAGTAGGAATGCATCTTTAAATAAATTTGGAAAAACAAATCTAACTGCTAGAAAAACAAATCTAACTCACTTATTCCTATTCAGGCCTCTGTGTTGGCATCTGTTTCTACAACAAACCTATCAAAGATTCATTGTTTTAATGAGCATGGAAGTCCTTCAGAATCTCCTTGGGAACAAATGGTAAAAAAAAGGAAAGTGAGTAAGCAGTATTTATTGAACGCTGTGGAAAACTCCATAGAGAGATAAAGTATTCTTCCATTTCTTCAAAGGAGGAGGAGGAGAAGGAGGAGAAGATGGAGATGGAGGAGGAGGAGGAGGAGGAGCAGCAGCAGAAGAAGAAGAAGCAGAAGCAGAAGAAAACCCAATCTCTTAGATGCAGGTAGGGAGAGGAAAAGCAGCAATACTTGAATATAACATGAATCAAAACAAGGACCAAGAAAACAAAATCCTGCCCTTGTGTGGTTGGTTTCTAATGTTGCTGCCAGGTTTATAAATATAATATGATATTTTTAAAAAGAAATAAAAAAGAAAATTCATAGCTACCCTAGTTCCCTCCACAAGATTAAAAGGAATAAATAAAAATAAAACCAGTGCAGCATTCAGCACATGTGGATCATTCTGACATGTACCAGCTGATGTACTGGAAACTAGTATTTTCCCACTATAAATTCTTGGTGATGAATCTGAAGATGTGTCTTGTGAACACTGATGCCCTTTCAGATGAGGTAAGAGACAGGGTTCAGTCCTGATTAGAATATGGTGAAGGATAATTCTTTTGCTTTGGAATTCCCCAATTTTGTGCTTGGAATAGCAGACCTATCTTGATTCCACTGGAACAACTCATAGAGAAAGATGACTACATTCAGGTGACAATGATTTAAAAACCCAACAATTTGGCTTGCAGTAGGAAAAGAAGTACTTTAGTGATAGCTTAATCAAAAACCCCATGCAGCCATCTCCAGCTCTGCAGATTGCATTGTAAGTGAATTAAGAATAGGATAGGTAGACAATTTTCTCAGTTTCTTAAACTTACATTTACTTGGATTAGATATTTTTATCCCACCTTTATTATTTTTATAAATAAAAGAAGGTGAGGAAAATACCTAATACTCTTTTCTCCTCCCATTTTCTCCACAAACATAACCCTGTGAAGGCTGGGAGAGGGATGACTCAAAGTCACTGAGCCAACTTCGTGCCTAGGGCAGGAGTAGAACTTACAGTCCCCTTGTTTCTAGCCCGGTGTGTTAACCATTGGACCAAACTGGCTCTCATCCTCTTTTTTAGTTTGCAAAGCTAACTTTCCCCCATTCCTCTGTTAGTTTGCAGACATCTCTTTGAAATTAATAAGCATGTTCATTTGTCAAACATGCATTTTCTATATGTACTTTTGATGCGTTATTCTGACATATTTTTAGGAAAAGCAATTTTATCCCAAGACAGTGCATTTTGGAGTAAGCTTTCTCTAGTATTTCTATTTTGCATACCTTGAGTTAACAAATGCATTGTGAAAATGGAGAAAAAATGCTGTAAAACTGCATTCTGTTTCTTGTATGCCAGAGGTGTACCACGTAAAACCCCAGAGCAGCAGGCATTTCCTGAAAGCCTTGGGGGCAGCCTGCAGTGCCCTCCAGAAGTTGTTACAAAGGTCATAACTTTAAATGACACAGAAAGAAGGTGAAAACAATTAAATACATGAATGGATATTTCTCATATTCATGACATTTCATTGTCATTGATTTAATTTTAAAGACTGCAGTCAAATGGGCATCAGAGTCAAAAGATACAGAGAGTTGCATAAGCAAGTGGTTTATAAAACAACAAACCCACAAAGATGGCTTTGTGTTTAGCAATTTTACACTGTCATTGTCTCCCTTTAAGGTAAAGGCAAAGGTTCCCCTCGCACATACAGTATGTGCTAGTCGTTTCCAGCTCTGGGGTGCAGTGCTAATCTCCATTACAAAGCCAAAGCGCCAGCGCTGTCCAAAGACATCTCTGTGGTCATGTGGCCGGCATGATTAAACACCGAATGTCACGGAACACTGTTACCTTCCTACCAAGTGATCCCTATTTTTCTACTTGAATTTTTACATGCTTTCAAACTGCTAGGTTGGCAGAAGCTGGGAGAAGTAACGGGAGCTCACTCCATTATGCAGTGCTAGAGATTCAAACGGTTGAAGTGCCGATCTTTCTGATTGACAAGCTCAGTGTCTTAGCCATTAAGCCACAGTGTCCCTTCTCTCCCTTTATTATCTTGCTAATACACATTTTAGGTTTATGTAGCATAAGTCCTTCAACAACTTTGAAATGACTGTTACAAATCCAGATATGTTGGCCAATGTACCTGCACAGCCTGGTAAAAAAAACTTTATATGGATCCTATGATGGCACAAGTGAAGCTTTGCTGCATATAAAAGAAATGGACACTTTTGATCAACCACTATCTTGACTTTTTGAACATTTTCTGAAAACACCCCTATATGTTGGTGTATGTTGTAGAACTAGGAATTCACTTCAGTAGTGGAGTATTGGAGTTCTGGGTGGTTGAAATACTAGATTTAATTCCTCAAAAAGCCTTACCTGATCTGATGCATACCTGTGTATTGAAGGAATTGCTCTTTTAAGGTGTTGTGTGAATCCAGCCCCTTTGTTTATTTTATGGCACAATGTCCTCTGAAGCTAACACCTGATTAATTCAGTAGAATATTGGGCAAACCCATTGAAGGTGTTGCTGAAGAGCCATATCTAAGGTAGGCTTTGTTACAATCAAATGAATCCACAGCAGATCATCTGAGCAGATTGCATTTGGTTGGCAAGGAGTGGGACAGGAAGACTTGGCAATTAACCCTTGTCAAAGAGAGAGGAGGAGGGAGGAAAGAAGAGAGGCAGAGAAGCAGAGAGGGGGAGGCAGAGGCAGAAAGAGAGGGAGGGAGGGAGGGGGGATTGGTTATTTTAATGATTCAAGCAGAGGAACTCCAAAACTAAATAACTCTAGAGACAAGACTCCATGTAACATGTTTGAATATTTCATATAACGGTGATAGCAGAAGGCTGTTCTTTACTAATCATGCTTGTTTACTTTCTCTCCCAAGCATGGGAAGGAAGAAAGAAGCAAAAACCTTGGACTCTGAGATCGTGTACTGAATTATATCCAAAAAGAATTATGTGGAGGTGAAACAAGTCTTGAAAACAGGTCTTCTTTTAAAAACTTTTTTTTTTTTTGCTAGTTTTGCTGACTCTGGTCTAGAATCTCAACTGTGGTAATGTGCCAGTTACTTACTCATAAATTTCAACTGCCTGTCTGAGAGATGGAACTGGTAGTAGTGTGGCAGGGTGGGGAACTCCATTAATTGGGAAAATCAGCTCTGGGGTCTACTTGGTAATTGACAGCCACTGCTGAAGGCTTATTAAGTTAGACTGTGCTCTTTGTTTGTCCTAAGGGTAAATAGGACAGCTCCTGTCCTTCACTTGACCTGAGCCACAATTCTACGCATCAAAAGGTTTTTTCACCAGACTCACTCAGTTGATTCTCTACAAGGACTGGAGGAATCTATTCTAAACCATGCATCCCACACTTATTTCCCTCTTCCTTAGACTTTTTCATTTAGCATTCCCCCCTTCCATTTTTTTAAACAAAAACAAAAATGGATTACAAAAGGCAGGAAGAAATCATTGCATTTAGTTAGAGAGGCACCAGCCTGTATCAACGAAGTTTCTAATGCATGGCTGAAAGCCAAACAATATTAAAAAAAAGAACCATTACAAATTCAAATGGCTATTTTCTTCCTTCAGTGAACACAGAGCTGTTGTTTTCAAGTTTAAATTAAAAACCTTATTGTTTTATTTTTCTCCTTATATTTCAATCACAAAAGCTATATGGCACCTCAGCTTTTTTCCTGGGACAATGGGAAAAAGAAGGGAATCCTTTCCTGGAAGCCAATTAGCAAAATCCTATCACAATTCTATATATTCTAACTTCCTGGGGCTAATAAAAATTTCCACTGCATGAATCCAATAATTTTGTGGCTGGGGATAGGAAAATTTTTCCAGCAGCTTCTAGAAAGTCTTCCAACAAAGATGATAAGAGAAGGTCTTTGAGTTAGTGCTAATATAGCTCTCTCTATATGTATATTTATTCAATTCATTTAACTACCAACACTCATTTTTCCTGGGTACTGCACAAATATGTTACAACGTACAATGTAAAATCAATCAATACATTATTAAAACCTTTTTTTTCAAATAAAAACAGAAGTAATAATAGCAAATAAGATAATAAATGGAACAGCAAGATCACTACTGAGAACCAATGTGGTGTAGTGATTAAGATGTTGGATTCAGAATGGGAAGTCTCAAGCAAATCTCTGTGCTTGATCATGAGACATACTGGGAATGGGTTGTGGCACAATGACAAGTGGGCTAATGCTGCCAGATGTACACAGATAGCTCAGAATCAGCTTTGATGGATGGCCTAGGAAGTTGATAAAACTTGTATCCTCCTTAGGGATAACAAGTGATTTTTTTTTCAGCAGCTGATATCACCAAGGGAATCCATCAATTACTTCCTTTAATCTGACCATATTAAAACTACTGGCCTTGTTTCTAAAGTCTCTGCCATAAGGACAGCATAATACTGTTGGCCTAGTTTTGCGCCATTTGATGGACTGGAAGAAAGTATATTAATGTGACATATGAGAAAGAACCCCAAGATAAGAAAGATGTGGATGTATCAAAATTTGGCTACCAATCTGGATGACCACTAATTGGCAGTACAGTGAGGTTTGTTGGCCACCATGTAACCAGGGGTGGGATTCTGTTGGTTTGGACCAGTTTGGGCGAACCCCTAGCTCTGAAAGTCAGCTGGGAGCGAACCAGTTTGCTTCAACAATCATGTGGGCCCACCCACCCACACCCTGCACTGTACTGACCTTTATTGTCTCAGCTGATCAGCGTGGAAGAGTGGATTGCTGCTCCTCAGCTGTGTTACTCCCCTGAAGTAACATTAGCAGGTAAGGATTTTTGCATTGCTATTCATGCATGCACAGCGCATGTCAGGTGAACCGGTTGTTATACCGGCAGCACCCCACCCCTGCATGTAACACTCACCTAGATTTTTGCAAACAATATTATGTCCAAAGGAAAGAAGAAAATATAAATATATTTCTCCAAAGTAATTTGATTTTTTTTACTCTTCTAATTTTTTAGTTTAACAATAGATTACAAATGTCTAACAATTCTACTACCTAAATAAATTGAAACAAGGTACAATTTTCTTACAAGAGATTCATTTTATGAAGAAAAATATAAAATATTTGATTTATAAAAATTTGGGTAAAGGATTTATTTCATTAAGTTCTAAAAAAAAACCAAAACAGTTGTTTTGTATATTAATCCCCAATTGAAACCAGAATTCTATTAATTGATAAACATGATAGGTTGGTTGGGATGGAAATTGAACTATATGGTGTTAAGACTATGCTATTGGCTATTTATGTCTCAAATGAGGAAAAAGCAATGTTTTGCAAACAAATTATGGAGAAATTAGTATTTTTTTCTTAGTGTTTGAAATGGTGTTTGAAATGATTTCCCCATAGTTGGTTAGAACATATGAGAAAATATTAAAACTTCATATAAATTTGAAATGACATTTTAATTTGATGGCCAATAGTGGATGAATGAAGACAAAAATGGTAACTCTAAATAATATATTAATTTTTCAGAAAGACATAGATCTTTTTCAATTATAGATATGATTTGGATTTTTTTTAAAAAAACCTAGCTACTAAGATTTTAAAATAGAGATTTCACCAAAGGTCTTTTTTGATTGTAATCTCATGAGCTTAGTTTATAAAAGGAAAGCTATTACTTTTAGAGATTAAATGAAACATTGTTACAGAAGCAATAATGAATAATCATAAAGAAGTAAAAGTGAAGGACTGCAGAAAGAATATAATGGAGTTGTCAGGTTCCAAGTAATGCAATTGTATGAATTCTGTTTGACATGAGTTTCTTAAAAATATAATTTAACTATGGGCATTGATTTAAGAATAGTGTGGCATGCTTTTATGGGAGGATGTCGTAGGAATTGACCAGGCTTACCTGAGGGACTGGTCAAAGGGGTCATCGGTGATGAGCCACTTTGTACCCACAAGAGAGCTAAATCCAGCCCACCTTGAATTCTTTCTACCCTTATCTGCTGCCAATTTCCTTCGGCTGTTAGTTGTTCAGATTCTTGTATAGTGCTTAAGCCTTCAATAAATCTTTATACCCATTTGAACTGCCTAGATATTCTGATATCTCTGGTGCTTGATGGATATTTTATATAATATAATACTCAACTTACAGAGAAGAACCAAGAGGCTATTTTAGATGAGATAACATTAAAAAAAGAATTAACGGAATCTGGAAAGATAAATATTTCTCATCAAATTAAGCTTTAAAAACAGCTGTTGATGTTAACAGTAAAAGAAATGGAAATAAAAATGAATCATGTATGCAAAGCAATAAAATATATTGAATTTGCAAATAAATAGGTAAATGTTTACTGTATAAATTAAGAAAAGAAAAAGAGAAGAAAACCATATTAAAACTTCAAGGGGGAGACATTGAATTAACAGATAATATGGCAATACAAAAACAAGTTTCATCAGTATTATTCTAATTTGTATAAAGGACATGATATTCCTGAGAAGAAAATAAATGATTAAAAAATTTTTTAGCAAAGGTTACAGAAAAACAAAGACAGATTATGACTGGATTTATAATAATAAAGGAGGGTTCTAAAGCTATAAAAGAAATTAAACCAAAAAAAGTGGCTGGACCACGTATATTATTTGGTACTTATTGTAATGCTCTGAGGATGAACTACTATAACTTGCAAATCATTGTGAATTTTAATTTATGGGGAGGATGTCTGAGATTGGAAAGATGCAAATATAAGATTAATACCAAAGAAGGACAGTATTTGAGTTCAATAATAAATTATAGACTAAAATTATTATTTAATAATGATTATTATTTACAAAGATGCTAGCTGATAGACTGAAAATAATTTTAGAAGAATGTAGTCAGAGAGATCAAAGTGAATTTTTGACAAAAAGAAAATTAGAAGATAGTGTCAGAACTGGAATGGATATTTTGGAATATAATGAAGCATAAAGGAAAACAAATTGCATTATTTTTTTTAGATGCAGAGAAAACCTTTGGCAAAGAGAATTGGATTTTATTTTCTATAATTTTGGAAGCTTTTAATTTTGGAGAGAATTTCATAAAAAGGACATGATTTATACTTCACAGGAAGCACAAATAATTGTTAATGGAGATTTAACTCAAACATATAACTGGTACAAGACATAGTTGTCCAATGCCTTCTCTTTTGCTTATTGAGCAGAGATATAAGACAAGATGAGAGGAATAAGCATGTAAAGATTTAAAAAGGGATGTAAAAGGGACCTTCTTTGTTCTTATTTTTTTTTCCTTTTCATCTTCCCCCTTTATTCTGAATATTAGTTCTTGGTAGTTGCTATCTTCTTCTAAAAATTTTAACAAAGCTATATTAAGGCAACCTGATGTTCTCATGAGCCATGTAGAATGGGTCTAAACCTAATCTTATCTCCCACTTGATTGCTCGTCATGCCTGATTTTGTACACATTATATAGGAACATTGTTGAGGATACTACTCATAGGGGCTGATAGGAAAGCAAAACCTATTTATCATTCAGGACATTTAGGCCCCTGATGCTTATAAAGTATCTCTGTGATCTTATCAGGATTGGAAAAAATCCAACATCAAGATCCTGTGTGGATATTAATTCTGTCTCTCACACACATAGGCACCCTTTAATTAAAAGGACTACAGGGGAGGATTTGACCAGCATGCAAACATCTTAATGAGGCAACCAGCTTCTACTTACATTTACCTCTCAAGTAATTGACAGAGTCATTTCTTATCAAATGTGAAAGAAGGTATTGATTTGAATGATGCGTTGGAGAGACAGCAGGAAAATATATCTACATCAGAAGAAAAACTTGAGGGAGAAATGGTTTTATATTTTGCATTAGCCATTTCTGCTGAAAGCCCTAGGATGTTTCATAGCTGCTTTAAAACAGATGTTGGTAGAAATCGACTACTCACAAAGCCGATTTATGGGATGCATCGGGAGCAGCAGTTCATAAATTGGGTTCATCCAAACCTCTTTTAAAATGAGATACAGACTCTTTATTTGATAGACTTCAATGATCCCAATTAGAAAGGGATAATTTCTGTTCCTTTTTTGCCTTTTGAGTAGGATACTAATTGATATAGTTGAGGAATTATAGTTCTCTGGAAGCAACCAGAACAAAATCCACTCTGATATTTTCCATCCTCATATATTTTTAAAACATGGCTTGAAGATCATCTACTTTTTCTTTCTTTTATTCATGTGCCAAAAATGCTCTGAAAGTACTTGAAAACCAGCACTGTAGACTGACATAATGTCCTTCACATATAATTGTACACAAAGGGAAAATGACTGTCTTTTCTTTTCCTATACATAATTGTTTGTGAGATAACCAGGAACATTTGATGTTTATAAGTAGAGTGGATGCCTACATATGCTTTCCTGTACTTTCCCCCACAGTATATTTACCGAGAAAGGAATGGCATGTCACACCATTGTTCTTTTCCCTGTGCATTTCTGGAAACATTTTGAGTATTTGAGATGGTACCATAAGAAGTTATCATAGCACAGGTTATTATAGCAGTGGCATTTCTCTTTTTCTTTCTTATTTCCATCTCTTAGAGAAGCAACCAACATAGAAGCTCATTCCCCATTAGCAGAAGTTCCCTTTTACTCTTCTCAGAGCCTGAACTTCAGATGCATTTAGTTACTGAAATATTATATCATGTTCATTTTGCCCCATTCATCTCTTTCTTACAAGGGTGTCTGCAGGGTGAATCAAACAGTCAGGACTGTGTCCATGACTCTATGATTGAAGCAATGCTTCTTTTTATGTGTGCTGGAGCTGTAGAACTATGAAAGGCTGTCCTATCTGTTATGTTTAATGCACTGCATAGGAACAAATTAATCAAACCCAGATACCCAAAGCATCATTTTCTCCCGCTAAACCTGTCTGCTGAAATAGCAATAGCATTTAGACTTATATACCACTTCACAGTGCTTTGCAGCCCTCTCTAAGCAGTTTACAGAGTCAGCATATTGCTCTCAATGATCTGGGTCCTCATTTTACTGACCTTGGAAGGACAGAAGGTTGAGTCAACCTTGAGCCTGGTGAGATTCTAACTGCCAAATTTCAGGCAGCCAGCAACCAGCAGAAGTAGCTTGCTGTACTGCATTCTCACCACTGGTGCCACTATGACTCCCATAAATATATAAATAATCAAGTAACAGATGAGACACAACTAACATGTCACAGTTGACATGGCCCCAGACAATTAGTATAACTAGGAACTGAGTTACTATATGAACATTCTCATGAGTGAAAAATTAAGCCAAAGTATGGAAATTGAATATTAAATAATATTTCTGCTGATTAATTTGTTCATCTCATCTATGTTCCTATGAGAGAGTTGAGTACCTGTTTGCAACTCCTTAATGGAGCTGTATCCCTCTGCAAAATCTTGTGGCTTTCCTCTACTTCTGCCATGCAATTTCAGGAAAAGATGTAGCTGCTTTTAAGA
The DNA here is from genome assembly GCF_049901735.1 of Notechis scutatus. Lineage (NCBI taxonomy): Eukaryota > Metazoa > Chordata > Lepidosauria > Squamata > Elapidae > Notechis > Notechis scutatus. The sequence continues at coordinate 60,831,113 of NC_142009.1, read as the reverse complement.
GTAATAGACAGGTGCTAAGTTTGTGTCATCAAACAAGAAGGATTGTGAAGAAAACAAATAATTCCTCTTTCAAGAATTATAGGCCTACCTACATACTGCATTTCTCTCCATTTGGCATTACCAAATCATTGAATATTCAGCTAAAATAACCCCAATAAAAGGTATGGTGTGACCATTCTCCTAGGAAATGGCATAAGCTCATAGTGTCAGCAATAAGTGGAAAAAAGGGGAGCGGCTATTATTTATATTCTAGGACCACAGTAATGTTATTCTGTCATAACCAAATACAATTTCCCAAGTCTATTAGATGTCATTGTTGGAGTCAACTCCTGGTGACTGTTTGGACAAATTCTCAACCATCTTGACCTGTAATTAGTAACCCCTCAGAGCTCTTCCAAGCAGCCTCATTTTCAAAGGCCAGAGATGCTGTTATATACGATGTGCCAAGCTACAGCTTTAATTTTAAAGATAAAACAGGAAAAGAAATCCAATAGAAAAGCCCAGGGACTACTTCATCATTTAAATGCTTCAATCAGTTTTCAGGATAAAATGTTGCCTCCCTCCCTGTGGCTCAGATCAATGTAGAGAAATTCTTCTGGGTTGGACAATTAGGCAACCCATAGTTTTGCCACATTGATTGGCAGGAAATCAGTAGTTGTAGTCTGAATTGGCTTCAAAAATAGAACTTCAGAACATGGGTTTATTAACTGACCTGAGATGTCTCTCTAGAGATACTTCCTTTGATAATTTTTTTAAAAAAAACCTTCCCAGAGAAGCAGTTAGCCCAGGAATAGGCTAAAGTTGACACCTGGAAAGACTGAGAGGATTAAAGGAACTACTGCAAAGCTTCAAATGATCAGAAAAACAGCCTCCTGCTGAGGTTATACAAACAAGATGCAGCTTTCTTACGTGAGGTGAGAAATCAATGTATCCTGGAATTCAAAAAGACAACAGCATCATGACTAAATTAAGAGGCAGAAATCTTGAGTAGCTTTTTAGAAAAGGGTTTTGTGTGTGTATATAAACAGAGATGCATACCTGTGCATTAGTTTTTGATCCTGCCCATTCCAATTTTTTTCCTTCAGGAATTCAGATTCTCAGGCTCAGGGGCATCTGGGAGAAGAGGAGGTTAAAAAAAAACCTAATCAAGACTGAAGATATGATAAACCCCCTGTCCTTTTTTATGTACCATACTTTGTTGAGGTAATTCCCCGTTAGGAGAATGAGCGCACACAGGGAGATGTAGTGAGAGTAGTGTAGAATAAGACACACACAGCACACAGCTACACTGTGTAGTAAAATGTAGGTTTTTACTTCCAATAAAAGTTTAAGCAAAGTCCAAACAAGCAGTCCAAGTCATTCACAGTTAAAGCAGTCAGTTTTTAGTCCAGGGATAATCCAAATAACAAAGTCCAGTATCAAAAACAGTTCAGTAACAGACTTACATCAAATTCAAGACTAACTATGACCAGTAAACAGTCAATGCAGGAATGGCAACACTCTCCAGAAAAACAGAACAGGAACAAAACAACCCAGGTTTCTGGCGCCATCTTATGGCCGTTTGAGGAACCACACCCAATTACAATTTGAGCATTACCTTAAAGAGACAGTATTAAAATGTCTATCCTGGTTTATATATTTTCCAACCCAAATGTTAGGTGACTTACATTCCTAACATATTTTATACATTTAAAATTTAATAAGACTTTGATCACATGGTCAAAACCTCCATAGCAATCTCCCTTTCCACCCTGTTCAGAAGATAATTTCTTCTTCTTTATTTTAAGGCATCCTTCATTCTCTGAGGTTTTAACTTAAAAGTCAGAAGAGAGAAGCTCCACTTATTGGTTCTTTGGCAGACAACAGTGTCTTAACTTGTTCTTTATGGCTACCTTAGCCTGTTGATAATTTTTTTCCAAAAACAAATGTGCAAAGCCACTTTTAGCCACCTTGTTCAATTATTTCTACTGCTGGCAGATACAATTCTCCCCCAATCCCTTCAAATTATTTTCCCTCATCACAATGCATCATTTCAGAAACCCTTTGGGAAGGAGGAAATGGCAACTGAAGGAGTCACACTAAGAACGGTTTTGTCTTCAAAGCAAAATATTTGGAAATAGTGAGGAAAAAGAGCCATTACATCAATTGGTGACAATATGAACAGTATTTTTTGTCAGAATGCAGATGGGGGTAGAAAATTTTAATTATGCATAAACTGCTTCTCAAGAAAAATTGTTTCAGATCCATTTGCTGTTTCTTTTAAAATGATTCCCAATGATGAATTTAGCTACTTGACTACAAGTAGCTGCAAAATAATTATGAGAATGTCTGTGCAGCAGCTTTCGACATTCATTTGTCCTGGGTATTTTAAAATCCTGTTGCACAACATTTTTTGAAGGAAAAAAAAACACACAAAGTAATTTGAAAGTTATATATCCACAGTTCTTGAGTTATGACAGTAATTGGGATGAGAATTTCTATTACTAAGCAATGTGGTTCTAAAGGACAATGTCACAGGACCAAATTGCTTAGTGTAAGGAATCCTGGCAGTCTCTTGTGCTGTTGTTAACAATATGTTAACAACTTTCACAACTATCCCAATCAAACCATTCCTAGCTTGGCTCTTCCAGCCCCAATCCTGGTAGAACAGTAAATTGCCTTCTCTGCCTCCTTTTCAACTTCCCCTCACCTGCCTCTCCTCTCCCTCCATTTCTGCTCTTTGGCTGCTCCGAACTCCACCACCTCTGCTGATGCCCAAATCATAAGTGGTCTTCTCATGAGGCTTTGAAGAAAACTGCCTATGATTTAAACAAGGCTGCCATAGCCTCAGGAAGAAGACCTGGAGTGGCCAGCACTTGCCTTGTAAAGAGCCAGGCAGGCCTTGTCAGGAGAGGGAAGAAAAAGATGCCATAGATCATCAGGCGGTGGCAAGTCTAATGGAATCCAGGGCCAGCAGAGGCAACAGAGAAATCAGAGTGCAGTACAGCAAAAAGGGCAATGATGGGGCGAGATAGATGGGCGAGGGGAGTTGAAGCACCTTTGCTGTGATAATTGCGTGTAGGCTGCCAAGTGCCTGAATTTTAATCACATGACCACGGAGCACTGGAACAGCCATAACTTCAGATAACTACCATTTGTTCAGCACTGCTGTAACTTTTAATGTCCTTAAGTGAGGACTACATTTGTAAATCCTAAATAAGAACTGAAACTAGGATACACATCTAGGTTCACATAATGTTCTTTATACAGTGGTCTCTCCCCTCCCTCAAATATAATTTAATGTGCATCCTAAGGAAAGCTTGGTGCTTTAATTTTCTGCAGCTACTCCGGATTGTAGGCTAGTTAACAGGATGCAGGAGTCATATGTGATGTTGTTATAAACCAGGCTTTAATTGCACCACATTTTAAAGGCTAAGTTGAAGAACTCTTAATGAAAAAAGGAAATCAGAAATCTTGATCTATGTGAGGTTGTTTGCTCTTCATGGACTGGATCCATATCTGTACAAAGTACTTTATTCAACGGGGCATTACTCTGGGTCAACTTCACCCTCCTAAGCTTTGCAAGTTGATGTTGCCCTATCAATATGCTTTTAATACTTAATCTTTTAACACTCACTTCAAACTGAAGTCTCAAAGTCTTTTAAAGTAACATACTATTTTTCCCTTTTCCTAAACATTCTTGCCCTAGTTGGGATGAGGCGCCATTTCAATGTGTTGTTGTTGTTCCTCTTCTAGTTGCTAGCTGTTCCAGGCAAAGGTCCCAAGCAGGATTCCCATCAGGATATGCAGCTCACCATAGCTTCTGATTCTGGCAGTTGAGGAATAATCCTCTTGCCTGGTTGCAATACCTCAGACATCGATGCAGTTTCTCTGACTGTGGGCTGCTTGCATTCATCTTTCATACTACATGAACCCCTCTCCCATTTAGCATTTGCTTTTGTAAGCTCAAGAGACTGTGTAGGATGAGGCTGCCTCTGGACATTAGGATGAAAAGACCAGGGTGTGCCACAGTTAGCGAGCTGGAACATCAGCTTGAATGCTTGTGAGTGCAGCTCTGAGGGAATGTATGAGTGCCTAAGAGATCGTGGTGTGTGTGTGTGGGGGGGGCTTGTCTCCACAACTACAGCTACTTTTCAAAAGAGTGGACAGCAACCACAAGTTCACTATCTCATGTTATTTCTCTACTTTGCTTTTAAAAAACTAAAAACAAAGCAATAATAATTGTGGTATTCCTGACATGGGTGATGATTTTTGATCCATCCAAAGGAATCATTTGGAACAATTAGCACTGGAACAATTAGCATGACAATATAGTTTAGTGGTGGTTAACCTTTTGGGGCTCCTGTGCTGAAAATTGCACGCGCACTTGCACGTTAGCACCCAGAGGCAATGCACGCAGGGCCCCCCCATGCCCCTGTGCATGAGTGCATGACCTCCCCATGCATGCCACATGTCTCTGTGCATGCACGCATGACCCGTGTGCTGTGCATGTCTGTGCATGTGCATGCCTCTCCGCCACCTCCACCACCCCAGGCATGTGCACCAGATACCCGACAATCAGCTGTCGGGCGTGCAGCATGCGCACATGCACAGCAGACCTACTCTGGGTGAGGGCTCACGTGCCAGCAGTAATGGCTCTGTGTGCCACTTCTGGCATGCCTGCCATAGGTTCGCCATCATGGATATAGTTGATCAGGCTTTTCATGTTTCATAACTCCTAGACTAGTAGGTCCTGCTCACTGTCATGACCTTATGACCTCCTGTTGGGATTACTGCAATCTATATGGAACTATGCTTGAAGAGCATTCAGATGCTTCAACCGGCATAGAATACAATTGCATGTGTAGTAAATGGTGCTGACTACTCAACACATATCACACTATTACTCGGTGGGCTGCATTGGTTGCTGGTATGCTTCTGGCTGCAATTCATAGTATTGGTATCACATTTAAAATCCTTCATGGCTTGGGACCAGTTGCTTGAGAGACTATTTTTCCCTAGTTGTTTTTATCCCAATTGTTTTTTGCCATAGCACCTGCACTATGGAAAATTTTGGTGTCTTTGTTCATCCAAATTTATTGAAAAATTGTCAGATTAATATTTCAAACCCATTGACAAATTATTTTGAGCATGTAATATTTTGTTTGATTTGGTTTGTTTCAATGCAAATGTATATGATCTGCACATATGTTATCAAACATTTGATTTCAATTTCATGTGTTCTTTAGTTGCTCATTTTTTAACATTAGTGAGTGGGTTTTTCTTTTTCTTTCCAGTTTTCTCAACAACTTAATTTTATTAATGTTGGAAGAACTTCAAATTTGTGAAGTTCTATACACACGAGAAGACTTCATAAAAACACTGAGATACATTCAATTACATATTGAGATTTTACAGTTCCTGACCTAGACAGATGGCAATTCTCATATCTCAGCCAATTTAAAGGATTCAATACCTTTTTTCACAGTTTTAGTTAAAAAGAAACACACCTCCCACATTTTTCCAGATTAAAAATGCAATTACTTTCAGAAGAGGTTTATCAAAATAAATATCACACCTTTTTTTTTCTTCTTTGTTATTTTCAACCGTTTTTCTTCTGAAAGAAAATGTGCTATAATCAGTGTGTTTGTGTATTGTAACAATAGAATTTGAATAATAATAGGAATTATTTCTCATCATCTGATTTGCAACCAAGATAAGTCAACTGATGTTATCTGGCTGTATTGTCAAATGTCTAACCAAAGAGTCAATTCAATAGAGTCACGTAATAAAAAGGAAGAGGAAAAAAGCTAAATAATTTAAACTCATTATTCCACTAATCCTTCCATTTTTCAAGGTTCCCTGGAGGTATATTAGAAAGTAATTGAAAATACTTTAATACACCCAAAAGATATTATAGACTAATATAGTTAGACCCAGTAATTTGAATTTGATTTTTCATTTTGTTATTTAACAACAAAGGGGAAAAGTTCACTTGCATGAAAAAAAAAGTTCATAGATTACAATAGCTTATTAATGAAGGTACATTACAATCTCTTTTTCAGTACACTGTAAATTAAAAAGAGCTATGGTTAACTACCATGGGATTGGATCCATTTGGTTTCACTATTAAAATTAGAGGGATTATTGCACTTATTATTCTCTCATTTTTATTTGTTTTCAATGGGCTTTAATCAATGTAGCCAATCAATCAGTATTACTGAAAAAACATTCAGCATGCAAACATGAATGCTGTTTTAATGCTGTTCAATAAGGTAAAGGTAAAGGTAAAGGTTTCCCCTGTCCAGTTGTCTCCAACTCTAGGGGTTGGTGCTCATCTTTGTTTCTTAGCTATGGAGTTAGCCTTGTCCAAAAATACTTCCAATAATCATGTGGCCAGCATGATTACATGCTGAGGTGCCCAGAACGCTATTACAGACATTCAGTAGCAGTTGCTTTGCCTGGTTGAAGCTGTCTTTCGGCTCCAGCTTTCCTATTCTATCCCCTGTATACTTTCCTACCACTGCTATGGGTGAACCATGGTTTGATGAGAAATGCCCAAGATTCACACTATCAGGTGCAATATTATGAATTACTATCAGGGGAAAAACACTTGCCTGCCAGCGTTAATTGGATTACACAGAAGTGAGCCGAAGGATAGGGACAATTGGGGAAAAGAAGAAAAGATTGTGAAAATTCCTGAAAGGAACCCCATCAACACACCAAGCAGGTATTCCTTAGGACTATTTACTATTTGACAGAAGAACATTCCCTATTACTCCTCCACAGGAACATAACATTAGGTAATTTAAATCAATGTATTGCATTCAGTGTGTTGTTTGTTCCTCTTTACTTAGTTTCACAAATCAATGGAAATGCTATGTTCACCACTAATTCCTATTCTGATATGTATGTACATATGTATGTATTGACTGACTGACTTATATACTTATCTCCTAGTAAGGCAGGACATAAAAATATATTAATTTTAGAGAAATAATAAGTTTTATAGATAGTGAAATATGTGGTATTAGCAAGAGAAAGAACAAGGAACTGTGAAATGCCAAACCACAAGGATCATCTATTGGTCACAAAATCATATTTGCCAAGATACCTTGTCTCGCTTGTAACAAAACCACAAGCTAGGGAGTTTAGCAAGATGGGTTTGTGACATCCAGCCATCCTAGCCGAGCAACAGGGGAGGGGAAAGCTGTGTTTCAAGTAACCAGTGAATGACTGACAAGTTATATTTCTGTGTTTTGCCCCTTCTGAAGAAGTATATAGGCATGTGCTGTTCAATAAGAAAGTTGTTCAGAAATGACTCTCATTAAAATACTCTGAACCTGTTTGCACAAATAAAACCAACTTATTTTTGGATTCCAAGGTCTGAGTCTCATAATTTCCTGCAACACTAGAATGATTTTAAGAACTTCACAAAAACTGGTAACATGGATAAAAACAAAACCATCCTTTGTACCAGATTAGGCTTCCTGACTCAATCCCTAGACCAACATTTGAAGATATACCATTGAATAAATAAACAGACATTGGAATAAGGTTACAACTTTCTCAAATTTCTTTCGCTCTGGAGGCATGAATCCTGGATTTTGTACACATTCTGTAAATTAACCTATATTAGGTATCTTGTTTCAAAATTGTTGCCCTATGATGCACCATTTCAACCAGTTAAACCCATGGCCATGAGAGTTTTAGGAGTATATACTGTAGATAGGCTGTAATAGAACTCACAATTTCTTTGACATTAGCCATGCTAGGTGAGACTGAAGTCTAATATCAGATTGCCTACTACTGTAGTGAGGCTTCTAGAAGAGAAATGAGCAAAAAAGGAAAATTCTGTTTCTCAACCTCAGCAACTGACATCTGGATTTCAACCCCCAGAATTCTCCAGCCAGAATGAAATTCAGACATCTTTAAAGTTGCTGAGGTTGAGAAGCACTGATATATGACAACTGTAGCATTGAAAGATCATCCAAAACTACTTCCATCTCAGCTGTATTGTTTTCTAATGCAAGAGAAAAAAATCTGGTGCAGAAATCATAAGTGTTGAAATGCTGTGAAAAACTGGTTGTTAAGGTGCCTTATGCACCTTATTCTATTGTTACTTTGGCAATGAAATCATAAATGCTGCTCAGTGAGTTGGTGCAGCTACAACTAGTTTAAATAAAAGTTGTTCGTTAAGCAGGAATCAAAATGCTACTAAGGACTGCATACAATGGAAGACTGGATCAGAACATTAACTGAATTTGCAGAAATGGTGAAACTGACCAGTTTGGTCAGAGAAAAAAAATGATAAAAACTTTTTTTAAAGACTCAAACTATGGGCTTTTTGCTTAAAGAAAAAATAAGAATGAAATGATTTGGAGATTAAAAATGAAAGGTTGGGGGACATGACAATTATTTGATAAAAGGATGAAAAGCACAAAACACCTTAATTTCTCACCTTAATTTCTTTCTTGTTTCTCTATGACTTATTTTCCATAGTTTTTTCTTGTCTGTTTTGTATATTTTATTACATTAAAATTTTCTAATTTTTTTAAAAACCATTTACTAGGAACTTAAAAAAAATCCAAAATGCAGCACATCTAAGAAGTAGGAAAAATAGAAATGGTTTTAAAGATTTTCAGTTGCACTATTTGTGTAAATAAGATGTTAGGAGGAAGGGAATATAATTTATTAAAATTGGTAGGTCAAATATTTAGTATGAACTGTAATTGTACTAAATAAGTTACTTAAAAAAAACAGTCACTCTCTGATCATAAAGTAGCTTTCAAGGTTGCACTTCAGTTGCCATGCCTCACAACAGAGGGTGACATTTGAATTTCATAAACTCTTTTGTTATAGTGAAATCTAACTCAACGGAGCCTGGAAGTTGACTCTAAATTAAAAGGATACTTACCTCTAGCCTATTTCTTGAAATCTTGAGATCTGGAAAATAATAATTAAAAAGTACTATCAAAATATTGTCAACAAAGGCAGAGTGTTTCTTAAAAGAAGACAAAGACTTTATTTGAGACTTCAATGATTGCCTTTTTATGTGCTTCTCATCCTACCCAAGCAGATCAGTGACTATTGTATTATCAAACATTATGGTATTAAAATGAAATAATTCTATTATTGAAAATAGATGAAAATAGAATCAGAGCTGTGAAGTGCTTCATTTCAAAAAAAAAAAAACCTGCTTTAAAGCCTCTCTGCTACTCTTTAAAAGTAGTTGTATGGCTGCTGCAGAAAGCAGTTGCATGCTTCTGAGATAAGATACAGCTGCTTTAAAAAGTTGCAAAACAGTACTGCAAAGAAGCATTTCCTTTGGGACTGAATCTAAAGTGCTGCACAATCCTAATTAAAATCATCCGAGGCAATACAATCAGTCACACATCTTCACCACAGTTTGGTGAGAACAATAGATAATTCCTTCTCATAATTTGAAAAATGGTAAATTATTTTACCAATGTGCCAAATCAGCATAGTGAGAAATTGTAGATGTCTCTCCACCCAGCAATGGCTTTAGATTATGGTTATGAAAGGAGCCCGTGAAATATAGGATATAATTGTTTAGTGGAAATGTTATTATTGGGGGTACAATGGGTTACAGTGTTGGGTGCTTTGTGGAATTGCTGTTTTATCTACTTTTGGTTTTACTGATCTTGCTGTGAACCACCCCATCCCACAAATGATGGGAAGATATATAAACCAAATAAACAAACAAACAAACAAACAAACAAACAAATAAATAAATAAATAAACAAACAAATAAATAGTTATAAGAATCTGATTATTTCCCAAAAGCCCTTGGTACATTTTATTTTAGAACTAGGTGTAGCCATAGATCTTCAAATGAACCCACCTCTCTTAACCCACCTCCCTTGCTAAACATGTCCCACCTTTAGGTAACTTCCCTCTTTTCTTTGTCCTTCATTGAGGAAAATGAATGTAAGGATGCAATACACTTTTTGAAGCTCTTTTTTATGTCCCTTGGCATTTTTCCTGTACTCAGAGAGGAAATTGGGATCAATTTAAATGTTCAGATAGTTTTTAAAATGCATTTTAAGATGTAAGATGTATTCCAAGAGTTCAGAAAGCAAGCTATGAGGGCACGGATGATTGACTGTCTGTTCCTGGTGTTGAGTCTTTTGTTGATATATTTTACTATTCTTTGTAACAGATTGAAGCCTAGAAGGAAAATCTATTGAGAAACTTCTGAGGACTCTGGGTAAATTTAACCTGGAGAAGATAAGATAGCAAGGAGATGTGATAGCTGTCTTCAAGTATATGAAGAGCTGTCATATAAAAGACAAGGCAGAATTGTTCAGAGATGTTCCAGAAGAAAGGATAATAAACAATAGGTATATTTCAATAAAGAGGGAAATAAATTTCAACTGAGCATCAGAAAAAATTCTTAACAAGCTATTCAAGGGTGCAGCAGACTGCTTCAGGACATGGTAGATTGTCCTTCACTTGAAGAATTTAAATAGACAATGAATTGCCATCTATCAGATATGCTATAATAGAAGATTATTGGAATAGCAGGGATTTGGAGAAATTATTTCCAAATTCCATTCCAACTCTTCCATTCTATAATTCTGTGAGTATTTGAACATATTGATAGATATTACTTTCAATTTTGGTAACAGAAGAAAATGGTATTGTGCTCTGACAACCTTAATTATCTATGTGGGATCCAGCTCAATTGTTCATGATAATTGTGATAAAAACTGGGTTTATCATATTGTAACTTTGGAATATCTTTCAAGTCTTGCATTAAAGTTGATGGTAGGTTAGAATGTGAACAATCTGAACATGGAAGGCATGAGTAATATTAAGATTACTTCCTACTGAAGACTGTGTTCCATATTAGTAACACTCAGGCTAGCTTATTACTAGAAACTGATTAATATAGTGCATAACCAGAGAGCCATGAGAAAACATATGATTTCATATGATTTTTTCTCTTTGATTTCTGAGAAGCTATAGAGAAAGAAGCAACTGGGAGTCAATAGAGACTATGAGTTTATCAATTCAAAGTTTTATATTTGAAATGTCAAGGCCAATACTAAACATCCCATTTGAAATGTCAAGGCAGGCCAGTGATTACCAGAAGTACTACAGTTCTGTACTATGATTGTGTCAACACAGTGGTATCAACATATCACAGCTTTTAAAATTCAGAGAGAATTTGTAGTCTATTTCCAAGATGAAAAACAGGAATCATTCATAGCCTGAAGTGAAAATGTATTTCTTTAGGCATTTTTTTTCATGGTTTTATTTTACTTTTACTTTTACAAGATAATTTTTGTTGTTGTTGAAGCATGAAGGAAATTTAAAAAAAAACACCTCTTGAAGAACTTTAATTTTCTATTAGTGAACATTATTCCTAGCTCAGTTATAATTTGCTTTTTACATGGATGATAAATGAGGCAAAGATATTTCATGGAAAACCTCTGTCCATATGAAGCTTCTCAACCCAAATACAATCATATATGGCATTTTCTATAAATGAAAAAAAAACTGCAAATCAACCTTGATTTGATTCAACTCAGAGATTCTAGATTTGAAGAGAACATGATTCAAATCTTGTTTGGGATTAACGATTTCAGGAGAAACCTGCTTTGAGTGATTTCAGAATTGTTCTCCATTTCTGAAATCATGTACTCCCTGGCTTTTGAAAAGTGTACCACTGGGTCCTTTTGTTATTGCCTCTCCTGATCATTTTTTATATCTATTTAACCTATGATATAATAATCTGTGCAGACAAGAAAGTAATTCTAGATGACAAGCTACAGTTTTGAGTCACTTCATGGGGTAATGTTGTTAAAGAAAGAAGAATTAAATGTTTCAATACATGTATTTATTTTGTTTATTTAGATCTGTACCCTACCTTTTTTCAGGATCTCATGAAACACATTTCGTCTTACTTTCCTTTTTTAATAATAAATTTGTGAGATTGGTTGGTTGAGAGAGAATGACTTGTTCAAAGTCATCCAGTGATATTTCATAGCTGAAAGTGGACTAGATGAGCCAGGGTGGTGCAATGGTTAGAGTGCAGTACTGCCTGCAATTTGGCAGTTTAAATCTCACCAGGTTCAAGGTTGACTCAGCCTTCCATCCTTCTGAGGTCAGTAAAATGAAAAGCCAAATTGTTGGGGGCAATATGCTGACTCTGTAAACTACTTAGGGAAGGCTGTAAAGCACTGTGAAGTGGTATATAAGTCTAAGTGCTATTCCTGTTGCTAAAACTCTGATTTTGCCATTGCTACTTCAGAGCATTAAGCTTGTATTCTACACTAGCTTCTGTAAACCTCTTTGTCTCCATACAACTACCTATTTTTCTGGCTCTGCTTATTCAGCCTACATAATTAGTATACATAAAATATAAATAAAAGCACAGCCTGACCTTTTTTTTTTTTTTTTTTGAAGGAGCAAGTTTGTAGGTTGCTCTATCAGGCTAAATGGATAAAAACCACAGTTTCTAAGTCTTCCATTTGGCCACTTAGTGACCCTGTTTTTTTCTTAGAATATCTTCTAATTGTTATGCAAGCTGCTGTCCCTGTAATAGATGTTATTTTATTCAGACAATGGTGATTTAGCTTTGTCCAGAAAATACATAGGACAGACAAGGAAGGATGTACATTTAATGCAATTCATACTGCATGTAAAAAGTTTTATAGAAGAAGTATGCCATGACAGAAAAAATGTAAGCAAATCAATTATTGTCAATTATGTTCTGTTGAATAGGAAAAAACATGTTAAGAAAGATAACACTTGGTGTTGTTATTTGCTAGAGAAAACTTACAACCATATATCAGAATGACATAATAAAATTAAAGTGATCAAATGACTAACATGAATTTGGTGTTTAAGCCATAATCAAATTCTGTGTCATTCATGAGTAATAAATCCAGCTTTTCTATCAATGGGGAACCCAGTCTTAATGCCCATTTTGACAGCTGCCTGTTTGATTAATCTTTTTGTAATGACAATAAATAATGCAGAATGAATTCTATTCCTCAAGCTTGGAATAAATGGCACTATAGCTGCCAGTCGTTTTATATAGCTGGTTTTTCAATATATTCATATGCATTCCTAGAAACAGGCAAATTTGATTTAGACCAAATCAAACATTTTAACTGAACTAAACAGGGTAGCCATAATTCCCTAGCATTTTAAGAAACTGTATTAGAAACTTTAACTGTATTAGAAATTTTAAGAAACCATTCTCATGGTTTCATGGACTTAATCTAAGGCATTTACCACGAAGGTCCAGATTTCCCCCAACACATTTTACAGTTATTGATCTCCAATATGTCTAAGTCTTCTATTGCAGCAATACAGATAAGAGAGAGTTTCTTATACTTTTACCCCCTTACAGTAGATGTGCACATCTAAAATCCATTGTGCCATAATGCAAGAGGTTGAATCAATGGGTAAGAGGAGCTATATGATCTCTTGGTTTAGCATGAGATTTATAATCATAGGTATGTTACAGATAGGAACCTGACTACTGAGCAAAGGGCACAACATCTAGTAGCATAAAATTTTCATGTATAGGATCAGAATCATAATTCTAAGTTAAAGTCCATCAAATACTTATTTAAAGTCAGAAGTTCCCTAACTGGAATCTCAAAGGTTACAATTTTTAAGACAAATACCATTGGGAGACAATAGCCTTGCCACAAAAGCCTCATTATTGACCATATTCTTTAAATTATAAAGATATAGTCAATAACAACAAACACAGCAAGGCAATAGTATATCTGCATTTTTAAATATTTTTTCTTGCTTCTCAAAAAGAGGAAAGAATCTAAAAAAGGTGTGGCTAATTGAAACTACTGTAGGTCTTGCTTCAGGTGCCTCAATGTTTTCTTACTTCATTCACAATTTTTACATTATTCCTGAAAATAATTTAGTGAAATGTTGAAAATGGGTGTGGGGATGCTTTAAATAATTTCTCAACTAGTGACTTATAATATTGTCTAGTGTCATCCAACAATTATTGTGCCAAAATAAAATAAATGAGGACACATTTTATGACACTTCCATGATGGCTGAGAATGCTACAAACCACTAGTGAGGAAATAACATTAATTAAAACACAAGTTGATCTTGCTGAAGTGATTTATGCAATATGAGCTGTCCATGGTTTTGAAAGACCATGTCAGAATTTTTTTTCACTAATTGTTTTTCCTAATTTTGATTGTGATCTTAGATTACCTTTTCTTATTTTTAGCTTGTTGCTGACTCCTGTCACAGATAAAGTTTAATTCACTCCCTCTTTAATTGTGGGCTCAAAATTTATCAATAAAATAATCTTGCCAATACAATAATCTTGTGCTTTGGTATTGATTGCATATCTGTTTCTGGTCCACATCCAGCAGAATTTATGATAGCAATTAAAAGAGTTTTATGTTTCTTAGCTAACAAACTGCTATTGTTCCTGTGTAAAAGGCATTTGAGGTTATGATAAGCTTTTCTCAAAGCTGACTGGAAAAAAAATGCCACAGGGAAAATCCTAGTCACCACAATTAACCTTGCCTGAAACCACATCTTCAGTTTTAATTTCAATTCTTTCTTGGAGAGAAAGACACAGATAATGGCTTTTATTAAGAATAAATAAAAGAATCGCTTTGGATCAAACAAAAGGATTCAGTTCTTGCACTGGAAAATGAGATGCCTAGGGAAAATCCTGAAAACCTTACACCCTGTTTCCCAGCAACTGATATTTACAGGAAGAATACAATTGACTTTGAAGGTAATATGCCACCACTACAACGTGCATCTCTTACTAATCTTATCCTCCATTAATCTGTGTGATCTTCTTTTAAGGCTATCTAAGCTGGTGGCATCACTATATGGCAGTGAGTTCTGTAATTTAAACAGTGGAGTGTGTAAAGAGGTACTATCTTTTATCCAACCCTGATCTGCCACATTTATCTTTGTTGGTTACCCCAGGTTCTTATTATAAGTAAGAGTAATGGTGGTATTCACAGTTTTATTTATTATTCATTGAGTACAGCATATTGAATAAAACTGCAACTGATGCAGTGACACATGACAATCAAGTATGCCATCATAATATAAGTATTTATAAACTAAAAATACCATGACCTCCATACATTCAAAGGAACAACTTAGAGCTATTTATTTTAAAGGTTCATTACAAAGAAGTAGTTTAATGCTTTTTAAGACATTAAATGAACCAACTCCAAGTGCAATCCTGAGGGAAGTCTAGGCCAAAGAAATGAAGCCAAGTGTGTGTGTGTGGGGAAACACCACTCAGTTACTTGTAATATGGCTATTATACTATGCAGTGGAGCCAGATTACTTGGGCCCATTAATTTGGTGAAGTGCAGAGTTGCAGAAATGTGGAAACATTTTGTCCCTTACCTTTGTTCTCCACATTATAAGTAATATTATATTTAAGATATTTTGTATGATTTTTTTTCCTAAGCTAAAAATGTTCAAACTCTTGCAACAACTTAAGGAGTATAGTGATACTGTAGCAATCACTAGAAAGTTCCTAATTGAATTTATACATTCTTTTCACAATGGGTGAAAATGGTCCAATATGGTCTACAGAGTTTTCCACATTTGGAAAGGCCTAAAATCTCTTTTCACAAGACTTTTCCCCCTTTTCTCCATTGCAAAAGAAAATATTCATTTTGCTAATCTAATCTTTCAAAATAGAGGGGTCTAAAATAGACTCCATTACAGTTAAAATCTAATACTCTAACCACTATATCATACTGTACATTCTCACTATTAGAAACATAGATTTTTTTAAAAGCCACAGCAAAAACCCTCACTACATTCTCAAGGGCCTTATAAAAATGCATTTTTTAAAAAATATATTAATAAAAATACGTGAAACATAGTTGTTACTACAGATCTAATTAAAGTCCTAGGCTAATTTCCTAGCACAGTCCTTGATGCTTGATAACAACAGAACTTGAGGCTCATTAATGTCATACCAGGTGTCCTGTTTTGCATCTAATTGCTTCCCCTGAGAATGACATGAGCCTTATTTGGAAAGTCAGCTTTTCTTCCTAAAGAGTACATTTTAATTTAAACAATTTTTAAAATCTTTTCCTGCAGCAAAGGTTGTTACCCTGATCGTTGTCTTTGGTGTTTTTTGTTTTTTTTAAAGGTTGATGGGACCAGGATTGAAAAGAGAAAAAGCTTTAATTTCAGAACTTGAAATTAATATTTAAAATTCAGTACCTAATTCCTCAACAGGCATTACCAGAAGCTCCATAGCACAGCAGTGTATTTGTTGGGACGGTGTCATTGTAACTGTGTGAATATGTATAGGCAAGAAAGCATTATTCTCAACTGAACTTGCCTATGAATCCAAGGATCCTTCCATCCCATTTTTTAAAAGCATCTTTGAGACAAATTAATTGTAAATAATTTATCTATTCCACCAATCAACTGAGCCTAATAATCCAATATTTAATTTCAGGATCTAAGCCTCCAGTGTTCATCATAGGTTTCTTTGCACACCTCCATTTCATTACATGTTTATATAGTCTCCCTATATAATTCTATGTTTATCATAGGATCAACTCTTGTTAGCTCAATATTATTGATTCTATGACTTGAAAGTTTAAGACAAACCCATGGAACGAAGTTAAATAAGATACAAAGAAAAGCATTTAAATAAAACACAAACCATCAGGAAGCATGGAAGATGTCCCATATGGTGGGCAGAATAATTGAACGTTCTGGCAAAGGGCCTTTGTTGTATAATAGATGGGATAACATTTTATCATATTTGATGAAATGAGGGTTTTTTTCTGAATAGTTGCCTATGAATAGTGCTGGGTGTGTTATTTTGCTTTTATTACAAGCAGGAGAACCTCTGAACATGATGAGAAGCAGAGATGTCGTTGAGGATTACAGTGACTGAGAAAGGGCATTGGTACTTACCTGATACGCCCGTTCTCTGTGAGCTGTGAAGAGCATCCAGAAGTGGGAGGTGCTTCAGTCTCTTCTGGAAAGGCTGAGCTTAAAACTCCGGGACGCTCCTCCTCCTCCACGGGACACCTCCTCAGCATCCCCCAGTTTTGCGAAGACTGAGTGCCAAAGTCCGGGACTCATCACCTAATCTAGATCCCTGACTGGAACAGAACCCCACCAGACGGAAAGAAATGGGTGGGGCTGGATGCTCTTCACAGCTCACAGAGAACGGGAGTATCAGGTAAGTACCAACGCCCTTTCTCCCATGAGCTGTTCAGAGCATCCAGAAGTGGGACATACCAAAGCTTGGCCTGTCCTTAGGGAGGGACTCCGTCTAGATCGAAATCCACTCCTAAACTCTGTGGACCCTCTACAGGACTCTTCTGCCAAATGAAGCGTCTGCTGAGGCATAGACATCAATTTTATAATTTCTGACAAAGGGAGATGGTGAAGCCCAAGTTGCCACTCTGCAAATGTCATCTATGGAAGCCCGTGTGGCCCATGCTACTGATGTTACTGCACTCCTTGTTGAGTGGGCTGCAATGCCCTTAGGAACTGAGATGGACTGGCATTCGTAAGTTTTAGCTTGGTGGCTCTCAACCATCTACCGATGGTTGTAAACGACACCTTTTGCCCTAAAGTGGAGGATAGGAATAGAGCCTCAGATTTTCGAAATGCCGCCGTGCGGTGTAGATAGATGCTTAAGGCCCTTCGAACGTCAAGTCGATGCCATTGATGCTCCAGTCTATGAGATGGTTTCGGACAAAAATTTGGAGGCACCAACTCCTGCGCTCTGTGGAAGGCTGAATTTACTTTAGGAGTGAACGATGGATCCAATCGGAGAATCACTCTGTCCACATGAAACACACACAGGTCCTTTCTCATTGACAATGCCGCCAATTCGGAAATCCTCCTTGCCGATGTGATTGCAATTAGGAAGGCCACCTTATATGTCAGGAATTTAAGACTATCGGTTCTTAAAGGCTCGAACGGGCCAGTTGTAAGTGCGGTTAACACCTTGTTGAGGTCCCAGGTGGGATAGCGGTGAATTACAGGAGGTCGTAAGTTTACAGCACCCTTAAGAAAGCTGCAGACATGTGGATGGTGTGCTATGGACCAGAGGTCACCCCAGGCTATCACCGAGGCTAAAGCCGCCACCTGTCTACGTAAAATATTTGGAGATAGGCCCTTGGTCAACCCCTCCTGTAAAAAGGCCAATAATTGTCATATTGATGGGGCAGTTGGGTCAATCTTAGACCCTTAGCACCAGCGACAGAAGGCGGACCACGTGGCCTTGTATATACGATTTGTTGAGGACCATCTGGATGCTTGAATGGTGGCAACAGCATCCTCTGAAATCTGTTGGGCCCTTAAACGGCTCCGCTCAACCTCCATACGGTTCGACTGAGCCATTGTGGGTTCGGGTGAAGTATCGGCCCTTGGGAGAGGAAAACCTTCAATGGTGGAATTTTCCAAGGTTGTTCTCTCGACAGGTCATGTAAGTCTGTGAACCACGTTCGCCTGGACCCATAAGGGGTGACCAATATCAATTCTGCTCGTTCCTCCAATAACTTCTGGATCAACCTGGGTATTAGCGGGAGTGGAGGAAATGCATATAGAAGTCCGGGAAGCCACTGACAATGCAGGGCATTGACAGCCTCCACCCCCTGAGTCAGGTACCTTGAAATATACCGGGGCAATTGGGCGTTGAGAGGAGAGGCAAATAGATCGATCACCGGTTGCCCAAACCTCCGCACTGCTTCCTGGAAGACAGACGGGTGTAGGCGCCACTCTGCTTGATCTATCGTGGCCCTGCTGAGCCAGTCCGCTTGTGTGTTTAAGGCCCCTGCTATGTGTTCTGCCTTGAGCAAAAACAGATTGGCCCCTTTGAACAAATTGGCCATCTCCAGCATCAGAAGTTTGGAATGGGTACCCCCCTGTCTGTTTACGTGGGCCTTGGTTGTGATATTGTCTGTCACAACCAGAATGTGGCGTGATTGGAAAAGGTGTAGAAGCTGCATAAGGCCAGGTGAACTGCTCGCAGCTCCAACAGGTTGATGCTTTGTGATTGCTCGGAAATAGTCCAAATTCCCTGCACAGTGTAGGATTGGAAGTGAGCTCCCTATCCTACCGGGCTGGCATCGGTTATGATCGTTGCCCTGTAAGGTTCCTTGAAAGGACACTCCTTGTTTTGGGTTTCCGGTTTGTCGGCTTCGCGAGCGGTAGGGATTCGCGGCTGCGCGATCCCTGCCGCGCTAGCCGTTTGGGGCTCCGACTCGGACGGGTGCGGAGCAAGGCTGCCCTGCAGGGGTAGCTGAAGGTAAGGGGATCCGGAGGAAGGGTTTGGGGTGTTGCAGACTCCCTCCCTGGCCGGCTGAACCCCTTTTACCAGGACGGTGCAGCGGCGGTCCGTAATGGCCGCCACAAAGAAGTTGACAGCCGGGCAAGTATGCGCAGGAGGAAGAAGAGAAAGTTATTGAAAGTGAAAGTTCTTCTTGGTCGACCCAGGGCTTTGAGATTTATCTAATTTAATTCCTGGAAAAGATGGTTTTTGATGATTGTTTCCACAAGAGAAAAAAAAGCGGCTATTTTGAGGTGCTGAAAGGAAAGTTTACTCTCCTCCCGACGGAATTAAGCCGGAAGGGAGAGGATAAAAAAATATATAAATTTGGATCTTGTTGGAGGAGATGCCTTGAAGACTTGAGGACAGAAATATAATCTTAATAAGGCTTTAAAATATAGATTTGGACTTTTTTTTTTTTATTTGTTTGATACCACCCCTGGAAGAGGAAGGGGAATTTTGGCTTGCTTGGATTTATTGAGGATTGTGGATTTTGGGATTGTTTTGCCTTTCTCTCGGAATATTTGGTTGGTGTAAGAAGAAAGAGGAATAAAGAAAAGAAAAGATTTATTTATAATGGCTTTCCTTTTTGAAGACCTGAGGGATGAATATGAGCAAACAAAAGCAGCCTGCAAAGATGGCATGGAAAAAGCTTTTCTATTTCTAGAAATGGCGCTGGTCAATTACCAACAGACAATGGAACAGATGGAAACGGAAGAAGAACAACAAGGAAGGGACGAAGACGCCATCTTCATTGAATCCCAAAACTTATCTAAGGAAGAAGGAAGGAAGAGAGCAAGGAAAATGAAGGACTTAAGATCTAAAAAAACATTTGAGAAAGAGAAAAATATGATGCAAAGTAAATATAATGATAACAAACAAGAGAAAAAGGGAACACAACAGAGAAGGGATCCCAGCAAGGCAGAGGTTAGAAGAAGAAGGGGAGTAGGAAGATTTGGTGGGGGAAGAAAGAAAGGGGAAAGGCGGAGAAAAGCCTTAAAGCTTTAAAATTGGATGGGAGAAGAGGGATTTTTTTAGAGACAAAGGATGAAATATAAATTTTTGTAAGAAAGATTCTGCTAAGGTACAGAAGATGGTATTGTAACATTTATATTTGAAATAGTAAATTAGAATGGTTTAAGATTTAATAAGAAATTAAAATGTTGAAGTTTTTAATAATGATTGATTTTTAAAATGTAATAAAATATCGAAGGAAAGGAGGATACAATGTATTTAAACATTTTTGGTGGATAGAATGTACCAAGCAGAACCAAATTGGGTATTTGTTATGTTGAATGTTAATTTTACTAACTTAGGGGAGGATAGAAAGGCATCATACTCTGATTAGTGATTTCAGGAGAAATTCTTTTTATTATAAGAAGAGATAGAGGGATAATGAATGGGCAAAAGATACAAATTTAATGATTTAATTAAGATGGATTAAATAAGATAGAATTGTGAAGAGTGATATGCGCTATTATTTTAGCCCATGCAAAGAGAGGTAACTGGGGCCAAGGTACTTTACTAAAGATTTTTATGTTTGTTTGTGTTTGTTTGTGTTTTATGAGAATATTGGGGAAATTATTGTAGAAAGACAGGGAAAGATTTAATATGTAATGATTTGTTTGTTGTTGAAACTTTTAATAAAACTTGTTTTTTAAAAAAAAAAAAGGACACTCCTTGTTTATCGTGTTTTCCGACCACCAGTGTGCATATGGTAAACAGTATCTAAGGGTCCCCAACAAGGGAAACCCCCAAGCGCTCCAAGCGAGAACTTTCTGTATCCCTGGTCCCCAAAAAGGGAAACCAGCTATACAGGATCTGAGGTAATCCATTCCTGTTAAAACCAAACGTCCCGCAATTTAAATGGCACTTGCAGTTTCACTCCGAAGAAATGAAGGCAATTGTAAAGAAATGCCTGTTTAATGACTAGCCTGCTTATCCAATGTCAGCCAGACAAGGGAGAGCTAAACCCAGGGAGAACAAAGTGGGAAGGTACTGCCCCGTTCCCCAAAAAAGGGAAACCAGTGGGGAATGGCGCCTGTGATAATTAGGCGTGAACTTGAGCCAGCCGTTGAAAAGGGTGGGAAGCAGAATCTCCATTGCTAATGTCTGAGCCGTCTAATGAGCCGCTGCTGCTGAGGCTCTAACTTGCGAGTTAAATGCTCCTGTCAGACGAAACGGCAAGGCGAAGTGAGCCGTGGCTGCGAGCGCTCCGCTACAATCGCAGAGAAGACAATCGGAAAGTTAGATAAGGTAATTGCCTGAGGCGGTAGCCTCAAGCTGCCTGCAGAGTGGCAGGCTCCGCTTTTTACAAAGAAACTGTTTGTTTTTTGAACTAATCGAGGTAGCCTAATAGAGGGACCATCCTGAAAAAGCCAAATTAAATGGGGAAGATTTTTAAAAGCCGAAATAACCCAAGAGCAAACCTGAATCAGAAACCATTCCAGTCAGGGAATGCACAACCTCTTACCATGAAGGCTGAGCTAAAACTGGGGGACGCTGAGGAGGTGTCCCGTGGAGGAGGAGGAGCATCCTGGAGTTTTAAGCCCAGCCTTTCCAGAAGAGACTGAAGCACCTCCCACTTCTGGATGCTCTGAACAGCTCATGGGAGAAGAGCGAGCTGCTCAGATAATTTAAATTTTTTTGGTATTGCCAAAACAAAATTCTTCTCTGCTCAGATTTCTTCACCTTCATCCCTTTCCCCACAACATCCCTTTCCTTCATAGTTTGCAGCTATTCTGTCTTCTTTCCCTATCTTTATTTTATTTTTTTGGGGGGGAGGGGGAAGAAGTGTTTTTCTCCCATTCCTCCTCCTTTCCTTCTGTCTTAATATTTGGATCAACTTCCTTTCATGGAAATATGTTGATTAGTAATTAATTGGACTTAAAAGTTCATTTGAAAGAAAAATCCAAACAATATGAAAGGGGTTTGTGCTGCAGATGAAGCACCTTTAAGCATTTCAAGGGAAATGTGATGGGCATCAGACCTCTGAGGAATAGAAACTTGTCCTTACATCTCAATTATGCCTAAAGCAACATTCAAAGTGACATTGCAATGATTTGCTCAGATTAAACAGCAGGCACAATTTCAGAGGTAATTGAAGAGAACTTTGATGAGGAACCATGAAATGTTAAATCCCAACTTTCTTAAAAACTTTTTGGAGTGCATACTTCCAGTATTTTAGAGAACTCAGGTTATATATACAACCTCAGTATCTGCCACCTCCACTTTCTCTGATCCCTCCCAGGATCCAGAAACTTACTAGTGGTGTGATAAAAAAAAATGGGAGGAAGGGAGGGAGGGAGGGGATATATATATATATATATATATATATATATATATATATATATATATATATATATATATATATATATATATATATATATATATATATATATTCTTAAGTTTTCGGTACTTACATGTATGGTATTCAGCTTTGTGGTATTTTCCCACATCATTATAGTTGTGCTTTTAAAGTTGTAGCAGCGTTTCGGCAGAATCTCATCTGCCAATACAGAAGCCTGATGATGGCAGATGAGATTCTGCCAAACATTGCTACAACTTTAAAAGCACAACTATAATGACGTGGAAAATACCCGAACAAAGCTGAATACCATCTCTACATACATACATACATACATACATACATACATACATACATATATAATAAACTTACATGCTTCTAGTAAATTCTCAATTTCCAAATAGTCTCCTATATTAATTATTTCCACTGGAATCAAGCACTCACAATATTTCTAGTTTAATATAATTAGCTGTCTAAAGCATTAGGTCAGTCTTGTTGAACCAGTTACACATTTTCATGCTCCAACCTACCTTCACCTTTCAAGTCCTATGCTCCCTTTTGTGTAAGCAATCTCTGCCTTACCTCTTGAAAAAAAAAAAGCAAGCAGAAAATAGATTATTTTGGCTTGGTTGTCAATGCCTAAACGCACTGAGAGTGTTCTGACCCAAACCTGGTTCCAAGAGAGCAAACACAAGACAAAGGCAGCAGTATAATCTGTTTAAGTTTCAGCTAAGAATCCTGTTTCTTCACAGATAAAAGGCTGCTTCCAACTAATTAGCTCTGACAAGAAAGAGCCTTGCCAAGTCTGACAAAAAACAACAGATAAGAAATAATTTACAAGAGACTTCAAATACCAACTGTAATGTCCACAAGGCTGAATTCAAAACTTCTTTGCCTTTTGCAAAGAAGGTTAATTTCACAGCTGGCTTTTATCTTCTTGAAGGAGGGGCCATTACCTTGCAGCCTTAATCCCGAGTCGCTCGTGCTGTTGTAACTGTTCTTTCCTCCGAGCAATGCTTTGTGCACGCGCCCTGTGCACAGGCTCCTCAGGAACCTCCTCATCACTGCTGCCAGCCCCCACAATCTCTGAAGGCAGCAGTCCACCCGCTAATGGTCCTGGCCCCTCATCTGAGTCCTAGCTCTCCTCAGCCGTCTGCACCTGCTGCTGGCTAACCACAACAGGGAGTTAAGCAGCATTCTTGCTTACCAAGAGAAGATGCTCATTCAAGACTGGCTCCAGGATAGGGACCCTCTGCGTTTATATTACATACATTATATACAAACAGCTGCATTTATACTTATTACCAGTAGTTTACCTAAAGAGAAGTAGAGGATGGGTTGGTGGTTTGGCTCTGCATCAAAATACTTTTCATCCAAGTGAATTTTCCTAGGTAGACATTTTTATCTGTTTCTTAATATAAACATTTACATATCTACTTCAAAAGATTTTGTTAAACTTCTCTGTAGACATTTATCTCTGGCCATGACCTCTTGGCTATACTGCAATTTCAAATTCTGGAGTGCTTTCCTTTAATTTTCTTTTCACTATTCCTTATACTTTTATGCAGGGGTTACAACTTATGGCTGCATTTCTTTTGATGTAGTGGGGTCTTTATGCTGATTTGTTAATATGCCCTGAAGTTTTGTTACTAGTTAATGGGCTTCCCAGAGACTTAAAAGAGCTTCTTCAGAAGATCTAAAAGGAGAAGATGCCCTATGATCCAATTCATCTTACAAAGCTGCTTTACAAAGAAATGAACAATTTGTAACATATATACTCTCCTTGTAGATGTGGTACCAGTCAGAAATAGAAAGAGCTTAGAAAGATACTGCAATTTAGTAGGGATATACCAAAAGACACAAACAATCAAGGCATGAAATATACTTGCAGGAACATGTGGAACACAAAAGTTAAGTGTTAAAATCTTCCTGCTTTGCATCCAGCATCAGTCTAAATTTGTAAATTTTCTTTCTTCATTAGCAGTTGTGTAACTTATGGTCAAAGACTTCAAGAGAAATATGAATGCTGTGATTTTCTGAAAAAAGTTGTCTAATTATGGAAAATATGGGAAAAAAACTAGAGAAGGATATTTTTCCCAAGTTCATAGTAGTGGAATCTAGAGGGGGTAGAGGTGTGAGGTTCCAGACAGATAAAATACAGCATGAATTCAAACAGTTAATATCTAGGATTTCAGCATAAGATATATCCAAGGCTGCCAGATTTAAATAGCTTTAAAATGGTTCTAAGCCAATGTATGAAGCTATCAGTACTTAGTATCCATGGTATCACCATTAGTGGCAAGCCAGAAGACCTATACCAACCTTTTCAATTATTCAATGAATATTTGGCTATTTTTGATTTGTTAGAAGAAAATCTGGTCCATTCTGACTAGGGCAAGAAAAAGAATGTAGAACAGGGATGTCAAACTCACGTTGTCACAGTGTCATTACATGACATATCGTGACTTTTCCCCCGTTCACTAAAACAGACATGGGCATGGCCAGTGCATGATGCATCCGGCCCAGAGGTCATGAGTTTGGCAACCCTTATGTAGAACATAGGCAGTTGCTTGAAACAGAGGTGAAATTTATTTCCAAGGCAGAACATCATGTTAGCTATCAGAGGAGGCCACCTCTTCCACATACAGGCAGAGCACCATGTTAGCTATCAGAGGAGGCCAACCTGAGCCATCTTCAAAAGCCCTGGGGAAAACCTTGCTTTTATTATCTGAAGGTCGGCAGAAAGAGCTCACCCTTGAAATCCTTAGAAAGGGCAATTGAGTTATTCCCTGAAAGGGGGCACTCTAGGGTCAGATACCCTATTGAATTTTTCCACGTATGTCCTGCTTAATTAGCATTATGGATAGAAGTGGCAGTCTCCTGGAAGAAAGGCTAATTAGTAGGTAGAATCAATAAAGGAGAATATTTGTAGCTCAGGGTTGAAATGAGGGGTCCTTGGTGCTCTCTGAGCTTGCTTTTTTTTTTTTTTCTGGCACGGATGATGTTACCTGGTTTGGGTAATGAAACATCTGCAAGAAAACAAGCAAACTCAGAGAGCACCAAGGACCCCTGAGTAGGTGGAATCTCTGTCATCCTGAAAGAAATGTTTAATGAATGGTTGAACACATTTGGCCAATTCCAATCTCTTTATAAATTTGTTACTTTTTGAATGTAATTTCTGATCTCTTGCCCTGGAAGCGGCTGTGAGGATAGGAAGAACAAGGCAAGACTGAATTGGAAAGAAAGGTTTGATTTCCTTCCCACAGTGCAAAGAGGCTGGAGGGCAAAAAAAACTCTTTAGTTTCATCCAGCATAATTTTTACATTTACCCTTTTGTTCTTTAACATCACCAGGGCCTTTTGCATTTTTCTCTTATGTCACCACATAATATTAAAAAAAAAATTAAATAACTGGTTAATTTTTCTTCTTCTTGGCCTGGTTTCTTATTACAGTTGAAATGATCAAATGTCACAAATTAAAGGGCTTTGATGAATATTTGGTTTGATATTCATTCTTCTTTCTATACGATTCAAAATGGCTTTAAACTGCCTCATTCCATTCCATTGTCACTGCACTTCATTATACTTTATGCATTTCATTTGGTTTACTTCCCCCCACCCTGTTGTTGTTGTTGTTGTGATGGTTTTATTGCTGCAGATGTGCAAAAGAAACTGAAAACAAAAGGAATAAAGTTTGTTAAAAAGCATTGTGTGTTATATCATGTCTTGATGCATGAGTGAAGTATACATCTTGGCTACACACTGCATACCACCAAATTACCATATTGAAAAGTTTATTTAGTGTACATTTGTGATATATGCCTGCAATCTTTCCTTTACTCACCTGAAATTAAGTCTCAAGAGTGTGGAAAACATTGCAGTTATCCGTCATGTACATTCACAGATCACATGTTTGAAGTGGATTATTTGGTGATCTATAACATGCAGCTGGTTGTAAATCTGTCAACCATGCTCCATCATGAAACAAGCACTAATGCATTTAAGGACTCATCTATTTGTTCATGAATAAGCTGACTATTTTTGTGCCCTGGGGTTTCTATTACAATGACAAAGAGCCTTGCTAGGGATTGGCTTGGGAAATGTGCTGTGCTTTCCTTAGCTTTATTATTATGCTTTTAATTAATTTTAATTGCATTTTAATTACATCATTAATTTTGGTTATTTTTGAATGCCAGAAATAAATAAACAAATAGACTTCATGATTTTGGATTTAGGACATTTGTTGCAATTTCCTTGGTGAATCTAGGCTGGATTCATCTTGATTTTTAAAAATACAGGATTAGATTAAATGTAGGATGGGTAGTGAGAACTATTCCACATAAAAGGCCAAATTTAGTAAGAATTTTCACATGACGAGCAAAGCACGTTGCAGATTGTTCCTGAGGTGGCATTTCCTAGTCAAAACAATTATTCATTAGAAGAGTCAAACTGTCAAAGGTATACTAGACAGCTCCTAAACATGTTAGATTAAATAGTCGAAACCTTACAACCTCCCCACCCCAATTATCTACCTACCTATCCTTCCTTCCTTCCTTCCTTCCTCCCTCCCTCCCTCCCTCCCTCCCTCCCTCCCTTCCTTCCTCACTTGGATGTGACTCAGTATAGGCAATTAAAATACAAACTAACACCCAATATACTTCAACCATTAAAACCAATTAAAACAATTAAAAAAATAATCCTAACAAAAAGATGGGGTGTCTTTATAGTGAACTCTAAACTTTTGCAGACATTTCATGGGCTACAAGGGTCCAATGCATCCCTGGTCAGAGAGTAAACCAAGGTTTGAGGTCCTTCTGGAAAATCCTTCCTTTCTTCCTTCCTCTTTTATGAATGGCTGGCAACCTTCTCAGGCAGCAGACACAAAGCAACAGTGTCAGAATTTCCACTATTCCTCTGCCAGTATTTTATTCTCCTTGCGGTCAACTTGCTAAAAACACCAACCAACCAACCAACCAACCAACCAACCAATCTGTATGGTGAAAAAGTATAAATCGTTTTGGAAGTACAAGTAGTCCTTGACTTACAATAGTTCATTTACTAATTTGCTTAAGCACTGAAAAAAATGACTTATGATTGTTTTTCACCATTGCAGCATCCCTTTGGTCACATGACCAAAATTCAGATACTTGGCAACTGACTCATATTTATGATGGTTGTGATGTCCTGGGGTCATGGGATCTCCTTTTGCGACCTTTTGACAAGCAAAGTCAATGGGGAAGCCAGATTCACTTAGTAACAATCAGGTTACTAACTTAACCACGGCTGTGATTCACTTAAAAACTGTGGCAAGAAAAGTCATAAAATGGGGCAAAACTCACTTAACAGAAATGTTGGGGTCAATTGTGATCGTCTGTTGAGGACTACCAGTAGGATGCATTGATTTATATTATTATTTATTTTTATCTTTGGCAAACTAAAGAGACCTACCGAAGTTTAAGTGAGCACTTCTAGGGCATCTGAACTGCAAAATGATACAAGTTTCCCAGTCATCTCTTTTTCTTGGAAGCTCAGCTGTATGCACTACAGTCTGCACTCTTCAAACTAGACCAGTATTTCTCAACTGTGGCAGCTTTAAGACATGTAGACTTCAACTCCCAGAATTCTCCAGCCTGCATAGGTAGCTGGCTATGGGCATAGGACTAGTCACTAGACTATTCCCCCTGGGAGTGGCACCATTAGTCTGAATAGGTGAAATTAACTGTGACCCTATTTGTATTTTGCCTTCTGCAAGTGTATTTTGGTGGGTTCTGCTACTTTACGACTCACAATAAGACAGAAAGTAGATATTTGAACAAAACAAGGCAATACCTTTGTTAGTACCAACTGAAGAATGTGTGAGATTTTGAATTTCCATGAGCTCTTCTTTAATTGCATTGTAAATAAAAGAAAGAGAACTGAATATAATATTGCACAGAAATATTAACACAATTAGTTTATACAAAGCTCTTCTGCCTAATATCACTCAAGTATGTTGAAAGTAGCCTTTAGTCATTCAACTTACGGACTTCTGGATCAAAGAAACAGTAGTGCCAATTTTTGAAAAATATATTGAAAAATATAACATTTAATAAGCTCCAACATTGATCCAACAAAAATTTAGAGATGAACGATAATTTTGTATCAAAGTCATACAGTGTATTGATAAACAGTAATGAAAACTAATTTTATATGCCAGAAAACAAAACTGAAAGTTCCTACCATCCAGACAAAGAGCCTCAAATGCTTATATCTTGAAAAGCTGACCTTGAAATGTTGTATATTCAACCCTGTTTATAGGCTTAATTGAGAGCTGCAATATCTTGCTGGTGGATTGCTCCCCTTTAAAAGACACTTAACAAGCAATGCAATTTATCCTTTTTCCTTGCTGTAAAAGTCTACATTTATGATATTTGACAGAAATAGACTGAATTAGGCTGATATACCATAGATGGTTAAAACATAATGTAATCTCATAATGTGAGGTTACCAATGAGTTTGGACCTTCTCATCTAACTGCTTTATTTCTTGTGATCTGGTGGTTAACTTCCTCTCTGGTGTTCTACATAGTAAAAGGGGCAGTCCTTGCAAGAGATCCAGTAGATTACATTAGAAGTATCTCCTACCTTCAAGAAATCTTTGCAATGCAACTATCTAATGTCCAAATCATGGAATTATCATGGCATTAGATAATTGTCAAATGTATCTAATGCCCCTGCAACTATGTAGGGCAGATGATGGAGGGAAGCTAGATTACAAGAACACAAGCGAGTTGTCAGACAAGGAGATCCAAACTCAATGGTAGCCTCACATTGCAATGTGGGCATGGCCAGGTGGTCATATGACTGGGGTGGGCGTAGCTAGGTGGCCATGTTACTGGCAAACCAAATATAAGTGATCCTCGCTTTACGGCCAATTGCTTAGCAAGTGTTCTAATTTGTGACTGACCTCCCCAGAGCTACTTGATCTGTTTTTGGTATTTTGACAGCCATACACACATACACACACACACACACACACACTTATGACCAGTTACAACATCCCACACAATCTTGTGACTGAGGTTTTCTATGTTTTTTGCCAGTTTCCAACAATTCCTTCTGGTTTCTGGTTAAAAATGCCCATTGGGGAAAATGGACTTGTTTAACAACCAGTGTTTGCTTAATGACCACAAGGTTCAGTTAATGATCATGGTGTTTGCCTAATCCAAGGGTCTGCAACCTTAAATACTCAAAGAGCCATTTTTCTATTTTCTTTTAAAAAGGTATCTCTGTCTCTGTCTTTCTTTCTCCCTCTCTCTTTCTCATCTCTCTCTCTCTCTCTCTCTTTCTCCCTCTTGGTTTTTCATTTCTCTTTCTCTCTCTCATCTATAACTACTAAGATTGGAAGCTGTATTTTTATAATCCTATTTCTTTGCAGTTTTTTCACACACATTTGTGTATATGTATCCAATACTTTCTTCCTTTCCGCTATGTATTCAAAATGGGCAATGATTTTGTGTGTGTGTGTAGCATGTATATATGTGTGTTATATATGTGTATGGATATGTATATATATTTCACTTTTAATGTGTGCCAGTGTACTTACAGTAAAAAAATGACAATAAAAGTTATCTTGTCCGATCTTCCTTCTTTCCTTCCCAACCCCATTCCTCCCCACACCCCATTTTGTGTTGGCTTCCCAGCCAAGTACTTACCAGCTCTGATCCTGTTTAGCTTTCTAAAATCAGCCTACTGAAATAAATACCAAACTAAACTGCCCAATAATTTACCTACCATCACTATCTTGCACCTGATTTAAATGTAAACAGCCAATCTGTAGTATTACTAAATTTTGCTAGGCATGTTATGCTCTCTTCCTTGATAATCTAGTCGAGAGGTCACCAAACTTGGCAACTTGAAGACTTGTGGACTTCAATTCCAAGAATTCTACAGCCAGCTATGTCTACATGTCTTAAAGTTGTCAAGCTTGGAGACCCCTGACATAGATCAACCACATGTACATGAAATACATACAAAGCACTTCCACACCATACAAATGGGTTACAAAGACAAAATGATGAAAAATGGGAGACACTGATTACAGCATAGACAAAAAAAAATCATATATAATTATTGGGTAGAGGATGATAGCAAAAAAGTAACACAAACCACTCATGGTTAGATCTTGTTTGCTTGAGTCCCAGCACTTTAGGATTGTGCAGTCTATCGGCAGCCCTGCAAAGCCATCCAATCCCTTAGAATTATCCATTCACTCTAAGACACACATACACACATGCCTCTTATCCTTGCATGAAGGCATTAGCTCCGAGGGAAGTTCACCTGTTCGTGCCCCAGGAAAATTAAAAGCCTTGCAGGGGGTGGGGGATGCAGCAGCAGCGAGGCGGCGATGGCAATTCCGGTGGTGTAGGGGCTTCCGGGATCATTTCCCACCCACCCCGCCATCCATGCGGCTGCACACGTGGTGCATCAAGGCTTCCAGGCTCTTTTCTCCCCCGCAGCCACTGCCAGCTGTCCTGGAGTTGATTAAGGGGTGCCTTGCTGACACAAGCCTCTGGCCGGGGAGAGGAGAAAACATTCTCTTTTCTCCTCTCCCTGGCAAGCACAGCTCCAGCCCTGCAGCGGCTTTTCCGTGGCTAGCAGGGGCAGGAGAACGCTTTCTTCTCTCCATGGCAAGCACGGCCCCAGCCAGGGCAAGCCTGGGGATGGCGTGGGGTGTTTGGAGACAGCACAGCAACCTAGGCTGGCCCAGGTTGGGTGTCGACTCGACTGGGGCTTGCTTGTAGGCTCACTCACCCAGGGAGATCAGGGCCGCAGTGGAAAGCAGGTAACAATGGCAGGCAAAGGCAAGTTAGCAATGGCTGGCAAGATGAGGAAAAACTGGGCGGGGTGCGGAGTGGGCGGGCAGGAAGGGGCGGGGCCAACCAGGGCGTGATTTACCGGTTCTCCTAACTTCTCAGACTCATAACATCCGGTTCTATAGAACCGGTCCGAACTGGTAGAAACCCACCCCTGCAAAGCGTGCATTTAATTTTGCAGCTACTAAGATTGTTGATTGAGCAGGGACAAAAATAACCAGGGAAATTAGCCCCTCATCAGTCAAAGGAGTGTTGGTTTATCATCAGCTTTTCAAGTTCTTAGGAACTGGGGGCTTGGCAGCATAAGGAAACAACAGTTAATGACTTCATAGCTGGCCATCAACACCCCAATCAACAAAAAGCCACCCACAACCAGGTACAATATAGGTACAACATAGAATAGCTCAAAGCACACGTTCTGTTAAAGAGAAGTTCCCTAAGGATGGGCTTCAGCATGAAAGTTCAATACATTAAACCTCCGATCCTGGTGACTGATCCAGATTAGATCCTGCAAACATTATCCTGGACATGTATATTTTCCTTCATTTGTAATAAATAATATTAAAATAGTGCTTATTCAAGACAAATGATGAATATGCCTAAGGAATCAAGTCAGAACAAGAATATTTTACAATATTCACCAAACTCTTCTTTTTGGAGGTTTATTCCTGGAGAATAAATTCCTGATGCCCTGATAGTAAGATTATCTTTCATACTGCCAGTTTTCCTGAGAACGACTGGCAGAAACATTTTCCAAATTACATGATTTTATACTCATTTATGTGGCTCATAGGACTCCAAGGCTTAAAATCATGTAGCAAGAACTGAGAATAGAAACATTTTTATGACTTGTGAAGATCAGAAGCCTGGCCTCGCCTCAATTCTAGATAGGTGGGGTTACTTTAAACTTGCACAGAAAAAAGAAACCTTACTGTTTGTTGCAATTGTACAAATTTTTCTCTTGATTCATTCATCGTAGGAATTCTGTGCCAATCCTTGCGGTGAAAAATAAGGAAGGTTTGAGAATGGGAATAATGATGTCCTAGTTTACAATTAATATATGAATGTAAACTAGTTGCAGTTCTAGGCTATAAATAGGTTTTCGTCATAATCTGAGCACAGCTGTGATCTAACACAATATCAGCTACAAACTCTGAGAATTGCAGTTCTATAAATCTGAAGAGTATCAACCTAGAAAAAGGCTAGAGAAACATTTTCCCCTTCAAATAGTAGACAGAATAGCATATGTTAACAGTAACAGAATCAGGCAAAGTTTTTCATAACATCCATGCATAAACAAATACTAATCAATTTTTTCTAACTTGAGATATGTAAAATTAGGCAGAGTGCTGAACAGACTAAGACAGCGTAAGTCACAGAATACTAATGGCACGTGGTAAGAAAAAGAAAAGAAAATATGGCTGAAACTAATTTGCACCAACATCATTCACCATGCCTCTCTTTTGTCTTTGTGGCCTTACAAATAATCCTTGCTTCTTTGATGTCTATTCACTTCTTCATATTTTGTCTTCTGTTTTCTAAAACTTTTCTTTTCCACCCAGAATCTTACCAACTCTATCCAGCCATGATTTTCTCTCTCTCTCTTCATATATTTATGAAGGAAACAGACCACATACTGCTTTTTACCCTTTGACTGGCATTTGTGCATCTTAAAATTCATCCATTCATTTTACCATCTTTAGAGTGAATATTTAGACTAGGCACAGAAATGTATCTACTGCTCTACATTTTTGCCATTTATATATAATTTGGAATGGTTCATTCTATATCCCTGTAAAAGACAGCAACATTTATCCTTGATACATTTAATGTTTAATCCTCATTGTATCATACAACCAACAGAGCATTTGCTGCAAGTAATTTGGGTTCTCAGTCAAAGAAACAGCAATGCCTGAAAATTTACATTCATGTTCTCAGCCAGAAAAATCTCTATCATCATCACAAGAATTCATTATGCATTTGTCCATTAAATGCTCAAGGGGCTATCGTTTAGTTTTGTCTTATTTCTTGATCAACATTGAACTATCCCTAAGCATTTCAATTATTTCCATGTGTGATTGGCTTGAAAATAAACAGCTTGGGGGAATAGAAGGACTATTTGTGGGAGAAAGATTACTTGTGAGTAAACCAAAAACAAGTAGTCCTTGACTTACAACAGTTCATTTAGTGATCATTCAAAGTTACAACAGCACTGGAAAAAGTGACTTATGACCTTTTTTCACAGTTACAACCTTTGTAGCATCCCCATGATCATGTGATCAAAATTCAGATGCTTGGCAAATGGCTATGGTTGCAATGCCCCGGGGTCATGTGATTCCCCTTTTGTGACCTTCAGACAAGCAAAGTCAATGGGGAAACCAGATTCACTTAACAATTGGGTTACTAACTTCTCAACTGCAGTGGTTCCTTTAACCAATGAGGCAAGAAGTTCATAGAATGGGGCAAAACTCACTCAACAAATGTCTCACTTAACAACAGAAATTTTGGGCTCAATTGTGGCCATAAGTTGAGGACTACCTGCAGCAATTTGCTAGGATTTCATTTCTGCAGCTATCAGGAAAGAGGGGAAGCTTGGGGGGCAGGCAGGAAGTGCAAAGGATTCAGAAGTATTTGTAGCTTGGCCAACAGGAAGAGAATAAGGTTGAGAGTATCATCCGCAAGGAAATCATCTGCCAGAGAACATGCCAAGGGAGCATCGAGGCTTGATACTCCATGCAAGAAAAAATAGACTAGACTCAGATAAGGAAAGTTAGATGAGAACTGGTCCAAGAGTGAGTTCAAACATCCAGGAAGGGAATAAGAGAAGTGAGACGTTTGTGGTAACAACTGTTGCTATGGGCATTTGGCAAGGGAGAAGAAATAATTTCCCCTTCTCTGCTCTTCACTCCTCCCCCAAATGATTGATTTATACACACAGACACAGACACACAGACACAGACACAGACACTGTGGCTTTGAAATGTGCTGTGCTTTTAGCAAGACTGCTCAGATTGTTGTATATAAACTACTAGCTCTGAGCCAGCCTCTCTGCATGATGCAGGGAGATTCACCCCACTGAGTTCAATAGCTTGAGTGCTGTTTAAACTTATTGTATCTGTCTATATAGCTGCAGGGTTATGGTTCTTCTAATGCAAATGGTAAAGTTGTTCTTTCTGTTCATCATTAGAGATTGGATATTTTTCCTGTTCAATGCTCAGGAGTGGGAGAGTTACCCCTTAGAGGCCCCTTTGCTGGTTGCACATTTCTCTTTTTAAAGAGAATTGCAAAAAAAGTTGGATGGGATTCTGCAGGAAGATCCCATGGGGAGTCAACTCTCAAACATCCACTATTCCAGATGCTATTTGATTTCAACCTTTAGCATTCCAGTTGACTATCTTGTCTTTTTTATGTTGTTTCAACAAGGCAAGTCATCACAGAACTGTTCAACTTTGGCTTCCTGTTCATTTGTGCATCCTCTGTTGTTTTGCATGTATACTGAGAGTTTCTCCACTGAAGACAAATTCTTTGTGTGTCTAATCACACTTGGCCAAATAAAGTATTTTATTTCTGTATTTCTATTCTGTTCTGTTCTATATTTCTATTATATTCTATCCCATTCCATTCTATTCCATTTCATTCACTGTG
Organism: Notechis scutatus; assembly: GCF_049901735.1. Lineage (NCBI taxonomy): Eukaryota > Metazoa > Chordata > Lepidosauria > Squamata > Elapidae > Notechis > Notechis scutatus. The sequence goes on along the minus strand of NC_142009.1, from coordinate 60,796,014 downwards.
ATATTAATTGGTTTGCCTCAGTCTCAATTGTAAGATGAAATTCCTGCATTTTTTCTTTATTCACTCACATATCTATTATTACCTTACCTATGTGGATGTTTTTACAAATTTGTTTCAATTTTCCTCTGAGATTTGATGTCAAAATTTTGCCTACAGAACAAGGGGATATAACTATCCTATAGGTCACAAGAATTTAAGCAGTCCCTCATTGGATTGAATCCCTGGCCTATCTAATCTAGCAGTCTGTTCTCATAGTTGTCAACCAATTAGAACATAGAACAACAGAGTTGGAAGGGACCTTGGAAGTCATCTAGTCCAACCTCCTGCTCGAGCAGGAGAGTCTATTCCAAATATTGGCCTCTACCTATGATTGAACTCACAGCCTCCTGATTGTGAGGCGAGAGCACCACCTCTAGGCCACCGCTATTACCGTAATAATTGCCCAAGGAAGCCAAGTAGTTTCCTAGTGAAAACTGCACAAGGTAGCTCACTAAGTCTCCTATTTAATATTTTAAGATCATTTGAGACCCTTGGATAATGTCCTGTGTAGAGAGGTTTCTGAATCAAACACAGACTGGAATTTATGGAACAGCAGCACAGACATGTTTGGTAAGACTTGGCAATGTCTGTCATAAATATCTCTGCCTTTCAGCTCTTGACTGTAACCCAGGATATGTCTACTCCCAGCTGTTTCTATCCAGAATGTTAAATAAATTTGATTATTTGTATATTGAAAAATAAGAATAGATCTGGAAAACAATGAAATATACTTGGCTGAGGCTGAAGCCAATAGGGGTAGATTTTTTCACACGAAAGAGGGCTCAATTTATATTTATTGGAAGGACTGTAACCAGGATAGCTTTGTGTTACAATATATTATTATGAACTTGGTAATAGAATGTTAGGCATATGTGATTTCCCTGATTGCAAAGAACTTTGCTATAAAGGACATTGCTTCGAAAATAAATGACATGCAAATTGCTGACAAGCATTTGACAGAGCCTGCTGTGCTAATAAATGCAGTAGGCAGCATAATTGGGAGAGTTGTTGAATTATCTTAATCAAAAATGTTAAAGAAGCAGAGATACCCCCCCCTCTCCATTACGAATGGTGTAATTAAGTAAGCATTATTAATTACAAGCTACAGGAGAGGGATAATGTAATTATTCCTGTCTTCTATTTAAGTGGGCGGGTGAGTGAATTCACAGCCTGAGCCAAAGAGCGTCATTTACGTAAATGTACAATGAACGCAAGAACCTGTTATCTTAATACAAAGCTTGCTATAGGGTAGAGTCTATAGTCTTGGCATCATAATACTTTCTGACTCTTCTGTGAATGAAAAGCAACTTTGGGAATCCAATGTCGGCGGTATTCTGCTTGAGTTTGTGTCTCACTAAGCAGAACTTGGATTTTTGTGAAATTTTAAGTCACAAGAAATCTTCCTGAGGAAATCTGTTTTTTTCATCTCTTCCTCAACATTCATTCAACCAATCTGATTTAAGTTGGAAATGGTGACCCAGAATTAAATTCAAAAGCTCATTTTAAACTCTTTGAAGACTGAATCTTTGTTAGTGTTCCATGTCTTCCGGGGTCAAGCTCTGGACTCAATGGGGCACTAGAAAAAATGGTATCAGGTACAATGAAAGAAATCTATCTTTCTCTCGGAGATGAACTGGAAAATCAAATGTTACTCAGCAAGCAGTTGTTCAATAGCATGCTCTCCTGCAGTCTCCCAGCTGGCAGCCCTATCAATTCCGAGCATTTCTCTTTCACCTCAGTCAGATTTTACAACCCCAACTGGAATTCATCTTGACTCTGATTTCCTCTGACTATTTCTGTGTTCAGATCAAGAGTCCTTAAATGCCTCATAACGCAAATGAAAACATCTCACTTCAGTGATTGGTGTATCATAACTTCTCCAAAAATATATAAATTGTTCAATTGACACTCAAGGCTGTAACTACAAAAAAAAAAGTCATGGTTCACTCTGCTTATTTTTTATTTCTCAAAATCGTTATCTTAAAAAAAAATTGTAGCTTTTGTTATGTGTCTTCTAAGATCTTTTTAAAAAGAGTCTATTTAAGACACAAAAACCAGTTTGGTGTGGTAGTTAAGGCATTAAGATAGAAACCGAGCAACCAGGAGTTCTAGTTCTGCATTATGCAGAAAGCCAGCTAGATGACTCTGGGCCAGCCATTTTTTCTCAGTGCTAGGAACTGGACACTGGCAAATCATTTCTGAAAAATCTTGCCAAGAAAACTACAGGGACTTATCTGTGAATAGGAAAAAAATTAAGGTGCCTATGGACAATGTGCTGCCTGACTGTAATCAACATGCCCACCATTAAGTCTGAAGTGATCTCTTCGATTAAATGTTGCCTGATTTGCTGTGATTTTCCTGGAACAAAACAGAGCATGGGGAGTTATGCCCACTCCAAGGATCTCTCTTGATTCTGAACACATGATATCTTTACAGACACAACTGAGTTGTCATCTATCCACCATTCTGGTAGGGTAACTGGATAAATATATAGATAAGAACAAGATATATGGAGAGAATCACGCCATTTAAACCTCCACTCTTGAGGACTTCCGGTTTGAGCTTTTTCAGCGACAGACTGAAACCTCATCTCTGCGAGGCTTCGATCCATGCTTGCTGCTGGAGCGACCCGAGCCAGCTGGTTTTGGGGCTAAGCCACCCCGTAGAGGTGGTAAAGAGGGGGGAGACTGCCTGCAGGGTTGAGGAGAGCCCTTTCTCGAAGGCGGTTGCAGCAGTGGTCAGAAATGGCCACCACAAAGAAGAACTCGACTGGAAAAGAATGTGCAGGAGGAAGATAAGAGGAGAAAGTTTTGGTTGACCAGGTCAAACAGCAAAAGCAACAAATAAGGCACCCTGGAATTGAAACTATTAAAAAACAATAACATTGTTCCCCAGAAAGATTTTTAAGCTGCGAAGGAGAGAGAAAAGGGAAAAGATTTGGGTTTTTTTCTCCTTTTCTCCTTTTCCTAAGAGACTTAAGCAAGAAATTGGAAAAAAATTCACTTTGACATTAATAGGCATTTAATGCTGAAAATAAAAAGTCAAAGGGATAATAAAGATTTCTGGATAATTAAAAGCTTTTGAAAACAGGAAAGGAGAGAAAAAGAATAAAAGGGCAGGATCTGGAAGGGAGGAGACTGCCTGGAATTAAAAAGAACTTACAGCAAAATCTCAACAAGATTTCCAAAAGATACATTTTAACTGAAACATCACAATAAAACCCCAGGAAGAGAAAGTGGAAAAAGAAAAAAGAAGAAACAGCTTGGGACTATTTGGATTACTTGATGATCTCTGGATTTTTAGTTATTGTATATGAATGACTAAAATCAATCGGGTGGTTGTTTAAAACTGTTTAAAATGGCTCCACTTTTAGAAGAACTGAAAATGGAACTTAAAAAGTACAAAGAAGATGCACAAGAAGGGAGAGGTTCTTTTGGCTTCGTATTTCAGTTTTTAGAAATGGAGATTTGAAATTATGAGAAACAACAAGAAATGCCTGCAGAACAAGAAGATTGTGACAAAGAAGAAGCCATCTTTAATGAACAAGTAATCTTAGATGGGGGGGGAAGTAAGGGGGGAAAGAGAATGGAAAGTATAAGATTGGGAAAAACAACTCCCCCAAAAAAAAAAATAGAGTGAAAAATAAGTATAAAATCAGAAAGCAACAGAAGAGGGAAATGCAGAAGAGAGAATTAGAAGTAGAGAGACAAGGGGGTAAAAAAGGGGAGGGAGAAGAAAAAAAGGAAAAGAAGTCATAAAGGACAGAAACAAAATATAGAGAAACAGGGCCTATTTAGAGATAATGGGTGAAAATTTAATGGAAAAAGGGATTCTGCAAAGGTACATAAGATAGTATGGTTATATTAGAAACAGAAATAATTTTAGAAAATATGAAACAATGTATGATTAAAATGTCTGATAAAATAGCTATCGTAATTCAGTGGAATGCTTGTGGAATGCTTAATAAATAAATGTAATAAAAGGTATATTTAATGATTTGTAAAACATATGTGAAGAGAAATAAGGGAAAAATTAATTATGGAGATTATATGTGTTTTTAAGGAAGTATGATACTTAATTGAAAAGAAGTGTTAAAGATGTTAAGATTTTAATGATTATTAATGATAGAACTGAACTGGAATGGAATGAGGGTTTATAATTACATATATTTACAATCTTTTTTTATTTATTTATTATTTTTTAAATATAATGTGTATTATAAGAATGTACCAAGCAGAATTCGATTGGAAGTTATGTATTATGTATTATATTGAAGGTCATAACCTTAAGGTATATATTGAAGTTTAAATAAGAGTTGAATGGATGTAATTAAAAGATATAAAGGTGTCATACTCCAATTAGTAACTACAGGAGAAAATTTGTTTAATGAGAAAAGATAATATGAAATTGAAACAGAACAGACAAAAGTATAAATATAATGATTTGAATTGAGATAAGATAATCAAAATAAAATTGAGAAAATTAAAAGAGGGGAAAAACTATATAGAAAATATAGAATAGTATAAGATATGGAATAGAATACAAAAAGAAGCATGAAATTGAGTTTTGTGTCTGTATAAAGAAGTTCAACTCGGGACCATGCTATTTTCAAAAAAGATGTTTTACTTGTATTTTGTATGTGTGAAAACCCAAATAAAACTTTATTAAAAAAAATAAAAATAAACCTCCATTCTTGTGCACCTCCATATCTACAGTATCAACAGCTTCAGCATGTTGTGGGCTTCACAGGCAAGCAAGTTGTTTACTGCTGATTTAAGGATAGCATTAAACTCATTGCAAATTTACCTTTGCATTAAAAAGGTTCAAAATTGGTGACAAAATCTGTGCCATGTACCAGCGCATATTGCAAATAGATGTTTATTTAAAACCAAGCTGCCATATACTTACATAATCCAAAATGTTTTCCAAAATGTCCTATTCTGCATTGTTAGGAAATGGGGCAGGAAAGAATTAGAAGTCTATTAAATCAGGAACCATTTATTTTCCAGTGCAAGAGGAAGATTTTGGTGTCTTTAAACAAAAAGAATCAGGAAATTTTGGGGCTGACATTTGCTCAAACTTTTAATATGGTATTCTGATGATTTTCATGAAAGAGGTTTGTTGTCCATTCATTGACTCTCAGCTTGCATTCCAACAAGAGAATCCATATTCTAAGTTAAAAAATGAACCTTGTCTTTAATATAAATCTTGGTGATTAATTTCATAGTCCCATACACTAGAAGTTGGCAAAGTGTCTGTAAATAGTATGGCTTCCTCTAGTGCCTAAAAAAGAAAGACATGTGGCCTTCCAAAGGGGCTAATTCTGGCTGCACAAGACCAAGTCTTAAGAACAAATGCATATAAAGCCAGAATTGAGAAGATACAGACAAACATCTGGCACAAAAACAGCCCAGATTTAACAATAGTCAATAAAAAGGATAAAAATGTTTGGAGAGTGGGAAAAAAATCACAAAACATAAAGACTTGCAACTAGAACTAAAATGATTATGGCAAAAGAAAGTAAAAAATAATATCAATAGTAATAGGCATCCTGGGTGCAATTCCAAAAGATCTGGAGCACCATTTGAACACCACTGGCATTGACAAAATCATCACCAGTCAGTTGCAGAAGGCAGCTTTGCCTGAAACAGCTTGCATCCTATCAATGAGGGTCTATGACAACTCGCCATGGCCAATTTGCCACAGAACAACCCTCTGCAGGACAAGAGTAGAATTAGATAGAATTGTTAAATTGTCCTGCAGTGATTTGTCCCCTGGTGAATTGGCTGTGTCAAGTTTTCCAATTGTTAGTTGGCCAGGGTAAATTGGCTGTGGTGAATTGGCCATGGCAAGTTGGCTGTAGTGTGTTGGCTGTGGGAAGTTGTCCCATTTTGCCACAAATGATACCATTGCTATGATTAAACAACACCTGTCTATCTCAGGTCCTCGAGGAACACTTTATGGGTGGACAAAAATGCCAGATCTAATCTAAAAATCTGGCTGATTATGCGACCAACCATAATAATTTAACTGAATCTATTCTAGGATGTAATAAGAATCTAAGGGAACAAAAAAGTGTGTATATATATAAAAGTGAATAATTTAAACTCTTGCCCATAATTAATGGAATTTAGAAGGCATCCCTCTGTGCTCTAATCATAGCTCCAAATTTGCTAATTAGAGTCCCTTGGTGCACATCAGATAGTGCAGGTGTTGAGCAGGAGATCCTCTTCTTAAGAAGAGATACTGCTGTCACTGGATTCTCCCTCCCCATTTCGCTTCACAGTTAGCAAACATTCTTCCAGCTAAACTAGATTTGACTGTCAAACATAGTTTATTGTCATTCCTTTAATTATATTTCTTATAATTATTACCTTATTAAGAAAGCTTTTATCATGAATTTAAGGAAGTCAATGGTTACAGAGAGTGAGGAGAGATTGCTTGATTATATGCAGAAAGCATTACAATTATAACGGCTAAAAAGAGTATATTTATTAAACAATAATGAGGGGATGCTTTTCCTTGATGAAGGGAATAATGAAAAGGAGATAACCAGAGTACTGTAATACAATATCTTTCTCCAAAACTAAACTAGAGGTATTTTCCTTTCTGAAAGGGCCATTAATTTTCATGTGTTAAAAAGACCAGGCGCTTTTGTTTGTTTGACTCCCCTGGTCCCAGAGGTTTTCCATCTTTAATCCTTAATGGGGTTGTACTTTTTCATGCGAGACTAGTGTGCAATTTGGAGGACTCACAGCTTGTGTACAAATTATTACCTACAACGGCATCACATCTTGTCCTCCCTCAAAGGGAAAGCAGTATGAAGCTGGTTTACAATTTTTATAAATCTAGTTAGCTGACATAATTATATATTAGAGTGACTATAAGACGTCTTGATTTGGAAAAATCACCAAGGGTTGCAAGAAGAGAAAGATACTGGCCTTTAGGTCTCACAGAAATCAATGTGCAGAATTAGTCTTGATTAATGTAAGCTGTATGCACATCAGTGAGACCTACTTGTGATAGATTATTATTTTTTTGGCCAAATATATGTAGTTTGTAGACCCACTGTAGAGGAAGGTTAGGAACTACATCTCAAATTAGATTGCAGATGCAGAGCTGAATATATTGCATTTGTTGAAAAATAGGAATTTGGCAATGGTCTTTCCTGGAAAGAGTTGGCTGGTTTATTCTACCACTTGTTTAGAATTCTGGGCTTATGTTCAGGGTCATTCAAAAGAGCCTAGATAAATGAACCTCTTTTTAAATTATCCTGCCTGTTACTCATCTTGCCAAACATTCCTGTTTTGTAGCAATGCAATGCTTTTACAGTTCTAGGAACAGGGAAATTAAAAAAAGGATAATTTGGCTAATATCATGATTTCTACATCTGTTAATACAATTTTGAGTTTAATTTTTTTAAAAAAGCCTAATCTTAGAACATTGGACAGCAAATACTGTTTCATACACATCTTTTTATCAATTCCCTTTTTTTCATAGAAATTTTATTTAAGCTATTCCATTAGTATTTTAGGTTTAAATTTTTATTTGAGATTCCACAGATCTGACAGCCTTCGCTTATTAAGATCGCCTTAGCACAAGTTACAAATCCAGAGTGGATTTACATATTAACTATGAGCTCTGGAGGAAAAGCAGAACATAAATATACCATAGTTTACAGGAGAAAAAAAATCACACATATTGGAACAGCAATGGAGAGCATATGAATAGGACAGGAAGCAGAGGTGTCTTGCATTTTTGATACTCACAAATAAGATGACTATAGACTCTATAAAAATAAATAGTAATTAAACTCATCCGCTATGAAAAAAAATATAGTTGTGAGTATGCCTGAATCCTAGTCTGCTAGCCATTGATATTTAAAAATTCCGAAGTCTCATTGGCATCAAATATTAGTTCCAGTCTTTGACTAAAGTGATTTAATTGTCCACAATTCAATTTGAATTGAAAGTATCCCCCAAATGACTATTTATAAAGTCTTTTGGAGACCAAAGTCAATATCTATGGTCCTTCCAAGAAATAACTATTGATTACCTGCCAGAGCCAATGAGCATTAAAATCCAAGGAGATTCAGGAATACATCTCATTATGAGAAAACCTCCTACTAATAAAATTGGAATGCATTGACTAGCCGTGGAAAAGCTCAAAGAATTAATAAAACGTATTGCATCCTCTGGTGGAGACTGAATGGAAGTTTCTTCATTTTGCAGAAACAATCTCATGTTGCATGCTCTTCTGCCCTGATCTGCTTTTTATAAGTGTGGGTGGTTGCCTCTGTAAATATCAGTCATTACAAAGTCATTGGCCCGGCTGTTCAGTAACTTTGCTCTAATCCTCATACCAGTGGTGGGATTAAAAAATGTTTACTACCAGTTCTGTGGGTGTGGCTTGGTGGGCGTGGTGTGGCTTGGTGGGAGTGGCCTGGTGGGCATGGCAGGGGAAGGTTACTGCAAAATCCCCATTCCCTCCCCACCCCACTAACCAGCTTTCCAGCTCCGTTCTCCTGTGCAGAGCAACAAAAGAAGACCCAGCCAACCAGCCGGGACTCGGGAGGCAGAGAATAGATGGGGGTGAGGCCAGTCAGAGGTGGTATTTGCCAGTTCTCCGAACTACTCAAAATTTCCACTACCGATTCTCTAGAACTGGTCAGAACCTGCTGAATACCACCTCTGCCTCATACAGATTTTTTACTTCTTCCTAAATATCTGGAGGCTTAAGGCAAACTAAACATAACAGCCTCCACACACACAAAAATAACTCTTTTGATGGATCCTCTCAAGTACAGTCACCTCAGGTGGCAGTTTTATTTCACTCACAGAAGAATTAGCCATTGAAGCAGCACAAACCACTTGCCTTGGGAAAGCTAGAAAGAGGCCTTTCTGACCAAAATAGCAGAAAAATATGAAATGCAGCTTTTTGGTTTTTTTTAATTTTTTTAGAAATGGACTCTGGTAGATGAAAGGAGGAAAATCCTGATAACTCCCTACTGCCACTAATTTTGCACATCTACCTTTGATTGGTGATTCTTGTTAAGTTGGGCTGCCTCATAGTTTAAAAAGAAAGGGTTAATTTGGGCTGAAATGAAATGGCAGCAGAGGATGTATGAACATCTTTCTTTTGGTCAGAATAACCTCATCTCTATGCTGGGATTCTTACACCCATTTGCATAAAACAGGGTGTGTGTGTCAAACTTGTGTCATCATGTTGTCATCACAACTCCCCCCCTTCACTAAACTGTGGGGGGCTGGGGGTGGCCAGTGTGTGATGCATCTGACCCATGGCCTGTGTGTTTGCCACCCCTGGCATAAAAGAATATAAATAAAAAAATTAAAAGAAATAAGAGTCATAGTGGCACAGTGGTTAGAATGCAGTACTGCAGGCTACTTCTGCTGATTGCTGACTGACTGCAGTTTGGCAGTTCGAATCTTACTGGCTCAAGGTTGACTCAGCTTTCTATCCTTCCTAGGTCTGTAAAATGAGGACATAGACTGTAGGGGGCAATAGGCTGACTCTATAAACCACTTAGAGAGGGCTATAAAGCACTGTGAAGCAGAATATAAGTTTATGTGCTATTGCTATTGCTAAATATGGTACCCCATAATAGAATCAAGGCAATTTTTTTTCATCCCAGTTCAGTCAAATTTATTTTACTAATTAGGACAGACTGCAAACAAGAATTAATGCAATGCTAAAATCTCCCTTACAACTTGTTTTTCTACCTTATTAGGTTGCTTGAGGAATTATTTCAAATATATTCTAGTGAAATTTGTCTTACCGATGGTGGTGGAGTTGCTGGTGTAATTCTTTTCTGTCATATATCTTTCCATCACTCTGAGGTTTCCCTGGTTGCCCATTTTTTCAAGTCTAAAAATAGAAGTGTCCTCAAGTCTCCCCTCTGTTTTTTATTTGAAGCCTGGAAGATTGAACAAATGGTTGTGGAGTGAAGGACAGGATATTCCCAATCCTGCTGCTTTACCACTTTTCAGGTAAGTGCCTCTTAATCAGTGAGAACTTCTCAAAATCTTTCTGCTATTTTGAAAGAAATTTCATAACCCGCAAGCATCTGCAAGACTATCTCTCCCAGACACTTCAACAAGCAGAGGTCAAGGTAAAATGAGAATGTGACCTGCATTAGGAGGTTTTTCTGTTTTTAGTTTTATCATGGTTGGTTTTAAGTAGTTTTTTAATAGGCTACCCAGAGTTGGTTTTAAGATGAATGGCTATTCTGTCCAAAACTTTTAAATAAATAATCAAAATAACTTCTGTTGGAAGAAATATCCTTCTGGTTTCAGTTTCAAGTGGGGAAAAAGACACCGGATTCATGGAAGTTGCTTGGAAAGAAGGTTTATTGATGAACAGGACCACATGGCTTGGAGATCCTGTGCGAAGAGGGAAGAAATGCTGAGAGTGCCTAGGTTTGATGCCCTCTCTAGGCTTTGAACTTCCTGGGGCACAGGAAGAGTATTCTAATTGGTTGCTGTCAGAGGTCATAGCTAGCTTTGTAGGTTGTCTCTGTGTTAAGTTTGCTTGAAAGTTGGTGGGTGAAGGAAAGACAATTAAATGGCTCTGCCTGAAGGAGGTAGACCTTTGTTATGTAGACTGGCCTGGGCCTTAATGGCCCATTATCAAAAATTTGGGAGGCTGAGTTTCTGCCCTTTTAAGGGAAATATTCTGCCCTTTTAATATTTCTTAGAATGTTTCATTTTTCTAGGAGAGGGGTGGGTGCTAACTTCCTACATTTCCTTTATACCAAATGAGAAATGACAAGAAAAAAACCTGCAATCTAATTTGTCCTTATGACACTAAATTGGACCTTGTGTTAACATGAATGACCTTCCTCATTCACATCTGTCTGTGATTAATCAGAATTATATCCCAGTAGAAATAGATTGGAATGCAGAAGTGATGGGCAATGAAGCCATCAGCCTGGTATGGCAATATGGAAGGAGGATGGTTGCCCAGACAATGAGGCAGAATTCTCTCTCTTCTATTTCCATAAAATATGCAGTATAATACTTGGATAGGTTAAAAAAGGGTTATAGAAGAGGCAGAATCATGAAAGCCATTATCAATGAGTATTATAAAAGTGGGTTACTACAGAGAAATTGTTTTATTTACAACACACTCATATGATCTCTCCTACTGTAAGTCCAAATGTTTTCAATGGAGCTTTCTTCCAAGCACATGGATTCAAAAGTGTATCATCACGTTTACTAATTAGCTTTATTAAGGAGGGGCAGTATTGCTTGAATGTGTATCCAGGCATCAGGATAAAATGTATTTATAATTCCACAAATGTTTTTTTTTTTTTTGTAAAAGCAATGCTGGTTGGAGGATTATGGAAATTAGTTCATATTTGGAAGGCATAGATAGGATAAGAGAAGGCTGACTGAAAACTGAAAAGTTGAAAACAACTTTTATGTATTCTTTTTATGTGTTCTTATTTCATTCTAGTTCATCATTTAAAGCCAACCCAGAAGAAAAATCCATTTCTCAATGGCATTTTGCCTATAGGGTTAGGAAATATAGTTGTTTTTAATTGATTAAAATTTCAGGGCTTGCCATATATATCACACACTGTCCTGATTTGCTTGGAGATGGGCAGTTTTTAAAACAAAAACTTTTCAAAAGTAATATTTAAAGACACCACCCAAACTGTTTATATTACTATTCGTTTAAAATTCACCATTGATGGAAACCAATTAGAAATGTCAAAACAGCAATTGTGTTTCTTATCCTTAATATAGAGGATTATTGTGCTATTTCTTAAATAGTTTTGATATGATTTCTTCATATTTCTTTGAGAGTCCATTGGAGAAAAATATTTTGTGATTATGTCTTGGTGTGTCAACACTTTGCTGTACTACCAGAGATATGTACATAAGCTGCTGGATATAGATGCCATTAATAGGAACTGATGTGTACCAGTTGTGCATCAATCAAAATTGTCCACTTTGTGATGCAAAATTCAGCTGAACTGAATTGACCAGTGCATCCCTGGGTACCAAGGGAAGATAACATCTGCACCTGGAATTACTAGTCATTCCCAACAACTATTTCTGTTATTAGCACTGGATTGAAGCCCAAAGATAACAGCAGTAAGGGCTTTTTTTTATCACTTTCACAGAAACATTAGCTATGTTGGCAACCAAAAGAGTTTATAGAAAATGTGCCAACCGCTTTTCATGCTTTATGCAGCTGATAGTTTTTTAATGATAGAGACATTCAGCAATTAGCAAATAGATTTGGAAGTATTACTTAAAAAAAAATGCTTTTCAAGTGTTCCTGGGCATAATAGAACTTAGTTTTGGGAAATAGGAGAGACACTTTAAATAGTTTCATATTCATAACAAGATTATGAACAAAAACATTACCTTGTGTGAGTAGAATCTTGACACAGAGAAAGTCCAATTCTTCAAGGAAGCTGGAAAAAAACACCTGGTTACAACTGTCCTGAATAAAAACCATGTGGTATCCATTAGTTCAGAAAGCTGATAGGTCTTCCAAAATCACTTGCCAATTTCTGCCAACTTCTACAATTTCATCACTATTTCATTTTGGACTTAATTGCTAATCTCAACTTGGCTAGAAAGTATGCAAAGTGAGTTTGAACCTTAAGCAAATATTTATGTACTGCCAATAAAACTCCCCACATGGCCATAGTCCTACATTATAGAATAAGGGTCTTCAAACTTGGCAAGTTTAAGACTTGTGGACTTCAACTCCCAGAATTCCTGAGCTAACATGACTGGAGGAGGAATTCTGGGAGTTGAAGTCCACAAGTCTTAAAACTGTCAAGTTTGAAGACCCCTGTTAGAAGATTGTCACCTTAACTGAAAAGCTGTCAGTCTGAGTTCATTTTAAAGCTAAGCAATCATCAGATAAGAAAGCAGCCCATCTGAACAGCAGGCTAAGCAGGCCTAGAGATCACCTAAGTTTCCTTTCTACAATGAAAATCATAACAGTTAACTCTAAACCACAGGAAATGATTTCTAAATTTCCACCAGTGAATTTTATGCAAATCTGTTTCATTTTCTGTTATGATGCATAAATGGCCATCTTTCTCAGAGCCCTGCTGTCCTTAAATGGTAAACAATTTGTAATTGCAATGGTGGTACTATTAGCAGTAGTTAGGAGCAATACATAAAATTCCTAGAGGAGGATTTGCATGCAAATGTCTTTCTAAATTTGTTTCAGAATCCATCTGAAAGTTAGATGGGGCCATGAAGACTATTCCATCTTATTCTTTATTCAGTGTAGGAAATCAGAGAAATGTCAGTTCAAGCTTCACTTAAACTTTCTACTTCTGTCATTGTCTTTGCAAGGCTAGTGCTTAAATACAAAAAGGCAGAAATTATATAACTCTCAGAGCTTTTCTTCCCCCCCACCCTTTTTAAAGCAGGAGTTTCAGCCACTGGATTTTCACCGACCATATTTGTTAGAGTAGGTAATGTTTCTTAGAACAAGGAAGCTATGCAGCCCCCTAGTGTAGCGAGAAGGGCTCTTCATCTCTTATGTATTTTTTTTTAAAATCACCATTGATATTTTACCCAGGTTTTGCTTGCAAGATCCATGCCTGGCCTGTGACTTTTCAAGGGATAATGTAAGATTAGAGTGAAGGTAGAAAGGGAGAGCTCATCATTCAAAGTATTACATGGTACAAATTATAACAGCAGCACCGCCAGCATAATTTCTCTAAAACAATAAAAACATTGCTGTTTGAGAGAGGTCACCCTTTCCTCCATTTAATTTTCTGGACAAATACCAGATTCTTTGCAAAATCTCAGCCTATCTCTCAGATAAGCTCCTATTCTGTTTTCTAAGCACCTGCCTTTTCCACCTATCTTACTGTTAAAAATCCATTTCCTAATGGATCAGAACAGACAAAAAAAGGCATAAAGGTGGAAAAACAGCTCACTTTTTTTTTAATAAAAAGCACTTTCCTTTCATTATTATATTTGTTTCTTAACCTTCTTTAGTTTTGGCTTTATTTCCAAAAGCATGAAGTGAAGGTAACATTTCTGACAATGAAAAACAAACACTTTACACATTTCTTTCCTGAGTAAGTTTAAAAGTGTTTTCAAATAAAGATATAAGAGGAACTATTATTGGTTAGAATCATGGGCAGCTTCATGGGAGAGCAAAGGGAGAAAATGATATCACAAAGAAGAAAGGAAGGTATGCAAAAAGGACTAATCAGATACCACATAATTTACAAGAATAAAAAGCCGAAAAGGAAATAAAGCATAGACAGATTTTCAAGACTGATGTCAGTCCTATTATGTACACCAATACTTTTCAAATTTGGCAATTTTAAGATGTGTAGACTCAGCTCCCAGAATTCTCCAGCCAGCATTGATGTAAATCAAATCAAGAAATCAATTCTATTTCACCTGAATCCTTTATGCATGCCTTCTACTTAGTCTATGTCCCCCCTCTGTTGCTTTGGTAACAGAAATCCGGCCAATTTCTGTCATCTGCTTTATTCTCTACAAGCTACATTCATCTCAGGGGTTCCAAAGTTGTACACAACTAAGATCTATGTAAGCAGGCCTACTGTCAGGACTGAATAAGATATGGTTAAAATCCCCTTTGAAAAGGGCCCAGGAGCCGAATCTGGCCTGCAGGCAGGGTGCTTAGATCTGGCCCAGGGGGCTGCTCTGAAAACAGCAAAGGACCAGCCAGCAGTGCCTCTGTCAGTGGAAACAGAGGTCAGGAGGGCCACAGATGGCCCTCCTGAGCTCCATTTTTGCTGCCCGAAGGTTGCAGGAGGCTATCACAGCCAAAAACGGAGCTTGGGGGCTCTTTTCACTGGCAGAGTATTTGGGCCACTCCAGATACCCCCAACACAAGTTATGTTGAGCTGGCCATGCCCACCCTGGCCATGCCCACCCCAGCCCCTTGAGGCCAAACACAATGCTGAAGCCCTCCATGAAATTGAGTTTGATACCCCTGCCTTAGAGGAAGAATAATATCCAAGGCTGGAGAGGGAAGTGGGCAGAGGCATTCCATCTTTTGCAGTAAATCAAATGTGGTTCAGTTTCCATTTCAGAATTCTTTGAACTTGATGGACATCATTTCTCCAGGATGGTCTCTCAGTAACTGCTTCTTTGGGTTACTTAACTTACAGAAACCTTGTCTTCTGTTGTCAACATTTTTTTATTGGCTTGGATTTATCCTAGCACCAGAGTCTTTTCCAGTGACTTTTGCTTTTTCATAATGTATCTAAACTATTTAAAGCCTAGCTTTGGGGTTTTTTTTGTGTGCTTCCATTGCTTTTACTTCATCTAGTACTGAATGATACGTAATTGTAATCCAATATATTCTCAATAGCCTTTTTCAGTATCACAATTCAAAGGGATCAATACTTCTTTGTTAAACCTTTATGATGACCCAGATTTCACAGCTGTATATTACAACAGTGAAAATAATGGATTTGACAAAATATACCTTTGCTGTCAGCGTGATGTCTCTGCTCTTTAATGTTTAGTTTGGACTTGTCATAGATTTTCTCCCAAATAGCAGATGTCTCTTTATTTCATGGCTATAGTCTCCATCCCTATGAATTCTTTTATCCTAGAAAGATAAAATGATCTTGTTTTTCAAAAATGAAGAGCAGAACAACCTTTGCACTCCATTCTTTCAGGTTCCACAAGAGAATCCTTCCACATTCCAGCCAGTAAGGTTGTATCATGAGCATTTTTTGAGGCTGTTAATATTCCACCCAAAAACTTTAATCCTAATTTCTATTTCTTTAAGTGCAGATTTCTCATGCTATATTCTGCATATAGATAAACATGGTGACTTTCCTTGGCATGATCATTTCCTAAATTTGAATGATTTATTAGTCCATATTCCAGTCAAAGTGGCCCTTATACACATTCTTCAGCAGATAAATGACGTAGTCTAATAAGACCTGATATTAGCACCTTCTGATATAAACAATGTCCTTTATTGTCCCCATATAGCAATAGCACTTAGATTTATATATCGCCCATAGTGCTTTACAGGACTCTCTGGTTCTAAATGATATCTGGAGTTTGTTGTAGTCTGTATACTACAAGGTTTAATATAACAATAGAACAAAAATACGCATTATTTTGGACCTCTCTAAACTTTTCCATTAGCCATCAAGTGATATGAGTAATATGATTTTGGGTTCCCCTTCCAGATCCATATTGTGAATCTGAAAGCTCTTATTCCAATTTTCATTCAAGCCTCTATTGTAAAATATTGACCTTTAACTTTTGAAATATAGATAATCCTCAATTTACAACCACAACTGATACTGCAATTTTGGCCAAAAGTCATTAGTCGAGCCACCACATGACCAGATTCCACTTTATGACCATTTAATGATGGTCATAAAACAAGTCACTGATGTTAAGTCAGAATTGAGTTTATCCATAAAGCAGCAAAAACATCACAAAATGCTGCAACTTGTTACAAATGAAAGCTGGTTGCCAAGCTCCACAAATGTGATCACTTTACTGAGGCGGTGGTGCAATAGTCATAACTTTGAGGACAGTTGATAAGTAACCTTGTCTGAGACCATTATCACTTTGTACAGTCATTAAGTGAGTGGTGAGGACTATCTGTAAATGTAACTCTTTCATAGTCTAAGCATTTTTAGTACTGCTCTTTATTGGTAGTTGTAGATAGATCAATATTTTCCACTTCCTTGGCCACTGGTGTGCTTAACATGCCTGCTTACAAATCACACAGTACTTTGCTTTAATTAACATCTTGAAATATTTAATACACTTCTGATATTATTTCATCAACTTATCAAGAGCATCAAGTTAACATTTTCTGGGAAGTTTTATTCTAATTCAGTGTTCTGTCTAGGGATTTTTTTTTCTTTTTTAAAAAAAGAATCTGATTAAAAGAAATCTGGGGATTTCTTTTAAACAATTCTTCCATATATCATCATCATCTCTTCTTTATATTTCATTTCTTCTCCAGATTTTTATCTTGCTTCATTTCATGAATATAGCCTCTTTTGCATTTTTTTCTTTATTTAAGAAATTTTATGGTATCCAACTCAAATATGACCTTTACATCAGGAATATAGAATCTGATAGCAATTATAGAATGACCTTACTGTGTGCTGACCTAATGCTTCTATATACTGCTCTTCCAAATAGACTCCAAGCCTGCCCTTTTTACTGATGCTAGCACCTTCGGACATAAACAATGTGGTTTATTGTCTCCATATATAGCAATAGCAATAACGCTTAGACTTACATACCAATTCATAGTGCTTTTACAGTGATGTCTGACTGGCTTACAATGTCAGCATGTTGCCTCCAACAATCTGGGTCTCATTTTACTGACCTAGGAAGGATAGAAGGCTGAGTCGCCCTTGAGCTGGTCAGGACCGAATTTCTGGTAGTGGGCAAAGTTTGCCTGCAATACTGTATTCTAACCAGTGCACTATCATGGCTCCCTTCACATCAAGGGAAAGATAATAATCTTGTTTTTGTTATCTGTTTCTTCTTCCAGAGTCATCAGATAGCCTGAGCTTGCCTATACTACCTAATAAGCAGTTCAGCATCATTTTACATAAGTAGAATATTATTTGTCTCACAGAAGTATGTATGTATGTGGCTTCCGGTGGCACTTCCGTCAAAGACAGACCGAAGACCATGATTGTGCATGGCTACGATCTGTGTTTATCCTGTTGGAGGGTCCCAACAGGACCGGATCCATCTTGGACCCACCTCGGAGGGGTGGGGGAAGAGAGGGAGACTGCCAGCCAGGTCGAGGGGAGCCACATATCCCCTCCCTGGCTAGGTATACTCCCCTTGAAGACAAGAGGTAGAGGCAGTTTTAATGACTGCCCTGAAGATGGGAAGTTTCCAAGATGTAAGTGTGTGCTGCAGCGGTGAAGTGGTGAGTGGCGTGTAACCAGACAAAAGAACTTGGATTTTTTTTTTTTTGACAACCCTAAGAAACAGAAAGAAAGACCTCTCATTTAAGAGTATGACAGCAGTGAATGGAAAATAAGAGGAAAGTATAAGGTATATAAAAAACTGGATTATAAAAGGACTACAGCAGAATTAGAGACTAAATTTGGAATAAAATACAGAAACTGGCTTTAATTAAGCATTGGATAGAATGCTGGACTTGCTCAGAATTGTCTATATTTAAAAGAGCTAATGGTTGAAAATTAGCATTAATACAATTGAAAAGAGAAAAAATAACTTTGAAAAGTGGAAAGTGATGTAGAGCACCATCTAATGGTTAAAGATACTTTTTCTCTTATGATTTCATGGAAAATTACTGGTCTTACAAATGTGTGAGTGAGAAATGAAATAAAAGACTATATTACAAGAACCCTGGAAGCACTAAAAAGGGGGGGGATTGCAGCAAAAGGACAAACAAAGATAATACCTTGGGACTGTTCGGTGTTGATTGTGACAAGGAGACAGAAGGATTAATAAGAGGAATTGAGACAAACGGATATTTTAGGCAAGGATGAAAATAAAAGACTCTGACTTTTAATAAAATAAAGAATAACTCAACTGATAAAAAAAGGAAAAAACAGGCAAAGAATTCAAGTCGGAACTGCAAACTGTGAGAGGAATGTTAAAAGAAAGAATGGAATTATTGGACACACTGCAGAAAAAATAATGGCAATGCAGTTTGCAGAAGAACAAAGAAAATTCAAAAAGGAGGAGTTAACAGAAGAGAAAAGCAGCTTAGAAGAACACAGAGAACAAGGGACATTGCCAAAAGACATAAAAGGAATCAAAACTAAGACATTGATGATAGATGTAATAAATAAAAGGGAAAATACTCCCAAGATTAAACAGAAGAAGAAGAAGCTGTACAAGAAGAAATTTAAAGGAGAGAATAAGAAAGGCTTGAGGGAAAATAAGTGATTAGCAGATGAAAATAAAAATAATGCTAGAGGAAAAAAGAGGAGGAAAGAGGAAAGACTGGTAAAACTTAGAAAAGGGAAAGCTGGCTAAAATTACAAGAAATGATAAGGCCAAGAGATTTGAAGATAAGAGTTACAGATAATATAAAGGGGGGATACCACATGGAAATGTATTTTGGTATTTTTTATTAGAAATATAGATTGGGGAGATTTGAAGTTTAAAACTTACTGTGAATTACATTAAGATTATTACATAATTATATATGAGAAAAATGAAGATAGAGTGAGATAAATTAAGAGGGCTTTATTATCAAATCCTTTTTTTCTATATATGTGTGTGTATGTGTATATGTGTGTGTGTGTGTGTGTGTGTGTATCCGATAAAAGAAACTCTTGAAATCATCAAAATTAAATACCAACCAGCTAAACACCTCATGGAACTAACAGAACACTGCTTAACCAACACATACTTCATATACAAAGGACAAAGATACAAGCAAATTGAAGGAGCCCCTATGGGATCACCACTGTCACTCGTCATTGTAAACCTGTTCATGGAAGAATTCGAATCCAGAGCCCTGGCTAATGCCACCCACAAACCCAAACTATGGTTAAGATACATCAATGACACATTTGTGATTTGGCCCCATGGAAAAGAAAACCTAAACAATTTCCTAACACACCTAAACAGCACACACCCCAAAATCAAGTTCACCATGGAAACGGAAACAAACAAACAACTACCATTCCTAGATGTACTAATCTACAAAAAAACAGATGGCACACTAGGACACACCATAGACCAGAAGAAAACACACACCAACCGCTACCTCAACGCCAATCCCACCACCACCCAGCATAGATAAACTCCGTGGCCAAAACACTAATTGCTAGAACCAAACGCCTGGCAGACAAGACACACATAAAGACTGAACTATGCACCCTGACTAAAGTACTGACAGCCAACGGCTTCCACAAAAGCAAAATCACCGGCTTGATCCACAAAAACACACTGAGACATAATGGAGACCTAGAAGATGAACAGACCTATGGAACAGCTGTCCTGCCTACATAAGAGGTACTACAGACAAAATCAGTAAGATACTACACAGGCATCACATCAAGACTGCCTTCAAAACAGACAGAAAAATAGCAGCCATCCTTAGAAACCCCAAAGATAAAACTGACCTGGAAAACCAAGGCATATACGAAGTCCCCTGTGCAGCATGCCCGGTCACATACGTTGGACAGACCAATAGAAGAATAAGTACCCGCCTGGATGAACACAGAAATGCAGTAAAAAAGCTGGAACACACTTCCTCACTAGTCCAACACATGAAAGCCACAGGTCATAGCATCAACTTCAATGGCACCAAAACCCTAGCCACTATAGAAAACCCCAGCCACAGAATTATCAGAGAAGCCATAGAGATTGAAAAAAGACCTGAAAGCATGAATAGAAGAGATGATTCCACCAGACTGTCAATCATTTGGAATCCTGCACCCACAAACAAAAAAATCTCCACACCACTAGCCAGGCAAACACCTGGGCACAAACTGATCCCCCCTGATACCTCCAGCTCAAACACACCCCAACCAGGCACCCAGATGAAACCTAGCTTCCTAACAAATGATAGCCGTCCATTTACTCGGAGCCAAGCTGCACTAAAAGCCTCCAATACAGGAACACAATGTTGCCAGCCAATCAAGACACAAAAAAGCTACAAAACAGACAGAAGATATTAGAAACACCAATCAAGCAGAACACAGCAAACTCCGAGACCAATAAACACGGACCAAGACTCCCAACTAGTCAGGATGAAGAAAAAACCATTCTGGCACAGCAGTAGGCTAGCCCCAAATTTAAAACTGAAACAACTGTAAAAGTCTGACTCACAGACGAACACAATACAGAAGCCTGATGATGGCAGATGAGATTCTGCCGAAACATTGCTACAACTTTAAAAGCACAGCTATAATGACGTGGGAAAATACCCGAACAAAGCTGAATACCATATATATATATATGATATCTATATGTAATTGATTATCCAAATGATATTAGGAAAACAGAGAATATGGTAAACTGGAAAAATTATGCTATTATGACCACAAAGTGTGATGAAAATTAAATAAAACTTTATAAATTAAACGTGGCTAAATGAAAGCAAAAAGGAAACTTAATTTTCTCTTTTTTTCTTTTTCTTTAGTGTATACACATTATATTAGGCATGAAATAGAAAATGTAATTGATTATATAAAGGATATGAGAAAATAGAGAATATGATAAATCAGAAAGGATTATATTGGAATGTAAAGTATTTGTATTGAGAGTATTATTCTATGATTAAAAAGGAGGGGAATGACAATTTAATAACATTTTATAGGTAAACTTTGGCTAAGTGGAAACAAAGAAAAAATATGAAATGGTTATATGAATATCTCTGGAATAAATATAAGATTTATTGTAGACTGGGGGATATACCACATGGATCCTGAATATATTAGTTTTATTTTATTTTTACTCTTTTTTGACTGCTTATTATATATCAGCTTTGAGAAAGTTAATGAAGATAATAATGAATAATGTAAAATAAAATAGGTGGTAAGATGAAAATGGAAATATAGGGGATAAAGAATTGAAAATATATGTGAGGATGAAATGTTTTTGATATTGAATTAATGAATTAAAATATGAAGTGAGAACTTATTTAAAGATCAGTGGAATAGATAATGATTTGATATGAACTTAGATAAGAAAGTTGGAAATGCAATTATGACTATGTATAAATGTTGTAACCTGGAATATGTTGCTCACTTGAAGAGATGTGTAAAAAAAAACTTTTATTTAAAAAAAGTATGTATGTGTGTGTGTGTTTGTGTGTGTATGAATCTATCTATCTATCTATCTATCTATCTATCTATCTATCTATCTATCTATCTATCTATCTACATACGTTTTATATATATACAGTATATGTATATGTGTGTGTGTATAAATTTATATTCTACTTTTTTGCTTATACCAACACTCAAGGCAGCCTGTAACTATAGAAACAATACAGTGCATAAAAAAGACTGGTATGCAGGAAAAATACCAAAGTCTAAGCTCATGATTTTATACCATTTTGATTGGCCTTAATAAAAGAGCTGATTTGGTAAGTTATAAAAAACCTTTAAAAGATGGATGGTTCATAGATTAGATTTAACATATGCTTTACTTGCAAAGGCTTGACTTCGGATCATCTGGAGATTGCTATCTTATTCTGAATCTGCCCTGGTCTTAAGGTTCACAGGAGATGCCCTCTAGAATTGAGAATGATCTTTGTTCTTTCTGCCTTCAGATATGCTGCCAAAACCGGTTGTGTAGAAGAAAATTATTCCAAATTTATTTAGAAATAGATGGCGAGGGAGATACCTTCTAGAGGACTCTGCAGTTAGTTCAAAGTTAATGACCACTCATTCAAGATTCTTCAAAGTTATGATGGTACTGAATGAATGGTGGTTATGATTGGTCCTCAAAGTTCTCATCATCCCATTTGATTGTGATCTGGCACCTGGCTTGCATGATTGTGATTTGCAACCTTCCCTGCCAGCATCACACAAACAAAATGAATAGGGAAGCTGGCAGGGAAGACCACAACTTGCTTAAGTTAAGCCTCCCATATTTGTGAGACCCTACCCAAGCCTCATGCATGTGCAGTGCACCTCCCCACTCACTTCCCACCCACACCATCTCCCACTGGATAGCAGCCCTTCAAGCACCACTATGATCGCACTGCACCACCCCATCACTCATGCCCACTTACACAGACTCTTACCCGCAGCAACAACTACTTAACTGCCTGCTGGCCTGCTTGCAAGATGCCTGGGATTTGTTACTGCCTGCTGGCTTCTTCTTTGATTTTGGTTGTGACAGCTGTGCAGAGATTTATGGTGGAAGGGATGAAAGTTTCCTGCTGTTTATATTTCATACAATAACCTCAATGTAGTGTTGTTCTTAAGTCCTAATAAAGGGAATGCTATTTTAACTTCCCACCATGTGCTGCTCATTGATGGCTTGCACACAGAAAACAAAGTTTTCACACACACACCCAAAAAGCTTTCTTCCTCTGTGAAAGAAGCTTATGCTGTGCTGCCTTATTTTTAAAGTGCTTTAGGATTTCTTATAGTATATATCAACTTACCTATTACTGGATTGAGACAGAAGGCTAGAGATGTTTTCTGATTCCCATCCTTCACTCACTCTGAAGCCTCCCTTCATTGTCCATTGTTCCCATTCTGAAAAAGACTCTGGGAAGGGTGCCTCCCTCATGGTCTCTTCCAACAGGATTTAATTGAAATATGATTGACTTTAATTGACTGGAAGTCTGCAGATTATGGAGAAAAGATTACACTATGAAAGACAGGCTATCTCCATACTTCTCTTGGCCATTTCATAAGCATGTGAAAAATACCATGTAAATATCATGAAAATACCATACTACTTCCATGAATATCAATAGTCTCTTATCTTTTGTTGGGATGGGTAGGTGGGTTAGAGAAAGAAAAACAAGGTTTAGGCTTGTGGAAATCAGGCACACTTCAGTTTGTTATGGTGCTGCCATTAGAATTGTTGAATTGGTACCTGTCTGCCTTAATTGTCTGCCTTGTTTCTATAACAATAGATTCTGCACATTCTCTTCCCATGGCTCAAGAATCAGACTTGCAAATGCTTCTTGGAGGGCCTCATCAAAAAGAAGAGTCTCTGAAATTTTGCCCAGACCCAGCAAACTCTCCTTTCTCCAATTAACTGAAATCTCCATTTTCCAGGTACGATAACACTAGTGTTCATTAGACTTAATGTGAATTGCAAGTTTGAGAAGGAAGCTTTATTCATTTGATCCTATTCTGTTCTATAGCATTTGTGTTATTTCTGCAGGGAAGTTTTAAAGCAGCAGAAAGGGCTAGGTGAAATATAGCACAGAAAATCCTGTTTATTTTGTAAAGGTCAGTGTAATAACAATTTTAAATATGCAAAAATACAGGTATGGAAGGGTCTCTTTTACCAACATAATTGTCTACTCTATTGAGACAAGAGACTTTGATCCAAATGCTTTACAATTTGAAGCATTTTCTCATTGGCTTTGGTGAAATTTCCCTCTTAGAGCTTTCATCCATTTACTTTGTCTATCTCCTTAGTGACTGCTCTATTTGTCTGAGGAGCAGAGCTATGCTAAAATCAAGGATTTAATTGTTGCATTACAATTCTGTGTGGCATGAAAGTGTACATAATGTAACAAGCAGTTCTCATAGCCCACAAATATTTACCTTCCAAAAGAATATTCCCCAATCTGTGGCCAAATGACATGTAAGTGTTTAATCCACTCTATATACTGGACCTTACAGAAAATTTATCTCATGGTTTAAGTATCAAGAACTGGGAGACAATTCAATTTGCACAATATGTCCAAACCAATATGGACAAACGTGGATACATGGAAATTTGTGGTGGATTTGTGACACGGTTTCTAATAAGGCAGAAACGTACCATTTAGGAGAAAGAGTACACAGCATGGCATGAACCACAAAAGTCACATTATATTAAATGGAATTGTTTATACAAAAATAATGATGCCCATACAACTCTCTCCAAAGCTATATATTTAGGTGGATGGGGTTGCATAAAATATATATATATCCTTGGAAAAATACAGTGAAAAATATGAATTTTTAAAATGAACTTAAAGACCTTAATATTGGAATAAATTTAATGTTAAAACATAAGAAAGAGCATCAGTCTTGCCCCATTTATTGCTTCCCCTCAATCACTGTTGTGGTGACATCAAACTCATGATATCTGCATGTTCTAGTCACTAAAGAGTTTTAGTTGGAGCTTTCTGAAGTTTTACATCCAAATTTCATAGATTAAGAGGGGAAATGGGAATCAATTTCTCTCCCCCCCCCATATTTTTCAATATTAATTTTCACTTTGGAAATCATTTACATGAAAACCACAGCAAAATACCAATATGGGCTTAATTTCTTCAGTAAGTTAGGTAGCTTGTTCTAAGATAGTCAACTCAGCCTCTTCTCTCTTGCAAGCAAGCTTTTTATTTGCCTGATTTTTTTCACTCCCTTTCTATTTCTCAAGAAATTGAAAGTGACTTATAGGTTAAAACTAGTTGTACGCAGAAAATATTGTAATAAACATGACATTTTGAAAAAGTCAACCAAACCATGAATAATGTAACCATTGACCATTTCTTAGACAGCCGTTTGTCAGGAAAACTTGGCATTAACCACATAATTAGAAAACTTCTTCCAAC
Source organism: Notechis scutatus (assembly GCF_049901735.1). Taxonomy (NCBI): domain Eukaryota; kingdom Metazoa; phylum Chordata; class Lepidosauria; order Squamata; family Elapidae; genus Notechis; species Notechis scutatus. The sequence continues at coordinate 60,770,760 of NC_142009.1, read as the reverse complement.
TCAAGAATTCCAAGAAAAACCTAGGAAAAGAAGTACCTTTCCTGAATTCCTAAAAAAAGACAGTTTGTGGTCCAAATTGATTTAACAGATAATCAGAATTGGAAGGGACCTTGTAGGTCATCTAGTCCAACCCCCCACCCGAGTGGGAGACCCTACACCATTTCTGACAAATGGCAGTCCAACCTCTTCTTGAAAATCTCAAGTCATGGTGCTCCCACAACTTCCTAGGGCAAGGCATAGATCTTCCTTTGACAGGTTGATTGATTCCTTTGATTGATTGATTGTTCTCACTGTCAGAAAGTTTCTCCTTATTTCCAGGTTAAATCTCTCTTTGTTCAGTTTCATTATTCCTTGTCTGGCCTACAGGTGCTTTAGAAAATAGCTTGACCCCTTCCTCTCTGTGGCAGCCCCTCAAATATTGGAAGACTGCTATCATGTCTCCCCTGGTCCTTCTCTTTACTAGACTAGCCATGCCCAGTTCCTGTAACCATTCTTCGTATGCCTTAGTCTCCAGCCTCCTAATCATCCTGGTTGCTCTTCTCTGTTCTTTTTCTAGAGTCTCAACATCTTTTTATAATGTGGTGAACAAAACTGGATGCAGTACTCTAGGTGTGGCCTTACTAAGGCTTTATAGAGTGGTATTAGTATCTCCCTTGATCTTGATTGTATCCCTCTGTTAATACAATTTAGGATTGCATTAGCTTTTTTGGCTGCTGCTGCACGCTGCTGTCTCACATTTAGCTGGTTATCCACTAAGACTCCAAGATCCTTCTCACAGTTACTGCTATTGAGCCTGGTTTCACCAAGTCTGTATGCGTACTTTTGGTTTTTCTTGCCTCAGTGTAGGACTTTACTTTTCTCTACAATGAATTTCATCTTGTTAGATATGGCCCAGTGTTCTAGTCTGTCAAGATCCATCTGGATCTTGAGCCTATCTTCTTGGGTGTTAGCTATTCCTGCCAGCTTAGTATCATCTGCAAATTTGGTAAGTTCCCCTTCTATTTCCTCATCTAAGTCGTTAATGAAGATATTGAAGAGTACTGGGCCTAAGACAGAACCTTGTGGCACCCCACTGGTTACTTCCCTCCATGTAGACTTAGACCCATTAAGGACTACTCGTTGAGTATGGTTTGTCAGCCAGTTGTGAGTCCATCTACTGATGGTGCTATCTATTCCACTTTTTTCTAGCTTACTAAGAAGTAGGTTGTGGTCTACTTTGTTGAATACCTTGCTGAAATCTAAATATATTATGTCCACAGTATTTTGCTAGTCTACTAACTTAGTCACTATGTTGAAGAATGAAATAAGATTGGTTTGGCATGATCTGTTCTTAACAAACCCGTGCTGACTGCTAGTTATTTTACTTGTTTCTAGATGTTGGCAGATCTGTTTTTTTATTATCTTTTCCTGTATCTTCCTGGGTATTGATGTCAGGCTGGGTATTCCTGTATCTTCCTGGGTATTGATGTCTATAGTTTCCTGGGTCTGTTTCTCCCCCCCCCTTTTTTTTTTGAAGATGGGAACCACATCAGCTCTTTTCCAGTCCTCTGGTAGTTCCCAAGTGCTCCAGGATTTTTGAAAGATATGGTGCAGTGGTTCTGAAACTACCTCTGCCAGCTCCTTTAAAACTGTGGGATGTAATTGGTGATTTCTTGAGGGTGTGCTTTTATACTCCAAAGACAACTCTGCTTTTTTCTACACAGGACATATCTAATATGTAAGGACCCGAAATTAAAGCATTTGACATTCCATTATAAATATAGACATTGCAATTTAGCAATGTCCGTTTTAGGTAGTTTGTTTGCTTTGATGAGGCACCTTCAATCATAATGGCATAAATTGTCAAGGTTAGAAGCCAAGTGTAAAGTCTTCTGAATCTTATTTGGCACTGACAGTAGCTAGAAAAGGCATCCACACATAGATCTTCCTTTGATAGTTACAAACTAGGGTGCTGGTTAGGCCAATCTGAAAAACACATTTCAATTCTGTTTCTATGTAGTGGGAAGAAGTACTGATGATAAAGGTGAAATGCTTGTTTCCTTAATTTATGATGCTGATCCACGCAGGACTGAAATCCACCACATCTGGAGGGCACTAGGCTTGTGAAAGCTGGTTTGTTTCTTTTACCATAGCCATGACCATGGATACTGAAGGGTTGCAGCAAACAAAGCAGAAATCTGGCACAAAAAAAGCAGGATGAAGAGTCATTGCTTGGCCACCAAGCTTTAAGGAACAGCCAGAACATTTAGAACAGCCAGAACATTCTGGATTTCATTCCCTAGTCTTTTTAGAGGGAGGGAGGGAGGGAAGAAATCTGCCTAATCCCCTGAAGAATTTCTGCTAGCAAGTCCTTGGTATAATGCATTAGTTGTATCCTCATGTTTAGGATCAAATTAAGCTAGTTAATATCATAAATTAGATCTGTACATTTCTTTATATAATTGGGAAAGATTATTCGATTTAAAATATTTTTCAATGAGCCAGATCATGGTGGTATAATTTTAAGGAGTGAATCAGTCTACAAATTTTCTATCAAGGAATAGCACATGTGATTCAAATGTGCCTGAAATTTCTTTTTTTTTTAAAAAAAATTTTTTATTGGTTTTTAAAACAAACATAAACAAACAAAACATAAAAACATCAAATCATCTTTCATATATGTACATACAGTGTACCAGTTGGTTTACAAATTGTTTTGTGCTTCCATTTCATAGTCTTCAATTATAATTACATTGTATATAATCTTGTATTTTCAATCAATATATTAAATACATTAATATCATTATTAATCAATCATTTGACTATACTTTTATTCATTCATGTTTTCCAAAATGATCATATTTTTCTTAATTTGTTTTATGACAATTCGTATTATCATCCCAGATCTATCCTAGAATCATTTTGTAGATATAATAAGAAAATAATACATCTTTATATATTTATTATTTTCTAAAAGTCTACCTATTTCATTACTATATTTTATTGTCTAACCATTGAAAGAATAGATCCCAAATTTTATAAAATTGTTTATCATCTTGTTCTCTAATTTCAAACGTCAATCTACTCATTTCAGCACATTCCAATATTTTCTTAATGATTTCCTCCTGTGATGGTATTTTCTCATTTTTCCAGTTTTTAGCAAATACAATCCTAGCCGCTGTTAATACATTTACAATCAGGTATTTCAAGTCTTTACTATATATTTCAGGTAAAATTCCCAATAAAAATATTTCTGGTTTCAAATCTATATACTTTTTTGTCATTTTTTCCAACCACGTGTGGATTTTAGTCCAGTATTTTTTAGCATCCGCACAAGTCCACCACATATGGTAATATGAGCCAGGTATCTGATGACATCTCCAACATTTTTCGGATTTATTCTTGAACATTCTTGCTATTCTTGTCGGGGGGAAATGCCACCTGTAAAACATCTTATACAAATTTTCTTTATATGCTGTTGACATTGTCATTTTATAATTTTGAGACCACAATTTTTGCCATTTCTCTAGATCAATCCCATATCCAAAATTCGGGCTTCTGGTTTGCAAGGCTTCGGCAGCGGCAGGGATTCGCGATTCCGTGCGATCCCTGCTGCGCTCGCTGCCAAGGTTCCTCCGATCCGTTTGGATTTGGAGGATATAGCTGCCCCGTAGAGGCAGCTGAAGATAGGGGGATCCGGACAGGGGTTTGGGGGTGTCGCAGACCCCCTCCCCAACTGGCAAAACCCCCTTTTCCCAAGGCGGTGGAGTGGCGGTCAGTAATGGCCGCCACAAAGAAGCCTGCAGCTGGACAAGATTGCGCAGGAGGAAGAAGGTGAAAGTTTTTTTTCTGGCTGAACCGGGACAAAGAGGAGCCTTTAAAACCTGGAAATTTGCCTTTTCTATTGCTACATTGTTTCCCAGAAAGACTGTGCAAGCGGCGAGAAAGTTGTGAAAGGGAAAGTTATTTTTTCTCACTCTCCTTCCCTATGGAATAGCAGACGGAAATCTGGAAAACCTGCTTGGGCAAAGAAGGTAAATAAACCTAAAAATTAAAGCCAAGGGGATAAAAGATTTTGGAACATTGGAACTAAAAACTAAAAGTTTATTGCTATAAGTGGGAAGGAAGAGGTAAAAAAATTATTCTAAGACTCTGTTGAAGAAGACTGCTTGAAGTTTTTAAGACTAGAAATTAACGACAATAAGGATTCTAAAAAATCATTTTGAAACTGTCTAATTGAATCTCACCCCAGGAGGAGGGGGAAAAAAAGGAAAAGAAGAAGAAGAAAGTGTTAACGGAAAAGTTTGTTCTGATTTGGATTGCTTTGTGACTTTCTGACTTTGGGATTTTGGGGGGACTATTCCTTGAAGGACTAAAAACATTTGGGTTGCTCCTTTAAAAACAAAATAATAATAATAATAATAATAATAATAATAATAATAATAATAATAATAATAATAATAATAATAATAATAATAAATGGCATTATCTGTGCAAGAATTACAAATGGAATTTCAAAAGCTACAACAAGAGAAACAAGAAGGTGATGGCTCTCTTGGATCTATCTTTCGTTTTTTGGAAATGGCGATTTTTACATACCAAGAAATACAAGAACAAGAGGACCGGGATGAAGAAGGAGAAGCCATCTTTAATGGACAAAAAATCATAGCTCAAAAGAACAAGGGGGAAAAGAAAAGGGCGAATTTAGAACTTAAAAAAGCAACCAAGAAAGGGAAAAAACAAGATGAAAAATCGATACAATGCCAGAAAGCAACAGAAAAGAGAAACACAACAGAGAGGGAAGATTCAAAAAGTGGAATTTGAGAGATGGGGGGGCAAAAAGATCAAAAAGATCAGAATTGATAAGAAAGGAAGGGAAAAAGGAAAGAGAAGCCATAAAGGTTTAAAACAAGATGAAAAAAAAAAGGCTTTTTTCAGAGACAAAGGGTAAAATTTAAATTAAAAAATATATGATTCTGCAAAAATATATAAGATTGTATTGTAGATATTAGTATTTGAAATTGAGTTAGAAAATTGAAATATTATATGAGTTAATAATGTATTAAAGGGAATATATAAAATGTTTAAGAGTAAATAATAGAGTCTAATTTTCTGTGGAATATTGTTCTGATCATATTATAAACTTAAGCCCTTTTTTATTTTTGTTTTATTATTATACTTTGTGCTAAGCAGAATCAGTATGGAAAGTATGCATTATTTCAAGTATCAAATCTAGGGGAAAGATAAAAGTTGTCATGCTTCAACCAGTGATTACAGGAGAAATATTGTATTGGAAAGAAAAGATAAATAGATAATTGAAGAAAACAGACAAAAGATACAAGTATAATTATTTAAAATGAGATGAAATAAATATAATAGAATTATGAGAGTGAATAGAGGAGAGAAAATATATAGAAAATACAGAATGTTAATTAAGATATGAGGTAGTATATTGAGTGAGTATGAACTTGATTTATGTCTGTATAAAAAAAGGTAACCCGGGGTAAGCCGCTTTCCAAAAAGAAGTTTTAGGTATTTATGTTTTGTGTTTTGTATGTCCATGTTTGAATTAATAAAATCTCAGAAGAATGTAAGAAGAATGTTGGAAGAGAATAATGAAATTGTAAATAAGACAGATGGATATAAAGAATGTATACAATCTAAAGTAAAAGAAATATAATTTCAATAATAGAAGGAAAGGGAGAAACAAAGAGAAGCTGGGATAAGATATGAAGCTGAACAGATAAGGTAAATATATATATTAAATTGTGCTTGTATGGAAATGTGATAATTTGGAATTATTCTGTCTTTAAATAAGATCTTTTATTGATCTCTTCAGAAAAGATCTCTTATGTTATTACATTCTATGCTTTGTTTGTTTGTGTATTGTTTTGTAAAAATTAATAAAATTTGTTTTAAAAAAAAATCCCATATCCAAAATTCTTCCCCCAAGCAATCATAGTTTCTTTAACTTGTTCTTCTTTTAGTTTAATTTCTAATAAATATCCATACAATTTTTTAATCACCTTTTCATCAGTACCTGTCAAAATCTTATCTAAGTCAGTCAGTTTATCATAGAAACCTTCCATTTTAGAATCTTTATCATACCTTGAATGTATTTGCGCATATGAAAACCAATTCATCTTTATATCTTGTTCCTCTAGTTTTTGTATAGATTTAAGTTCACCCTTTTCATTCAATATTTCACCATATCTAACTGTTTGTTCCTTTTTGTATATTATAGGATAAGAAAATGCTTCAATAGTCGATAGCCAGACTGGAATTTTCAAATAACATTGTCTTTTAATCTTCTCCCAATTTAACCACAGAGACTCCCATATATAATGTCTTCTAAAGTACCCCTGTGTTTTAGTTCCTTTATACCATAAAAAAGCATGCCACCCCAACAATAGGTCATGTCCTTCTAATGTCAACAATCTAATATTTCTTAATGTTATCCATTCCTTAACCCACATCAAATTTGTAGCTTGATAATACAACTCCCAATTAGGCAAACCAAATCCTCCTCTTATTCTAGCATCTTGCAAAAGTTTTAACTTTATTCTCGCTTTCTTACCTTGCCATATATATTTCAACACAATTTTATTTAAATCTTCAAAGTAGTCTTTTCCAAGCATAATTGGAATTGTTTCAAACAAATATAAAATTCTGGGTAATATATTCATCTTGATTGTTGATATTCTCCCTATTAATGACAGTTGTAAATTTTCCCATTTCGCCAAATCTAGCGCTATCTGCTGTTTAAGTTTGAAAAAAATTATTCTCTTTTAGTGTACTGCATCATGCTGTCAAGTATATCCCCAAGTACTTGATCTTATTCGTGACTTGAATTTTCAATAGGTCTGCCAATTCTTCCTTTTGTCTTGATAGCATATTCTTTGTCAAGATCTTTGTCTTATCTTTATTTATTTTCAAGCCAGCCACCTTTCCATATGTCTCTATCTTTTCGATCAATTTTGATGCTGTTTCTAGTGGGTCTTCTAAAATAAAAACCAGATCATCTGCAAATGCTTGCAACTTAAATTCTTCCTTTTTAATTTTCATCCCTTTTATATTCTTTTCATCTCTAATATTTCTGTTTAGCACTTCCAAAGTTAACACAAACAACAAAGGTGATAGTGGGCACCCTTGTCTTGTTCCTTTTCTTATATCAATAGATTCTGTCAGTTCTCCCTCTATCATTACCTTTGCCGTCTGCTTATGATATATAGCTTCTATTGCTTGAATAAATTTTCTAGCAAAGCCCATCTGTTCCAGCAGTAATAACATGAATCACCAATTCACATTATCAAATGCCTTCTGTGCATCTAGAAATATCAAAGCCATTTGTTTTTCGGGATGTGCCTCGTAGTATTCCAAAGTGTCCAAGATTACTCTCATATTGTCTTTGATTTGTCTCTTTGGCAGAAATCCATTTTGGTCAGGATGGATAAAATTATTTAAATATGTTTTTAAGTCTTTCTGCCAATATTGAAGAAAAGATTTTATAATCTGTGTTTAGAAGGGAGATAGGTCTATAGTTCTTGATTTGTAATGGATCAGTCTCCTCTTTTGGAACAAGTGTGATATAAGCTTCTGACCATGATTTAGGTATCCTCTTCTTTAACATAACTTCATTCATAACTTCTAGCCATGGAAAATTCAATGATTCTTGTAATGTTTTGTAAAATTCTGCCAGAAGTCCATCTGGGCCTGGTGCCTTTCCATTATTTTGTTTCTTAAGTGCTTCAGTTAACTCCATCATCGTTATATTGCTTTCTAACATTGTTTCAATCTCTTTAGGTATCTGGGGTAAATTAGCATTCTGTAAGTACTGTTTAACTCTTTCCTCATCAATATTATCTTGTGTGTATAGTTTCCCATAAAAATCTCGAATAATTTCCTTCTTCTCTTTACTACCATAGCAAACTTAGCCTTGGTCATCTATTAATTGCAATATTTTTCTTGATTCTTTCTCCTTTCTCAATTTATATGCTAACCATCTACCTGGTTTATTTGCATCTTCAAAATAGTTCTGTTTGGCACCTCTAATTTTTTGTGCTATTTCTTCTTTTTCTATTAGACCCATTTTATGTTTGGTTATATCCATTTTTAACTTAATGTCCTTTCTCTGTGGCATTTTCTGTAGCTCTTTTTCAAGTCCTTTATACTCATCTTCTTATGCCTTAGAGGCTAATCTTTTCATGGTATTTCTTTTCCTTGTATAGTCTATTATCAAGCCTCTGGCATATGCCTTCATTGTATCCCATACATTCTGGATTGATGTATCTTCTTTTTTGTTTTCTCCAAAGAAAAAGGCCAATTCTTTCTCCATCCACTGTGTGAAGTCTTTTCCCTTTAAAATAGTATTATTTAATGTCCATCTAGATCTTCTTCTTTGTCCTTTCCATTTAATTGTCATTGGATTGTGATCTGCCCAAGTACTTGTTTCAATATTTATTTCTTGAAAATTAGTTAACAATTCTGTTGACATCCATATCATATCTATTCTGGACCATGATAAGTGTCTATTTGAGTAGAAGGTTTATGGTTTAGTTTTAGCATTTCTTTCTCTCCGTGTATCTTTTAAGTTTATTTCATCTACCATTTTAAAAAAAGATTTAGGGAGAGTCTTTCTATTTTGCTTTATTGTTTTCTGTGTTGTGTAGTCCAGTTTATTGTCTACAATTCCATTAAAATCTCCCATCATAACTATATTAACATAGTCCAGTTCAACTATTTTCATATGTAATTTTTTATAGAATTCTTCTTGATTGTCATTCGGGGCATAAATTGTAATCAGGAGTTTTTTCTTTATTATTTCCACCATTATTTCCACCATTAATATTCTTCCGTCGTCATCAGTATAAATCAATTTCACTGAGATGGTCTCTTTAATATATAAAACCACTCCTCTTTTCTTACATTGTGTCAAGGAAGTGAATATTTTCCTTAATTTTGGCTGTATCAACAATTGTTCATATTGTTTTTTAATATGTACTTCTTGTAGGCAGATTATATCAAATTTTATTTTCTCTAATTTATGAAAGATTTTCCTTCTTTTAACGGCTGAGTTAAGTCCATTTATATTAATTGTAATCAATTTTTTCTCTTCCATGGTTATATTTTGTAATTAGGTTTGACAGCTCTCGTGGATCTTGGTTCACGTTGTTCTTTGGAGGGCGGAGCTGGCGTCAGGATGATACGGCATGCGATCTTGGAGATCTGAGATTGCAGCCGATATCTTTGCTCCTGGACGGTCCAAGTGGATCTAAACCATCCTGAAGAGACGGTGAATGTAAAGAGCGCATCCTGTTGATCCCAGGGACATCGCAAAGTCCCTGGTAGATCCAGGAGAAGCTCTTTTTGCTAGCGGCAAAGAGGCAGCCATTAAAATTGCTGAAGTTGGGACAGCTTCGAAACGAAAGAGAATGGAAAGAGAGAGTGTGCCAGTTTGGTGGGAACTTTTTCTTTATTTTAAGACTTGAAAGGACACCCTAAGGGAAAGAAAGAATCTGTAAAAGTTTTGACAGAAGTGATTAAGCGGTGATTTTAAACAGGAATGTCAAAATAATATTTTTTTTTCTCATTGCTGGATTTTCTACACATGATTTTATATTTTGAAACTGGACTGGTGTTTTTTTTCTTCTTTTTATATATTCTTCTTCTCTCCTTTTTGATTTTATAATATTCTAAGCCAGAGACTCCCTTTTAGTTATTTTTTAAATATCTTTTTCTTTTTTAAAAAAATTAATTCTTATTATATTTTGCTTGGAAAAGGAGGGGGAAAGTGAAAGCTAAAGAAACTTTGTAACACTGCCAACTAGAGGCTTGGAAATATTCTATTTTTCTTTTGACCAGACAAAGCTGAGAAAGAACTGAGACTTTGTTTCAAGGACATTGCCTGTTTGATAAGATAGAGGGAAGAGCACGGGAGAGTATTATTACAGGTGCTCTTCTGGGTTTCTATCAACAGCTGGAGTCTGGTGTTGAAGCTTAGGAAAAGAAAAGGTGATAAGTTCAAGAGGATTCCCAAATGAAATGTGCCTGAAATTTCTAATAGTTCATATGACCCAGTACAGACCAGCCATGTAATGTTACTGAGCTCCATGAAAGAGTAAGTTTTATTTTTGACAACCATACATTAAAATAGTGGCCTGTGTGATATTAGTATTCTCCTGAGTCTATCCCCTTAGGAGAAGAAGAAATCCCTTTGTAATTTCCATCTTCAAAGAAGATAGAATCCACTTTGGAAATTTCAAGTCAATTTACCAGAACAAACCAAACCCTTGAAGTCATACAATTTATAGATCAAAGAGATTATTCTAGTTCTTGGAAATCACCTTTTGAAAGGTTCAGTTCAATAACCGAAGAACAATTTGTCAGATCTGCAGCATTAGTCCATTGCAATTCAATATACTATAAGTATCAGATGGGGTGTGCGGATATTTAAATAAAGCTGACTAGCTGAATGGGATTACTGATTCAATTCAGTTCACACTGTCAAACTGGATGCACCTGCTGATTTAATTTGAATCAATTTACCAAAATTGTGTTCCATACACTTTTATAATTTGAATTAATTCAGAACCAGGTCAAGTCAGATATACCCTAATATTTAATATCTACACTTGACATTTGGTGACTGGTGTTTGATGGCACTAGAATTCATTTTAGAACTATGCAAAAATAATTGTTTGCTAAAGATGAATTATTAAAAGAAAGATCATGGTAAAAACAAAGGATAACTTTTGCTCAGGATGCTTTAATTTTTTTGTCGATTTTTTTCTTTAAATTTTAAACCTTATTTCATTGTGAGAAGGAACTGCTGGAGGGCACTGATATTATTTTATTTTTCTTTGTTCCACATCTCTCCAGCATGCTATAGGTTTTTGTTTTGTTTTTTGGTTTTTTTTTTGCTGACCCAGCTTTCAAAGTCCATTAAAAAACAGGAGATGACTATGACTATGAAAATCTCGTTATGGTGTTATTCTTTGGAAATCTTAGGAAGCCAGGAAGGCTACAGGGCATTCAAGAAAAAACCAGGACAAACACATACATCTCTGATCTTTTGTTAAATACAAGCATCCTGCATTGTTTCCATGAGAATTTAACCAATCTTTTTCCTACCTCCTGCATATTTGTTTATTTGCTTGCTTAACAGATTTATATGGCCATTTACTTGCCAGGACTACTCTAGGCAACTAATAAGACATTACAAACAACAATAATAAAACCATGATAATAAAAATAGAAGCAGATACAAGATGTAGCTGTCAAACCACATCACACCATCTTCCAAAAGGGGCACATCTGAATTCCTAGCCCTGTTTTAATGCCATACAAAAAGCTAACACAATCTTGAAGATGAGAGATAATTCCAGAAGGTGATCACTGCAACATCAAAAGCATGACCGCTAGGCTCAGCTACATGACATTACAGTGGAGAAGAGAACTAGAGCATGCCCATCATGGAAGAGGGGATGAGATGGGATGGAATAATATAACCAGAGATAAGCAATCCCACAAGCAACTCAATTCTATGCCATATAGAGCTTCATCTCTAATAATCATCACCTTGAATTGCACAATAATTGCATAATCCCAAATAATTGTATTGTGTGGGTATATCATGGTATAACTACAGCTATCAGCACTGCAGTATTCTGGACCACTTGCACTTCCAAATAATCTTCAAGGGTAGCCTCCATGTACTACATTTGTATTTTCTATCAAACTAAAGGAAAATAATAAGAAAATGATTTGATGCTGACATTTTCACAGTGATCAAAATACTCCTGACTTTAAGGTCCCACACATTTTTTCAGAAGCATTCCCAAAATAAAATTTTTAATGTTCCTAATTGTTTCCCATCTAGTCAGAAGAAATTCTCTTTGGTTTCGGGAAGATGGCTTGAAATTATGCATCTTCACATCAAAGCACAGTCCTTTTTCTCCATTTTAAAATACACTTAAAATGGCCACTGAATAGAAATAGGCAAAGAAGCATAACTTGAAAGCTGGCTACGATACACCATCTCTACATTAAACATGAGATTATTGTTGACTCAGCTGCCTTGTTTGGGGCTGATCCAGTCAAGCTCAGGCTGCATAAATGTATCTTTTCTCTCTGATTTTTCTAGCTCTACAATGAAAATCTCTGTGTGACCAAAGTAAATATCTGTAATAATTTGGGACTTTCTGAATATTTGCCATTTGCTTTCCTTCAATTACTTCCTTCCCATTGAATCATGCTTAATGTATTCATCGGCACATTTCACACATGGTATCCTCTCCCTCCCCTTCTGCAGATATGACTTTTACTATATGTGGCCGGGAATTGATTTCCCTTTGATGTACTGAATGTGAGATGTTTTGCCCTCTTAATACTATCACTTTTCACATGAGATTTCAACACGTTTCATTGATTTCTGCACCATGAATGCTGCCCATTTCTTCCTAATTTAATTTAGGGCCTTGTTTTTCTTGCTCCAATTACCTTTAATAACTCTATTTTTAGGATTGTGCTTCATTTGTTCATTTTATGGAGGTGCTTTATGGCTTTCAACATACTGTTTGGTCTCCCATGTACAATTTTACAGCTGTGCACAGTTAGTTTGTACACAGATAATATAAGGATTATGGAAGCCATTCCAACAAAGGAGAAAAAGCTTTAATGCATGTGCGATGTGTGAAATCAGCAGACTTGAAAAAAAGAAAGCTGCTCTAATGGAAGGGGAAAAAATGTCTGTGGATAGAAATGAAAGGTTGTTCCGTGCATGAAATTTTTTGTTAGCTTTAGTTTTCTGAAGTCACAGTGGAAGTATAAATATAGGAGTAGTAAATATAAATAGATTTTGATTTCATTATCTTTTACTTGTAAATCTTTAGGGTCCAGTCAGATTTATAGTTAATTAGTTAAAGTTCCTGATTTATGGAAAAATATTATTTTGATTTTAAAATTATTATGCAGTATTTTATGTATTCCATGCATATAGCATGGCTGTTGCTACAGAATTCAGCATTCCTGAGAATATAAACATTTATTTCCTATTTTTATTTTTCTTATAATTCTGGGGGTGCAGAGAGAAACTTGGACAATTGTCAATGTATGGCAAAGCTTGTTCAGATTGCCAGTACTTGGGGACTGGGACTAAATATGTAACTCCTGATGACCATTCAAAGCAAAATGAATCATGTAAAATAAAATAAATCTAAAACCACAGGAGTTTTCTCAGTGCAAGATTTTGACCACTGAATATTATGAGAGGTAAATGATATAGTCTAAAAGTCTTAAAATGGGATTCAATCAAATCATTTGACCTCTGTCTTTTTCACACACAACTCCCACTATTCAAATACTGTACTCCACCAGCAATCAATCAGAATGGAGATGGAAGGGACCTTGGAGGTCTCCTAGTCCAACCCTCTGCTCAAGCAGGAGACCTTATACCATTTCAGACAGGTGGCTCTCCAGCCTTTTCTTAAAAACCACCAGTGTTGAAGTATCCACAACTTATGAAAGTAAGCCGTTCCACTGGTTAATTGACCTCACTGTTAGGAAGTTTGTCCTTAATTCCATAAATCCATTGTTTCTTGTCCTGCCCTGTGGTGCTTTGGAAAATAAGTCAACCCACTCTTTGTGGCAACCTCTCAAATACTGGAATACTTCTGTCTTGTACCCCTAGTCCTTCTTTTCTCTAGACTAGCCAAACCCAAATCTTATGTTTTAGTCTCCAGGTCTTTAATCATCTTAAAGTTCTTTGCATTTTTTCCAAAGCCTCAACTTCTTTTTTGTAATGTGGTGACCAAAACTGGATGCAAATTCCTGTTGTTGATAGTTCTACAACTAGATATTCTAGATGACTCAAATAAATACCATTTTTTCCTCCTGCAAACAAAGAAAGTAACCATCCTATGTTGAATTATGAGAAAAAACAGAAAAATATGAGGAAAGTGTTTCTGAACAAGATAAGCTCTTATCACAGCCTGAAGAAAATAACCATATGATTTGTCAGTCTGAACTCCCTGCTCTAAAATAAATAATAAATATACTAGAAACATAAAATGCAACTGTAGAACTAGTACATGAAATCAAATTGAATTTAAAAGTATAAACCAGACAAGAATGCTTCACCAATTCTTCTTGGGGAAACTGTTGTGATTCTAAGCAATCCAAAATTCCATGATGTTTTTCAAGTTTTCTGAATAACTTAGAAAGTTTTAATAAAATCAAAAAATAGATAAGCAAGTGATACAGACAGGTAATGGTTTGCTGCCCAGGCCTGCAATTGGAAGAAGTTTGATATAGAAGTGCTAAAGTAGTGAGGAGAAAATACATTCATGGAATGAGCATTACTTAAGGGCCTTCTTGGAAAATATCATGGTTTTATACAAAAAAATAAAATCAAATCAAAATTACAATCCTGCTGAGAGATTCCCTGGGGAGTTAGCTTCTCAGATCTAGTTCTATATTCAATTGTGTTACAAGTGGAATAATCTAAATGGGTACCAATATCATTTGCATCTATAATTTAATATACCAAATGGACTAATAATAACAACAAAAATTAGCCAAACAATGGTAAGGAGTAGGCAAAAACATAAACCTGATGTTGTTATTAGTCGCAGTCATGTCCGACCCATCATGACCTAATGGACAATGTTACTCCAGGCCTTCCTAAACCTAATAGGACAACATGAAATGCTCCTTACAATTCAAATAGCCCAAAAAGATGACTGGGTGCAATTTTAATGGTGGCCAGTTGTTTGTCAGAAAGGCAGTAAGGTTTAATGGTTAAGCACCAGGCTAGAAATTAGAAGACTGCGGGTTCCACTCTTGCCTTAGGCAAAAACTGAGCTGAATAACTTTGGGCCCATCAATCCCTCTCAACCCTAGAAGGCAGGTAATTGCAAACCATTTCTGAAAAACCTTACCAAGAAAAATGTAGGGACTTGTCCTGGCAGTGACAATTGTCCCCTTTCCCATCCAGCAACCTGTCACAGACAATAGTTCCATGGTTTGCATGCATAAAAAAATAAAGACAAAAATCCCCCTTATGGAATTGGAAATACTATGTGCTGTCTATGATAGATGTGCAAGTGTGATGATGAGGAGATTCTCAGAAATAAAAACTGGCATTCCTAATTTAGCATTTAGAATTAGATTGAACCTCTTTATATTCAGTCTAGACTTGCGGGGCCTAATCTACTGCCTAGAGTTATGAATTCATCGGTATTGCTTTTTCCTCCACCTTTTGATCTAAAAGTCTTTGGATCAATGTGGAAGAAATTCACTCATTTTGGTAATTTCATATAAAACAAAAAACAAAAATAATTTCTTACCTGACCTTATATTGTAGAATATTGTACAGGTATTACATTTGTGTGTGTATATGTGTGTGTTTGGTTTTTTGGAGGAAAGAAAGAGAGAGAGAGAGAGAGATTACTGGGATTGGGCAATCATCAATTAAGCTGTGACATTTTTATGCTTAAAAACTACAATCAAAGGCTTCTTTGCATGTGTTCAGGTGGTGTGAATCTGTTTCAAAGTACGACCCTTTTTGCATGGCTGTAGTGTAAAAACTTTTAAACGAAAAAAATGCATTCCATAGTTCCACTTCCAACATTCATTTTTAAGAGGTACCCAGAGATACAGATGGTCTTTTTTCCTCCCTTTTCCTTTTTCTTTTGCTTATGTAGTATCCATACAATGTTGATGCTATCTTAATTAACAATGGAAAGTGTGAAGCATCTGATATTTTCTGTACAGCATAGCTATTTTTCCCCCTGCATAAATATATATTGCCAAGTCATTCAGTAGACATATAGTATACCATATTGTAACAGTAGGGCTTTGGGGCTTATTTTAGGAGGCATCTTTTTGGCATAAATGCTACTGTTTCCTTTAAAGTGCCACTGTCTTGTGAAGCATAATAAATGTTCCTTGTTTGAGTACTAGTTCAGCTGTATCTCTTGTTACTGAAATGTGTTGACTTGAAAGGCTGGTTTCCAATATTCCAGAAGGCTTGAAACCAGCCCAGGAACATGAATCTCAGAAAGAGATGCAACTCTGCTACACATCATTTCATTTTTATTTTATTTTAAAAGAACTTTTCAATCTTCTGTTCAAACTGAATGGGTTGAAAGAAAGAGAATGCAGTGGAAGGAACAATAAAATGTAAACAAATTATTGATTGTTTTTGGCTTTATGATTCCTTAAGTATTTTGGATATGGTTGAAAGGCAAAAATAGTTATCTACAAATCAATGGCCAATGGGAAGTTCTGTCTCAACTTTTCTCTCATTAGGAATTTAGCCAGATTAGTGCGGGGTGTTTTGCCTCTATTTACATCTTTGGTATTTCAAGAGCTGTGACCACAATGAAAGCTGAGAAAAATAGGAAGAGATTCTTCTTGCAACACAGAATAAAAAAATACACCCCATAAAACTTCTTTCAAGTATTGGCTGTTCTACTATTTTTTAATCTATTATTCTATTATTTCAGTCTCTTACATCAGAGCATCTTTCTCAAGAGAAGAAGGAACTCTGGAGTAATAACAGAAGGTGTATTCAAATGGACTTGGAAACTATAACTAAATCCACATATACACAGCATGAGGTGGTAAGATTTTCATTTTACCTAAAACAGAAAGAGTCATTTCTTCATTGGAAAAGAAGGAACAGAGCAGCTGTGACAGCTGCTCAAGGAAATAATATTTATTTATAGAACCTTTCCTCCACGGAGTTCAAGGCAGCGAACCTATACCTCTCATTTTGTATTTGCAAAAATTCTGTAAAGTAGCTAGACTGAGAGAGTATGTCTGGCTCAAGGTATCTCCAATGAGATGATAGGATTTGAAACCAGGGCCCCTCAAGCTTTAATATAACTACTATGTGGTCAGATCACCTTTAATATAATGGGAATGTGGTAAACTTATTGGAAATCTGAGGAACCTATGGTAAAAGCTGTAGAACCCAATGATAAAACCTGTGGAATATATCTGTGTTATATATTGTTGAAAGAAATATGAATAATTTCCCATAATTATTGCATCAAACTTGCTTTATTCCATTGGATATTTTAAATATATACTGTATAAAAGACTGTGAATATGTATTGGAGATTTTAAAGCAGCTACATATTTTGCCCAGATCCAATAAAAATATTGGTATAAGTACAAACAAGTGCCTGAAGATAGTGCTCAACTGAACTGATATTGTACAAGCATGTCTGATGCTCATGGTTTTATTTGGCTCACAGCCAGCCATATATCTACTGATTCTGGAGGAAAGTTATGCTGCTGTTTAACTCCACCTCTCCTTTGAATCAAATCCCCAACAATTTAGAGAGGACTCTAAAATTGTGCTCTAATTGCCAGCTATCACTAATTACTGCAGCTGCTAGTTCCATATTACATGCTGCTATTGTAGACTCTTGTACCTTCAGCATAAAACTGGGCAACCAGGGAGAAAATGTTGGCTTCACTATGGAAAGCATAGAAAGGAATATGAACTTCACGTCTTCATGGAACAGCTAAAATAAAATATTTACCTCTCTTTTATAGCATATTGATGGGAACAGTGTTGAACTTGTATGGGTAAGGTGTGCATGAATTATTCTTTATAGCAATAGCACTTTGACTTATATCCCGCTTTATAGTGCTTTACAGCCCTCTCTAAACAGTTTACAGAGTCAGAATATTGCCCCCAACAATTTGGGTCCTAATTTTACCCACCTTGGAAGGATGGAAGGCTGAGTCAACCTTGAGCCTGATGAGATTCAATCTGCCAAATTGCAGGCAGCTGGCTGCAGTAGAAGTAGCTTGCAGTACTGCACTTTAACCACTGTGCCACCCAGGCTCTTTTATTCCACACTCATAGTCCTATAAAAGCATGTTAAGCAGATACTGACTAGACCCATCTTTGAAAGAGCAACAAAGATAATTAGGAGACTAAAACATATAAAGAATAGTTCCTGGAATTGGGTATGTCTTGGTCAATGAAAATAAGGACTAGAGGTGATATTATAGAGTGTTCCAATATATAAGGGGTTGCTATAAAGAAGAAGGAATCAACCTATTCTTCAAAGCACCTGAGGGCAGGACAAGAATCAATGATGAAAACTAATCAAGGAGAGAAGCTACTTAGAACTAAGAAGACATTTCCTTACAGTGAGACCAATTCATCATTGAACAACTTACTTCCAGAAGTTGTGAATACTCCAACACTGGAAGTTTTGAAGAAGAGATTGGACAACCATTTGTCTGAAATGGTATAGAAAGACCTCCAAGGTCCCTTCTAACTCTGTTATTTTGTGGTTAAGTGAAAGAAAACCTATGGAAGGCATTGGAGAAGGTTCATTTGTAAAATTCAGTTGCATCACTGACAGATTCTACCTTATTGGTAGGAGGGTCTACTTGTTCAAAATTCAAGGGCCATCAACTATTAGAGGAAAAGAGAGCAGAATTGGAGTTGCCATAATAATGGATGATTCAGGATGGGAGAATAAATGGAACTTAACATTGGTAATGATGAAATATATACAACAGGGTGTCAAACTCATGTTGTCACATCAGCATCACGTGATGTATCAGGACTTTCCCCCCCTTCACTAAACCGGGTGTGGGCATGACCAGCATGTGATGCATCCAGCCAGGTTGGGAGGTTGGCAGGGCTGGGAGTTTGACAGCCCTGATATACAGAATAAGTATGAGCTATCTACAAAACATGAATGTTCTAATATTACTGTCTAGAAAATCAATTTACAACCCAAAGACTGCATATACAACATATTGAATTAATTGTTGAAGTATTATTTTATCACCTCTTTGCTTACTCCATTGTTGCTTATATAGTCTTTTCTTTCATACATAAGCTTATTTTTGAAAATAAAGAATGCACCTTACTTTCTATGATTCCATTGCCAAATTTCAATGGCACAGTTGCTGATATGGTTTCCTAACATTCCAATGGATTTTTTATTCTTGAAAACTAATGCCTACTTTAAAAAAGAAAAACCTGATTCGCCACCTAACAGCAGACATGCCCCCTAAAATTTCAGCCTCACCCTTATGCATGTTCTCATTTTGCATCCCCATTCATAGTGATTCATTATCCTCTCTTAGGGCTCAGCAAAATATTATATTTGGTCAAACAGTAATTAGAGCACCCAGTAACATAATAAAAAATCTTTAAAATTAATAAAAAATCTTTGAAATTAATAAGGTCTATTATCAATAGCAAAATATCAGATCCAGTTGGAGGTGATTGGTTCCAAAACGTTTAGAATAACAAGAAACAAGGTCAACTGTTTCAACTGTTTCAACTGTTGATTAAAACAGACATGTCAATATTCAAGGTTCCTAGAGCTAATCAGATGTGGTAGCTTTGATTGATTATGTGCCATCAAGTTGTTTTCAACTCCCAGAGGTCACATATGTTTTCTCTGACAGTCTGTCCCTAATCTGGTTTTTCTCTTTTTCACCAATGACTCTTCACCAAGCCTGTTTTCTAGTGAACAGTATCACCATCCTCCAAGTTCTAGACTCAATTAAAAAAAATATATTAAGTTTAAATTGTGTGTGTGTCTTCTGAGTCAATGTTGACTCCTGGCAGCTGCCTAGACAAGTCTTTGTAATTTTCTTGGCAAGATTTCAGAAGTGGACTGCCATTGCCTGTTTCCTAGGTTTGAGAGGAAGTGACTGGTCCAAATTCAATGAACTGGTTTTTGCCTAAGGCAAGAATAGAAGTCACCTGGTATGCTGATTTCTAGCCTGGTACCATTACACCAAACTGGCTTTCCAATGTGTGTGTGTGTGTGTGTGTGTGTGTGTGTGTGTGTGTGTGTGAATATAATCCATAGAATCTAGTAAACACACATACATGTGTGTATGTGTGTTTTTAAGAACACACTATTACTTTTTCACTTTCAGAACTAAAGACTGCAAGCAGCTGTATTTTACCCCTTACTCTAACCATTTACAGCTACAGCTACAGCTACCCAGATAAAAGAACAGCTTCACACCACAGCATATACTGAACTCAGTGGGAATGGATCCCTCTCCCCAATCTTGATATATTTGCTTGGAGAAAATGCTCTTGGTCTCTAATCCAACAGCAAGACAATCTCATGTTATAACTCAGATCTTTTAAGCACCATCATATTCAAATAAGTCAACAATCTCAGTTCTCTTGCAGAAGTCTCTTAGAGCAGTTTTCACTCTCCTCCCCTTGTTGCTGGATTCTTTTTGCACCTTCTCCTTCTCACCAGCTTTGATCCAAAATTCAGATGGCTCCTCCGTGATTCCTTCTTATAGCTGTTATACACAGATCCACTCTCTTGGCCTTAGACATTCCAACTGGCACATCAAATTGATTCCTTTCAAAGGTAAAATTTGTCTGCAGATTCACTTGCCTTGAACTAAGTTGCAGCTGGCGCAGCAGAGAGAAAGCCTTGTGTCATGAGCCTTCTCTCATTACCCGTCTCTTATCTCTTTCTTATTAAGCTGACTGACTCATGAGTAATCTTTCTATTTCTTTAAAACTTTCCCTCCTTTTTTGTCTGACTCTTAAGTAGTTTTGGTTGCTTAAATCTCTTATTTTGTCCAGTTGCTTCCCCAATTTAATTATTTTCTTTTTCCTTGTCATTTCTTCTAGGCTTGTTCTTGTTCAGGGTCAAATCTTGTTTTCTTGAAGAAGAGTCATGCAGATCAGCTTTCCAATGTCTATGATGTCTCTACCCCAGAATTTCATACCTTTTCATATTTTTTTCCAAATTTCAAGTTTTTTTCTTTCTCTATGGGTGATATTACCCTCTCATCAGAGGTGTCCAATTTAGATTTCATTACAGGCTCCCTAATATTTGATGACAACCATTTTACTCCATTCCAGACTCATTTTTCTCTTGTTTACCTGTACTACTTCTTTCCATTATTCGGCCTCCAGATAATTAAACATTCTGAGCCTCCAGTTATCTTTATTTCCCTTCAGGACCACCATCCACAGGGAAAGAACAAAAAACATCAACATGACAAAACTATAAAATCCTGCCCCCTTTTAATATGTGTTGCCTAAAAATCACATGCATCTTAAAGGGGTGGGACTGTAATTACCTAATCTGCCCACCTAGTAGTTTGAAAGCATGTAAATGTGAGTAGATAGAGGCACCACTTCGATGGTAAGGTAACAGCGTTCTGTGTGGTTAGAATGCAGTACTGCAGGCTAACTCACTACTCACTCCAGGAATTCAATTCTGAGCAGCTCAAGATTGACTCAGCCTTCCATTCTTCTGAGGTCAGTAAAATGAGGACCCAGATTGTTGGCGGCAATATGGTTCTGTAAACCATTTAAACTGGCTGTAAAGCACTGTGAAATGGTATATAACTCTAAGTGCTATTGATATTGCTATAGCAAATACCTTTACATTTACATTGACACTGTTGACTCCCTGTGCTCCAGATGTTTCTGCTTCTCTGGGCAAGTCTTTACAAGTTTGAATAAACTTCACTTATTTTCCCAACTTTGGGTAACCTTTGGGTTATGTACACATGGATCAACTTGATATAATCAACAAAGTTTGCTTTTCCAGTTGTAGCTATATGTACATCAAATTATTAGTTATAACATATGGGTAAATCATTACTGGAATTTGGGCCTTAGTTCTATTCATCAACTATAAGACATCAAGATGGTTGATGAAGTAATCTGAAATATCTACATCTAACAAGATAGATCTGAACATCACGGTGAACAGAGAATGGATGATCTTCTAAGGTCCAGTCTTTCTCATTTTATTTTTGAAATTTCAAAAGTTTAAGTTTTATTCAAACATTTTCTAAATATTAATTCCCCTCCCTGCTCCCCATTAAAGCCTTTAAAGCACTTAAAAGGAACAAGATCTGCAAAAGCATTTTAGAACCTTTTCTCTCTCTAGGTGCTAACATTCTAATCAATGGCAGCTTCTTGACAACTGTGCTTGAGAAAAAAAAAGTCAAATAAGCATCCAGTCATTTAAAGGCAAATTTTATACAGTGAGAGTTATTGTATCATCTCCCAGATATTGAATTTAGCCACGAAGTGAGTGAAATCAGTTGCATAAAGAATTGGATCAAAGGATAAAATTGCCAGCATTCTGTCATCTCCTATTATCTGCCTTATTCTTCTCAGTATAATACCAGCTACTTGCTGTGGCTCACTCTATCTTTTCTGCTGCAAAGTTGTGTTTGTGTGTTCTTTAAACAATTTATTCTTGACTAAGTTTTAAATGTGATTCCCATACTGCAAAACTTTAGGAATTGTGAGAGCTATGACAGAAATCTTTGTCGGCTAGTTCCCATTTTTTTATAAAAAAAAATGTATTGTTGTTAAGGGTACCTTAGCTCTAAAAAAAAATCCATTATCCATTTACAGGGCAGTCAAGAGTTTTCTACCTCTCCTTTCTGCCTTCAAGTGGATACCTGGTTTATTGCAGCCCAGGTATAGGAGCCCCAGGACTCATTCTCAGGTTACAGTATGGCATGAAGATATCTCACTAATCATTTTTAAATGGCATATCCTCATTTTATCATCTTCCTGTCATCCTCAGCTAACTTGGAGGCAGAGTGATTTCAAATCTAGCTTTACGTTTTTCCTCTTCTTCTGCTATAAATCTCCCCATATAAACAAGCTGTGATGTTTCATGGTGATGCAGCCACTGCGGCTATTAGGATTCAGCATTTCCAAGCATTCATTAGCTATTATCAGTTCCTACAGGTATCTTTTCTCTCCTCCACCTGCTGAGCTCTGACTTCCATAATCATTTTACCTGTGCTGCCAAAGAGATAAGAGACAACCATCTTATGTGACAGCCTTCGCCCATAATGATTGACTGTGTGTGTTCTCTCCCTCTTTCTCTCTGTCAATCCCTTCAACCACTCCACCTGAAGGCTGACTAACTTTTTATCTTCTTTTCCAATTAGGCTGCTACAAGTTGGAGAATGGCCTCTCTCTTCCTCATGTTCATACATATATAGCAGATTAATGCGGCCACCCATTTTAGCCAAATAACTCTGGGCGACTAACATAACATGTGGATAAAATAATACAAAATTAAACTAATAAAACATCACATTTTAAAAAATAGACTCCTTGCCATGCCATTTTACAACACAGAATAAATATCTTACTAACACATCCCCTCCCCCTTCACTATAGACATGTAATCTGCATTCATTACTGACAAAATTCTCACCTCTCCTCAAAAAACAAAAAAACAACCCCTCCGCCCCAAAAGACATATGAAGTGCTTAAAGTTTTTACAGTAAGCTAAATTGATCTTGAGTGGTGAGGGTAAGAAGACTCAGTCAACAACTGGTGGCCTAGAAAACCAAATTGTGTTTTGGTTGTATTTACTGACCATGTCTTACAAGTAATGTGGCTAGATGCTGACCTAGTAGTAGGAATAAATAATAGGGTCACAGTTATGGATTTATCTAAAATAGTCCAATGTCAAATACTAATTTCCACTCTTTTCGCCTTTTTCTTTGCTTAGCCTTTATCTTTCTTTGCCATGGGCTGAAGGTATGTAAGCATTAATTCTGCTTATATTCATGGCCTCCCAACAAAGTATCAGAGTTTTGCTGGAGTACCAGATATACTATATTATTATCTGTGTGTATGCAAATAAAATGATGTATCTTCAAATTTATTTGGTTACTTTAGCTGAGGCAGGTTTTGGTCATAACACTAGCTAAAAAGTTGACAAAAGATTCTGAAAGAAGGGGATGTCCTTTTAATGATAGGATCCAACTTAACTTATTTGCTTATAGTTGCTGTTTGGCTGCAGAGTTTCTAAGAAATCTGTAAGGTCACATGAAAATGTCAACATCTGCATGCTTGTCTGGAGATTCCAGAGCCTTGGTCATGAAGCACATCTGATAGAATAGCAATAGCAATAGCATTTATATACCATTTCACAGTGCTTTACAGCACTCTCTAAGGGGTTTACAGAGTCAGCAATTCCAACAATCTCATTTCCAGACTTGAGAAGGATGGAAGTCTGAGTAACCTTGAGCCGGTGAGAATCAAACAGCCAGACTGCTGACAGCTGGCAGTCAGCAGAAGTAGCCTGCAGTACTGCATTCTAACCAATGTGCCACTACACAGAATAGAGTAGTGTAGCATAGAGTAGGGTAGAGTAGTGTACAATTGAGTAGAGTAGAAAAATAT
Source organism: Notechis scutatus (assembly GCF_049901735.1). Classification (NCBI taxonomy): domain Eukaryota; kingdom Metazoa; phylum Chordata; class Lepidosauria; order Squamata; family Elapidae; genus Notechis; species Notechis scutatus. The sequence goes on along the minus strand of NC_142009.1, from coordinate 60,746,576 downwards.
TGTGAAATCAAAAGTCCAAAGTTCTTGAACTATCTATAAATATTTATATCTATTATATTTAATTTTTTGCATTTTCTCCCAGACCTTAAGGCAGCTTACAAGGGAATCAACCTTCATTTTATCCCCAATGAAATAAGTTGAGGGTGGAGGACAAAAAAGATTGTTCATGACTGAAGGTTTATTTTAATCTGGTCTTCCTAATCCCTAGTCCAAATGTGCCTTAACTCTGTGCCAGATTGCCTCTTAATAAAAAATATAAATGAAAGAACCTTAATGGAATCCATTTCCTTTCTCCTTCTCTCCCCAAAAACAGAATCGCTAATATTATTCACTAAAGAAGACAATAAAACTGAGTGGATTTGTACTGATTCATACACTCATGAGCATCACGACTGCATTAACTTTAATGGTTTATTCTGGGGGGTTGAGCAGTGGGTCTCTCCTTTATTCTGCTTTGCAAGTAAGCCCAAGAAGCCAGATTTAAATCTACAGAAAGATGCAGCTCAAATACGTAAACAGCAAATTGGCAGCATCTTTGTCTATGGTCTGTATATATGCATGTGTTCATATATCTGTGTATATGAAAGGAAAGGGAGTCACTATAAAAATAGAAGCCATATTTAGCTGAATGTTTAATTTCTGGTGTACTTCAGGGTCAGCAAGGGGTAAATCCTGGAGAGACCACCATTTCTTAACCTCTGTAATTTATGTGTAAAATGAAAAGAAGGTGTCTTTATTAGACATCTTTAGACATGTGGCTTATATCACATTTAGACAGCTACATGGTAAAGTTAGTAGCTCTATTAATAACTCAGAAATACCTGTGGTAGGAAGGTCTTCTGTAATATCTCCCCAGGGCTGAGTTCTATCTGATCAAATGTTTGCTGCAAATGTTCAGAAGAAAGTGTGGTGGGGGGTTGTTGTTGTTGTTGTTGTTGTTGTTGTTGTTTTGAATGGTTTGATTTCTCTTAATGGCGACACATTGGGAAAGTTAATTGATTGGAAAAACATGATTCCCTGTCTTTCACTTGTTATATTAAAGGTGAAATCTGTATGCATTTTTCTTAGATGATTCCAATCAACATTTTCAAAATTGCACATTACAATTAGATTAGATTAACAAAGTTGGAAGGGACCTTGTAGGTCAACTAGTCCAACCCCCCGTGCCCAAGCAGGAGACCCTACACCATTTCTGACAAATGGCAGTCCAATTTCTTCTTGAAGGTCTCAAGCGATGACGCTCCCACAACTTCTGAGGGCAAGGTGTTCCATTGATTGATTGTTCTCACTGTCAGAAAGTTTCTTCTTATTTCCATATTAAATCTCTCCTTGTTCACTTTCCATCCATTATTTCTTGTCTGGCCTTTGTGTGCTTTAGAAAATAGCTTGACCCCTTCGTCTCTGTGGCAGCCCCTCAAATATTGGAACACTGCTATCATGTCTCCCTTGGCCCTTCTCTTCACTAGATTAGCCATGCCCAGTTCCTGCAATTATTTTTGTTCTTTCCCTCCATTTATTAAACTGCATTTTTTCATTCTTCGGAATAGTCCAATTTGCTTTATATCTGTTTTCATGGAGATCTAGATGGTATGTAATTTTTTGTATATAAAAATATTTAATCTTTCAAAATGTATAGCAAAATCATGAAAGATAAGTGGACCTGAAAGGCAATTCATGGCCAATAGATTAGGGAATTTGAAGCCCTCTTTAGCAGAGAAAAAGAAAATGTATGTGAAGTCTGGGAAATCCTTTTTTTAAAGGAATTTGTTTTCTGTAAATTGCCTCTTTATATATCATTCTAGTTGCTTAATGAAATGATGCACATTAGCTGAGCATAAATCTGATTTATATCTGCAGGAGCAATTTCAAAAAACAATAGTGTGGAACTCTCTGCATTTATAAATATTTGGAAAATAAATGAAATTATCCTTTTCTTTTACTTTGATATACTTTATTATGTAAATTTAAGTTCTGTGTTATGGATAAATGGGCTAGGCTTTGACTCAGTTGGGCATCTAATCTAACTTAAAAGAGTGAATTCGAATTCAACTCTTGAATTAAATTAAAAAGGTACCTTGGAAGAAGACAGTGGCATGTCAATTTAACATGAGTAAGAAAAGAGTGTAGGAAGTAATTTAAGGTCAAATTAGATTCAAAGGAGGCCTTACCTTTACCATCTGTGGTGACCAAAATAAAGCAGATAAACACTTTAATCTTTTCACCTTTACAGATAGTTACTACACAAATTACAGAAATGATTTTCCTATTTATATTCCAATTTTTGACATATTATTTATTCTGAATTAAAGATCTGTTTTGCATAATGAAGCAGTATAAACAGGGGTGGGATTCTACAGGTTTGCACCTATTCGTTAGAACCGTTGTTAGAAGAAATTACTGGCCTAATCCTGTAAGGAAGGCAGGAAGGAAACATTCTGCTGTTGTTTACAGAAACTGCCTCTCCATTAACCCTTATTACATTCTTGGCAGAACTAGACTTCCTGTCTCAGGAACATCTCTGGAGCTTTTCCCCCCTCCTTTGCTGGTACTTTGCTTGTGTGGAGTGACCATTCAAAGTTACAATGGCACTGAAAAAAGTGACTTATGACCATTTTTCACACTTGCAACTGTTGCAGCATCCCCACATTCATGAGAGGCCAGGCGAGGAGATGCATGCCTCAATGTGAGTGATATTGAATTGGTCACACCCAGCCAGTCACATGACCACCAAGCCACGCACACCAATTTAGCCACACCCACAGAACCAGTTGTTTAAAAAATTGCATCCCACCCCTGAGTATAAATCATTTCAACTCTACGTCCCCCATAAAAACACTATCCGATATTGGAGGTTATTATCAAAACTGGGTAATATATACTTGGCTTCCAGATATGTATTCTTATCAAAACAGATGAAATTCCCTTCTTTCCACCCTCCCTTGCCTTACTCTGTAGCTCTTAGAGGATTTAAATGATGGATGGGAGACATCCATTGTCTTGCCCACCACTACCCTGTAAAACATACCATAATAGATGCCATGGATTTGCAGACATCCCTTTTCCCCCCACTTCTTTTTAAAAGAAGAAACAAGCTTGTCATTTATTCAATCCATTGCAATAGCAGCCCAGGGTCATTTCTCAATGAGAACTATTCACCAGAAATGATACCATATCAAGACATCACATGAACAACAACAAAAATTCTACCATAAATGGGCAAAGCCAAATAAATGTGAAAACATCAATTTTATACTTTGGCTAAAGGATGCCCTAGAACTGTCACTGCTGGAAAGTAGACATAGATTTTAGTAATGATTGGCAAGAAAAGCATCATTTTTACCCAAAAGCTACTTCCTTTGAAGTGTCTGGTGATACATTGATAGAAATGGCTTTGACAAAATTGCATAAGGTCAAGGAATATTTCCTTCATATTTTCTCTTGTGAATGATGAAAATTTCCTTTCTGCTTAGTTTCTACATATTAGATCAGGGCAATGTGTGGTCCTTCAGGTGCTCACAAAATAATTTTTGGCAACAACTGTGGCTAGCATCTTCACAGGCAAGGAGGTATGTTACACTGACCAATTTATTCTTTGTGCTGCGTTCTGGCAGGTTAGACTGAGCAGATGAATCTTGACTGTGTCCTTGTCAGAGCAAATTTCAGATTTTCCCATTTTTGAGAACTTATTCCTGGTTTGTCCTGCTTTGGGGCAGGGTCTTGGTGTGTTGCATATTGTACTGAAGAAAAACTGGTGTGTGAGAAAAATGGATAGGGACTATTGCGTATGCCTGGAAGACAGGGTATACATCTGAGAAATGAGAAACATATATTAATAAACTCTAATACAAATATGTGTAGATTTTGTGGGGTTTTTTTAGTCAGATAGGGATTGGCAACTGGGAATACACAAGCACTATAATACCCCCAGATGGTTATTTAATGTTTAGATCCAACATTTATGTAACAACACTTTTAATTTTCTTCTTAAATAATAGTCTCATGAGAGTTCCATTAAACATGCCAAAATGTTGCAAGTCTGTCACCTGCACCTCTATAACTATCTGGTTTGGTTCTGCAACCCAACAGGACAGACTTCAGAGGATAATTAGGATTGCAGAAAAAAACAATCAAGGACCTGTATACTGTATGAGTCAAAAAGAGGGCTGTGAAAATATTTACAGACCCCTCACATCCCAGACAAACTGTTTCAACTCCTTCCCTCAAAACAATGCTATAGAGCACTCCACACCAGAAAAGGTAAACATAAGAACATTTTTCCCCCGAAAGCCATCACTCTGCTAAACAAATAATTCCCTCAACACTGTTCAACTATTACAAAGTCTGCACTACTACTACTGTTAATCTTCTCATCACTCCTTATGACCCATCCCCTCCCACTTGTGATTGTAGGACTGTAACTTTGTCACTTGTATCCTTACAATTTATATTGACTGTTTCCTAGTATGACTTGATTGCTGATTATACCCTATGACTATCATCAAGTGTTGTACCTTATGATTATTGATTCTTAATGAATGTATCTTTTCTTTTATGTATACTGAGAGCATTTACACCAAGACAAATTCCTTGTGTGTCCAATCACACTTGGCCAATAAGCTATTCTATTCTATTCTATTCTATTCTATTCTATTCTATTCTATTCTATTCTATTCTATTCTATTCTATTCTATTCTATTCCATTCCATTCCATTCCATTCCATTCCATTCCATTCCATTCCATTCCATTCGGCCATCTGGTGATACTTTGACTATTTTTTAAATGTACCAGCTTTATATTATTTAATGCACCACCATTGAATGAAATTTCACTGCAGCATTCAAAAAAGCTACTGGTCTCTATAATAACTCAAATTCAACAAGTTTAAATTTCCAATTAAATTAATATAGAATTGTTGCAAAGTCTTAAAATGTACTCTTGGATTCTGTTTTTACTCACCTCTTCCTCACCATTAAGGTAGGAGCAGATACTTCTTGACCAAAATATGCTGAACTGCCATTATTCAGGACACTTCAGGAGGAAGCTGACATCACTTCCTCTGTTGCTCAGCAATCAAAGATACCATTGTTTATTGGTGGGAGGATGGGTCACTCTCCATCTGACTTCCTTTAGGAAGAATCTGGGTCCCAGAGCATGAGGCTGGATTCAGAGAAGTAGTTTGAAAATGTTGTTAAGGGTGATAACATTATCCTGATTATTTAAGACCCAACAGTACAGCTGGGTCACTTATCAGCAGCAGGCAGAGCTACACTTTGTATGAAGATATATTTCCATTTAGTATTCTAACTCTATAGACCATTAATTGCTACATATTCTTTTTTTTCTTGTTATGGTATAGCTCTGAGGAAGAAAAAGAGACCAATCTAAATAACAATTAGTCCACATGGTGTTGTTTTACAGTCTTCATTGCTGAAATAAGACCTTTTAAAAAACTTGGTACATAAGAAGCCATTAAGAGCCTCTCCACCAAAGTATCTGTGCATTTTCAATGTTTTGTTAAGCTGTGATTGACTGAAAAAGAGTGAACCTCTGTTTTTCCCTCTCTCACCCTTCCATCTCCTCCCATGTGGCTGCACAATTTGCTTCCACTTTAGTTAACAGTGTTGTAGAAAGATGACAGAATTGTGGTTAACTTTAATGATGCACTTGTACAAAAGCTACACTTTTAGCTTGTTCCAGTAAGTCATAGTTAAATTATTCATAGCTTGAAGTTGGGGTACAATGCTAGATTAAAGTGAATATAACTGGAAATGTCTGCAATCTCTTCTTCTTAGCCACAAAGCAAGAGCTAAAGCTTATCTAGGCCATTTCCTAGCATCACAACTGCTTTGTTTGGTAGGATGTTTATTATTCTTATTTACCAAGAAACCCCTTTAGAGTGTTTATTATTTTCCTAATAATTGCCTATAAAACAAGAAAAATTAACAAACCTTTTACCCTCTCCTCCAACCACCCAAAGTTACAGGCTCCTTAAAAACAAAAGTTTGTGTACTTCTTAAGATGAATTGAACAAGTTTGTCCCTGGACAGCTAATGCCATCCAATTCTGTTGAAGTCACAGAAGCAAATCAAATAGGCAATCAGATTATGACTTGATTCAAACCAAACTCTACCATATTGCAAATCACAACATAGAACAAAGCCATTGCAATTGATATAACCTACTATTCTTCACATATTGGAAATGACTTTTTAAATTCTACCACATAGGGAAAATATGGGATTAAAAAAAAACTAATATATGAATGACTTTGGAATGTGTTCTGCATGGCTTCTCTAAATGAAATGCACATGTTGACTCTGTTTCTGAAGAAATAGATATAGCCAATGTAGAATGTATGATTATTTGTTTAACAAACAAAAAAATTCACCAAAACCCTGAAGGATTCTGGTAAGTGGACAAGCAAATGAAAGCAAACAAACAAAACAACAACAACAAAAATGTCCAACACATAACCTAGGTTAGATGCTTAGTTCAAACAGTTGGGGTCCAAACCCTGCTGAAATAGGATAGATTTAACTAATTTCCAAAATATCAACAAATGGGGGGCAGATTTACCACTGAGGAGAGAATAGTCCACAGAGTCAGAAGTATGACAGAAAATACCTGTTGCCTTATTCACACCTTATGCACCTTGAGAACAGGCCTTCTCTAGTTGATTAAGCTGGCTGGGTGGATTCAGTTCTGACCTCAGCTCCAAAACAAGCTATAGCGTGAACCAAAAATATGAAACCAATTTTAGGCAAGGACCACACTTGGCCTTGAATTACTTCTGAAGTGTATATTCCAAAACCTGTGGGGTCTAAATAAGTAGTGGGTGGGTGAAAGCATAACTTTAATTTGAATTAAATATTATATTGTGTTTTTCTCCCTCTGCCACTGCCCAAGGATAGCCACAAGGTGTAGAAATTCTGTTATGCTTTGTCAGCTATTCAGCTGGAAGGAAGCCAGGTGATTATGGAGACTTGAAGCAAAGCCTGTAAAGGCAGAACAAAGATCAGAAATGGAGGCAGAAAAAGTCCATGTTAGTAAAGTTTTGTTCTACTCAAAGCCATCAGTGGGGAAAGTCTCTTTACCATGCATAATCCCCATATTATGCATCCAATAAAAGATTGATGACATTGAATATATCTTTAACAAGCTAACTGAATTGTAGCTGAACATCCAAAGAAAATCCATCAGAAACATGTCTATTATTTGGGGGATTGGGGAGGGGGAGAGATTGCCACTAAATTTGAACACATCAAAGTGTTGGAATTTGGAGTGCTTTATCCAGATTTGCTCTAAAATTAAAAATGTGCATTTCAAAGGGAGTCATCAGGGCAAATCTGAATAAAGCAGGAAGCAGATCCTGCTATTCTTGAAGATTCAGTCAATGTAAAAGAGAAAGTCATTTATCTATTGCAAATGTCTCCCTGGATCTTTCTTTTGTCTGTTTGAGACAGGTAAAGAAATAAATCAAAAAGAATGGAAGACAAACAGAAGTAAAAGAGAAATCTTTGCAAGTATCTGTTTTTCTCACAGCGTTAGCTTGCCTTGTGCTTTATTAGTAGATTTTACCATGAGGCAAGAATCAAACTAGATGTTATTTCTAATACATAGCATAGAATCATTTCTGATTTTTTTTAAAAGAAAAACCTGCAAACCAACTCAGCCGATTTGTTTCCAATTGTGATCTTTAACCTCAGCCATACATGGATGCTCCTTTATACTTATTTTTTATTCTATTCCAAAATGACTGGCAGAACACTTTACAAATAGATTATTGCTATTAATGGCTTTTAATCAGGCCTCCATGAACCTCTTAATACAAACTGCAGTTGTCTATGCTATTTTCAGTTGCTATGGTTCTAAAGTTAGGGTGCTATTTGTTTTATGTAAGCTGTAATTTTTAATCTTTCTGTAATATGGATTTATATTTGATTTTAATGGGAGCCCTTTTCAGCACCTTCACATCCTTGAAGGTGATGCAAAAACTTTGAAATAAATTAGTGAGCAGAGCTGGGATCACACTTCGTCTTGGAAATCCTACAGAAGTGTTTCCCAACCTCAACAATTTCAATTTGGCTGACTGGGGAATTTGGGGAATGGAAGTCCATTCATCTAGCTGTGGCTGAGAAACACTGTCCTATATGAACCAAGCAATGTATCTTAGAACAGCTGATTGACAAAGGAATGTTCAACTTTAGTCCAGAGCTCATGTTAAAGTTATTATTCAAATGAGAGAGAGAAGTTTTAAGAAAATCTTGATAAGTGTGTGTGGGGATATGGGTGTGTGTGCATGCGTATGCCTATCTCCATCCTGCTTTTTTCCTTTTAGAGTGACAAGTATTATACAAAGCATAGGAAAAAAGTATGAGGGAGCAAACTAAAGAAACTAAAGAGATAAGAGATAGAAAAAGGAAATATAGCTGAAGCTAGTTACATCCACACCATTCACTATATATGCCTTTCCATTTTTCCCCTCTTTCCAAAGCATCCATCATGTTAATGCACAGCTTCATATAAACTGCCTTTTTCTTCTGAGATGAGTTACTCATCTTTTTTTAAGAAGCTCATCAACTCCATCCAACTATGACTTCTTCAGTTTGCCCCTTCCCCTTGACACATTCACTCGATCTTTGTATATTTGCTTTGAGATTTGATTCTCTTTCATTTCCTCTTTGAGATCAAATCAACATATTTCTTTCATAGAGGTCGTTCATTTTGTATTCAACTCTTATTCATTCTTGTCTCAATCTCTTGTTTTACTATGTGTATTTTTAAGAACTCCACTCCCAATGTATTCAACTTATTTTTCCCTGATGTACTGAACTCTTAATTCCAAACAACAAAGTGGGCATATGTGTGCTTTTATCCACACCTATTTTTCTTCTTTTCACAAGTATTAACTCCTGGAAATAAGCCACATACTACCCCTTCAATCAGCATTTACATCTCTCAAGATGTTTCCCCATCTTTAATAAACAATCTACCAAAGTATACAAATCCATCTACTTGCTTTCCGTTTTTACCATTGATGTATAACTTGCAATCATTTACTCTATTTTAATTGCCAGATGCATATAGCTTTTTAATACATTAATTTTCAAATCTATACTCATTGTAATATTCTACAAAAAAATGGCTGAAAATCATGTGAATTTTCAGCCCATAATATGGATACATTTTCTGTATATAAAAATACATGTTGGTTCCTGTTTCTCAACCAACATCCTTACAAGTATTCCTGATCCATTTATCCCCTAATATACTCAGCAACCAGTGGAACATCACAATCCTTTCTTACATTCTTGATCAAAGTTGAATCATTTACTAAGCATTCAGTTTATTCTCACATTTGCTTATTTCCATCAGGAAGTAAAGAACAAAGAATATACAACAGTGGCTAGTGGCTGTGGTGATAGAATCCTGCATACTGAGAAATGTGACTATGTCAATGAAACATACAGTTTATGAGCCTCCTTATATTCTTCAATCAGAGAGGTCCTTGGTGCTAACAGATAATAGATTGTTATCTATTATCTGTTAGCACCAAGGACCTCTCTGATTGAAGAATAAGATAGACAGATAATCAGAGTTGGAAGGGACCTTGTAGGTCATCTAGTCCAACCCCCTGCCCAAGCAGGAAACCCTGCACCATTTCTGACAGATGGCAGTCCAATCTCTTCTTGAAAGTCTCAAGTAATGACGCTCCCACAACTTCCGAGGGCAAGCTGTTCCATTGGTTGATTGTTCTCACAGTCAGAAAGTTTCTCCTTATTTCCAGGTTAAATCTCTCCTTGTTCAGTTTCCATCCATTATTCCTTGCCCGGCCTTTGGGTGCTTTAGAAAATAGGTTGATCCCTTTGTTTCTGTGGCAGCCCCTCAAATATTGGAACACTGCTATCATGTCTCCCCTAGCCCTTCTCTTCACTAGACTAGCCATGCCCAGTTCCTGTAACTGTTCTTTATATGTTTTAGTCTCCAGTCCCCTAATCATCCTGGTTGCTCTTCTCTGTACCTTTTCTAGAGTCTCAATGTCTTTTTTATAGTGTGGTGACCAAAACTGGATGCAGTACTCTAGATGTAGTCTTACTAAGGCTTTATAGAATGGTATTAGTACCTCACTTGATCTGAACATGATTGTTTTCTTGCAGACATTTCATTATCCTAACTAGGCAACATCATCAGAGCACTAATGATGTTACCTAGTTAGGGTAATGAAATGTCTGCAAGAAAACAAGCAAGTTCAGACAGCAACAAAGACCCCTCATTTCAACCCTGCACTACAAATGTTCCCCTTTATTGATTCTTCAATCTGAATGGTATTTGGCACTTCCTGTTTTTTTTCCAGGTCATGGCATTTTGCAGAACAGCTTTTTCTAAAGAATCATAGTCACCCAAAATTCTGAGGTTATATGCTTAATGCAAGTTGAGTAGAGTCAAGCAAGCATAAGAATGGGCAAATCCAATCTCCAAAGCTCATTGGACCATATCTCCCCTCTCCTATTATTCATCCTAGTCAACTCACTGGGACATTTTCTCTGCTCTCCTCAGATTCAATCCAAATTGCCCTACTCAGTCAGGAGATGAATGATACAGAGCCCCATGTCAGTAATAAGCAGCTATCAAAGGCCATTAAGTAACAGCTGTAGCAATTAAGCTATGCAAAAGTCTCAAAATAAATGGCCATTTATATGGCCCAAGGACATTCTTACAACCAAACATTCAGTACAGGACTAGAGTAGGTAATGTCCGTTTTACTTTATGCAATTTCTATCTTTTTTAAAAAATCATTAAACAACCTCAATGTCACCCAAGTGGCTGGGCTGACATTTTGGACACATTTGTATATATTGTAAGCTAATGATAAGTTTAAGGCATTGATTTTGTTACTTAATCCTGCGCTCTGTATGAAAATCAACCTGATTTGAGAAAAGTGAGGGATGTAATAAACAGGGAACCTATTTCTTGTAACTCCTTAAAGCATACCATCCCTCAACAATAACAAAAGTTCTGAATGTATTCCTTCTAGATATATTCTTGGGAACTTCTGGGTATTTATGCCCCCCAAACATTACTATAGGTGTTCTTTTACAAATATATGAGCATCTATACTATCAGCTTAAAGTGTTTTTATAATTTTTTTAAAAAATAAAATATATGAGAAGTGGCCTTTGATAGCCATCTTCCTAAATGTCTCTCTTTTAAATTTCTCTGCTAGTGTTGTAGTTAGCCCGCAGATGGCGCAGATGGCTGAGGAGAGCGATGACTCTGATGAGGGGTCAGGACCATCAGGGAATGGACTGCTGCCTTCAGAGATTGTGGGGGCTGGCAGCAGTGATGAGGAGGTTCCCGAGGAGCCTGTACCAAGTGCGTGTGAGCACAGAATAATTCATAGAAGAGAACAGCTGGAGCAGCAAGTCCCAAGGTGACTTGGGAGTAAGGATGCAATGTAATAGCCCCTCCCTCCAGGGAATATAAGCCTGGTTTCAAAAGGTTTTTGCTTTTGCAGAAAGCAAAAACGTTCTAAGGACCCAGCATTGTGTGTGGAGCCTCTGGCCTATCTGAAGAATTCTGTCAAGGCTTTTCTGGTTGGACTAATTGGCTGCAAGCCATCTTTTATCTACAAAGAAGTTATTTGTAGATTAAAGCTGAGAAGGTTTGAGTTGCTGCGTTTGAGATTTTCTTGCTGGTAACAGGGTTGAGTCAGAACAGTTAGTGGTAATCACTATGTTTCACAGCAATTTCAGTTGCTCAGTTTCTTTCTGCTTGAGCTGAAGCCACAGTACTTTCTGACTGAGAGTAGCGTCTGGTTTTTTTAAACTGGAAATGAAGTGGGTGACCTTTGGTCTGCAGACAGCTCTTTACCAATAACCAACAAGCCATCTATACTTATTTCTTCTAGGTAATGCTAGACAATATGCTGTTTTAAATAAAGTCCAAACTATTTACACCTGATCAGACCACATTTCCTAGAACTGTCTACCATGGTGCATAAAGATGTCTCAAAGCCCACTGCACATAGATTTAATGGTTGGGTTTATGCATTTATTTATTTAAGTTTTATTTTATTAGTTTTAAGGGCTCCCTAAGTCCAAATAAACTTTTAAAGTCTTCCTGGTTCTGAAGCAACTCTGGGCAGTTTACATTTTAAAAGAAGAAAATAAAACCCAATAAAAAGAGCATAAGACCCCACCACAACATCTTAAAGCCATGGTTGCACTAAATAAGTCACTGAGGCTTGAAGCATACATGACAATTAAAAAAAACCCAGCAGTTTTTCTAATCTCCTGGCCCAATTGCTTGGGGGGGGGAGCCTTGTTTTAACTTTTTGTGAAAAGTTAATAGGCTTAGAGTCATCTGGATTTATGGGAGATGCTGTTCATAAGGCAAATGCTGCCAAAAGGAAAGCACATAATCTATTGTATAGAAACCACAATATCTAAGGTTGTATATATTATAACAAAATCATTTATTCTACATAAACAATAGTTCTCATGTTTCCTGCCTTCATAGATAACTTTCACAGAAATGAATCCAGGAAGTGAATATTTGACTAGGTTGAATTAATATGTGAACTCAGCCCTTATGGTTTGTGATACATTATGGTCATATAAACCACAGTTTATGCCTTTATACTAAAACTATAGCTTAGCATGATATATGAATTCAGCAAAACAATGTTTATCACCCAGATCCTGACTTAAAGACAACTGGTTGGTTTGTGACTGTGTTCGAGAGACTTGTTTTATGATATGTCTAGCAACCCACCAGGACTCTAATAACATCTAGGCACCTGTTTTCCTATTGCTTGTCTTTAGAGGCTTGGATTGGATTTGCATCAGTGACTCTGACACAAAAGACTTCATACTTCATTACCAATGTCTTTGGTTGCCCCATCCAGCAAAATAGGCTATTATCTAAATGCATCATTTTATTTCCTTATACCTGTCTGGCTGAAGACACATATATCTATAACAAACTGCATCAAGCAGCACCAGGAGATAGTAATATATGGCAATTTAGTGGTAATGGACCTCAGAGTTTTCCAGTGCAGAGAGATGACATGTTTCTGAATGATAAGAAATAAGGAATAGTACAAATATTGGTGTTGTTCCAGGCAGCAGTCACCAGCTATAAATACATTTTCCAGGCTCATATTTATTGTAGGTATAGGAATCATTTGAAAATCTATGTGCTTTATATTAAGCAACATTCATACAAATAAAAGCTCTGGACTCTAAAAAGTGTTCTCCTATTATCTTCTAATTTTGTTTTCTAAATCCTGGATTTGGCAAAAAATAATCAAATACTCTGGTATGTCTGTATCTACAAAACTCAGAGATATGCGTGTCATGATTCTTTGTATTACTCTATAGAAGATAAGTTGGAGTTTTAAGAAGCAGGATAGAAAGAGTATTGACATTATTGAAATGTGGTGTTGCTGAAAGCTCCTGAAAATACCATGGACAGCCAAGAAAACAAACCAATGGTTCATCAAATCAATTACTTGAGGGCCAAATAACCAGGCTCAATATTCTACTTTGGACAAATTATGGTAAAGACCTAGCTCTCTAAAGAAATTTCTAATGCTGGGAAAGATGGAAGGAAAGAGAAGAAGAGCAGTAAGGTGGATGACTCAACTACAGTGGCAATAGATGTACCATTGGAAGAAAAATTAGATTAAAAAACCTATGTGATTAAAACAAAGGTCTCCCCTGTCCAGTCATTCCCAACTCTAAGAGGCAGCAATCATCATTTTTTAGCTGAGGGAGCCAGCATTGTCCAAAGACACTTCTGTGGTCATGTGGCCACATTACTATGTGCTGAGGCTCATGGAACACACTTACTTTCTTCCCACCAAAGTGGTACCATTTATCTACTCACATTTGCATACTTTCGAATTGCTAGATGGACACGAGCTGAGGCAAGAACAAGAACTCAGCCCATCATCCATCACTTGGGTCTCAAATCCAGGCTGTCAGTTTTCCAGTTACAAGCTCAGTGTCTTTAACCACTGAGCCATCATGCCCCCATCTAAGTAGTTACTTAGCTGTCAAACACAATTGGATGTCACATAATCAATTTTAAAAAAAAAATCAAAAGTCCTACAGTGGCTTGAAGAGAGCATTGGGCAGTATAAGATAGTTCATCTTCATCTTTCATGTCAACTAAAAATACACTTGAATTCAATATTGTATAAGGAGGGGGTGTCATCCTTCTGTCTGGAACAAAGTGCATAGCACCCATTCCTTTCATACTTCTTTGCCATTTATTTTTCATAGCTCAAATCGAAATTGTAGAGGAATCAATATTGTTCCTGCAATTACAGCATTCAAATTGAAGCTCAAACATGTATATCCCAACATTAAATCAGCTTTGGGAGATAACAGATAATCAGAGTTGGAAGGGGCCTTGTAGATCACCAAGTCCAACCCCCCCTGCCCAAGCAGGAGACCCTATACCATTTCTGACAAATGGCAGTCCAATCTCTTCTTGAAGGTCTCAAGTGATGATGCTCTCACAACTTCTGAGGGCAAGGTGTTCCATTGGTTGATTGTTCTCACTGTCAGAAAGTTTCTCCATATTTCCAGGTTAAATCTCTCCTTGTTCAGTTTCCATCCAGACTAGCATGCCCAGTTCCTGTAACCATTCTTCATATGTTTTAGTCTCCAGTCCCCTAATCATTCCGGTTGCTGTACTTTTCTCTGTACTTTTTCTAGATTCTAAACAGCATTGCAGAAGAACTTGTTTGTCCCTAATTGCAATTTCTTGCCAAGTTTTCTTAACTGCTAAAATAATAATTAAGGATCATGGGGAAGTCTCATATAAAATTCATCTAAAAATAATATATCCAGTTTGGACCTGCCAAACCATTATATCACTTAGAAAGAGCTATACTCTTTTCTTATGGTAATCAGGTTGACCAAAAAGACTTGTTTATCATCATAAAAAATGTTTTTGAAAGATAGCATAAAGAATCGACTGCTATCATAAAGCAAAGAGGATTGAAATGTATGTGCTTGAGTCTCTCTTTACCCAACTTCCTTTCCTTTCCATCTGAAGTTTCATTCTCATTTCCCTAGAAGTGTGAATGGGTGGATGTGTATCTACAGTATATCCAGGGGTGGGATCCGATCGGCGTAACTACTGATTCGGCGATTTTACATTTTGCAGTTACATTTTGTAACTTCAAATGGTCTCTAAAAACTGTTGTAAATAAAGGACTACCTGTATTTTCATTTAAGGGGAATGAAACCCCCTTTTTGAAGCTGACACTAGTTTTAATTGTTTGACTAGAAATCTCAAACGGTAGGGGATAAACAGTAGAATACAACACCCCAAGTGAATACATTTTTGTTTTTTCAAATCAAAAGATATTTCTATTATTAATTGTTTTCCTTTATTTCCTCCTGGGTTTGAAATGCTCCCAAAATGAATCCTGCTATTGGTTGACTGAGTAAGACTACATCATATTTTATGTTGATTGAAGGACTGTACACTTTGCTGGTAATAAGGATTTGCTGCCCGTAGGCCCCGTTCCTGCAATATATTATGGATCTCAGAAAAGTGGTCATTCCTTTGTCTTAGCTGCAAAATTACTTTTATTGACTTGCAGTTAAAATATCCTTAAAGCAGGACTTTACATATGTCTTTGCCGTCTGGAAAAAGAATATATCTGCTCCTTGGTTCAAGCCCAAGCCCATTCAACTCTAGGTTGTGCATTCAAAAACTGAATGCAATTTTCAGTCTGGAAAATAATCATCATTGTACTGAAAGTAACTTCCTGTTGGATTTCCAATTCCCAGTATTGGCTGATATGGTCAGTGCTAACCATCCAAAGAAATCTGTTCATAACATGTGAAAGCTACAGATGACAATGATCATAACAACACTGCTCTTCCTCTGAAAAGGAATTCCCACCACTGCATTATTACCACCACATTCGTCAAGGCTGCAATTGAGATTGCACAATACAGAAGCTTCCCTGTTTGCACAATGTAGAGAACAATAAATTAATTATGCATCCTGAATTTGCACAACAAAATTGTCTACACTGTGTGGGCTAATCTTGAAGACATGATATCTTGCAGACACAGCAAGTATGTAAGATCATTTTATCTGTTGCCTGAAGCCTAATTCTATGTGGATGCAAGTTTGTGTGTGTGTGTGTTTTAGGAAAAACTCTGAACTGTTTCTGAATGTAATGTTGCTTACAGAAACACTCAGAAGGAAGAGGGGAAATGACCTGCTGTTACTACCGATAGGAGAGCAAACCTGGCTAAGGTCGGATGAACAATGTTAGCTTCATTTGCTGTGGACCTACAAGGAAGAAACTACAGGGCAGACTATTGACAGAAGATTCCCACATTCAGGTTTGGCCAGGGAAAGCAAAGATAGCAAGGAGGAAAAATTGGTCAAAATTATGATGCCCCCCCCAGCTACTTACAACCTGGTTCTGAAGTTACAGCTCCTACAGCATCCCCATGGTCATTCAAGTTTACAACCGATCACAGAGATGCTTCAGCAGTCCCCCGACTCCTCACCTATCTTCTCCCAACCCCCTCAACAGGTTCTTTGGCCCTGTTTCCCATCCCAGTGGGCCCCACACCCTCCTTCTCACTTACCTTTCAAAGATTTTCAGAGCTTTGGTTAGGGAAGGAAGGCAGCCTGTTCCATTCCTGAGTCATGTGGTAGAATCATAGAAGTAATTGCCATTTGGGGCAACTGCATTGAATTGTCATGCCACACAGCTCAGGAATGGAGTTGGCTTGCTCTACTTCCTTAACAGAAGCTCCGGATCACTGAAAACTGCTGCATAGCTTTCCAGAGCTCACATTAGAGAAGCAAAGCATGCCTCTTTGTTCATGGGCCATGTGGCACAATCCCCAAAATGGCTACCATTTTCAAGGTAACCACATTGCACTGAAAACAGAGATCCTGCCTTCTGCACTTCATTCATTCATTTGTATGAATGAATGAATGTTTTCAACATACAAGAAAACTCTAAGGAAATAATATTTAAAAAATTAAGAAAAAAATAAAAAGAAAACTAAGGTATTCTTAACAAATGCATATTTGTTAAGGGAGATGCTTAACCCATTTTTGTAAATCTCTGAATTGTATAGGTAAATGTGTAGATCCCTTGCTGCTCTGATGTTTTATAGCAACTACTCATGGCCTGATGTGTTAGACATGAGGCAGTTCCCAAATGCAAAGCATGTTATACCTCTCCAGCCTTTCTTTGCACCCTCACAGATTTTCTACAAAACTGCTGCTTTTCAAGGAGATCTAGCAGGGTGAGAGATCTATAATTCTCACTGAGACATTTTGATGGCAGGTCATATTTTCCAATATTTCTGAAGCTTTTATTAAGAAATGGAGGCTTGTGTCACCTTGGTGAGAACACCTTTATTGCCTGCTCCGCCGCTAAAATATTCATATCTTTGAAAAGCTTTTGTAACAGTAATTATTTTATTTTGCTGTCATTAAGCCAATAAAACTGCCTCTTTCATGAATCTCATTCCAGAGTTGAATTTAGTCTTGCTTTCACACTGTGTAACTGTGACAAAAGGGCAACACATATGTTAGGAATGTAAGTCACCTAACAGTTATTTGGGTTGGAAATATATAAACTAGGATAGACATTTTAATACTATATCTTTAAGGGAATGCTAAAATTGTAATTGGGTTTGGTTCCTCAAATGGCCATAAGATGGAGCCAGAAACCTGGCTTGTTTAGTCTCAGTGAGTCTCTGTTTCTTCTGTTGGAGAGAGTTGCCGTTCCTTCTAATGACTGTTATTGATCGTTGATGTAAGTCTGTTACTGAACTGTTTTGGATACTGGACTTTGATATTTGGATTATCCCTGAACTGAACACTGACTGCTTTACCTGTGAATGACTTGAACTGCTTATCTTGGACTTTGCTTAAACGTTTATGAGAGGTAAAAACCTACATTTACTGTACAGTGTATCTGTGTGCTGTTTGTGTGTTATTTTTCACTACTCTCACTACGTCTCCCTGTATGCGCTCATTCTCCTAACGGGGAATTACCTCAACACTGGTTATTGGCCCAGGTCATACCAGGCTCAGATAACTGAGAGTTGGTGTGAATACACAGTACTGTATACAGACAGCTGTTTACTGCTTAATTGTGGGTTACTATCCTAGTAAAGATGGCACAAGACACCTCAACAAGTCTATCACTGATAACCCGGTTGGATGGAACAAACTATGTTTCCTGGTCTATGAAGTGCAGTCTATTTTGTGTAGAGAAGGGTTATGGAATGTAGTTCAGAATCCACCGGATGTAAATGTTTGGGATTCAGAAAATGATGATGATGCCAAGAAGCTTGATGACTTTAAATGAAACAACAAACGAGCTCTTTGTATAATTGGACTAACACTGAGTGACCAGCAGCTAGTCCATATTTGTGGAAAAGAGTCTGCTGCTAGGTGTTGGGAGAATTTGAAGAGGATTTATGTTTGTGACAGTGTAGGTGCACACATCTTACACGTAAACTAAAAGGTGGAGATATGTTAGCTCATTTGAACTTCATGAAAAGAACTTTTCAAGAGCTACTTGAAAAGGAACTGATATTTTCAGAGCTGCATCAAGTTTACATCATTCTTTCCTCATTGGATGAAAGATATGATGATTACGTATCTTCACTTGAAGTCCTGCCCAGAGATAAACTGACATTGACTGACTTAACTGGAAGGTTGTTAGAAGAAGCAAGAAGATGGCTGGATAGGGACCAACTGAGAAAGGAACAACCACAAGAAGAGGATTTGTCTTCAACTGCCTATACTGTTAGGAAATGTTTTTCTTGTGGGGCTAGGGGACATGTAGCTAGATTCTGTAAGAAGGGAAAACAACAGAATACTGGTAATCACCAGAAGGCCAAGAAGAATGTTAGTTTAGCTATGTCTAGCAATTCAACTGTAAACCATGATTTGTGGGTTGTTGATAGTGGAGCATCGCAATGCATTACTAAGGATAGAAAGAGGTTTGTAAAGATGTCCACAAGTAAGCAACATGTATCATTGGCAAATGGATGGAAGATGGAGGGTTCTGGTAAAGGTACTGCATATTGTTCTTGTATAAATGAATATTTAACGATGTTATATGTACCTAAACTGAAATTTAATTTGTTATCAGTAAGGGCTTTAGTTAATCTTGGTTATGTAGTAACCTTTAGGAGAGATAACTGTATAATAGAGAAAGAAGGTAAAAGTGTTACTGCTACTTTAGAGAATGGTTTATATGTTATACATGATGACCAGTTGAAGATGGCTAACTCAGTTATAACAATGTTAAGCCACATGATGAATGCATACATTTACTGCATAGATGTCTGGGGCACATTAATTTCAAAATGCTCAAACAATGAATTGTCAGAGGGAGTAAAATTGAAACCCTGTGGCAAGTATTTAAACTGTAATGCTTGTAGCCAAGAGAAGAGCAAGGTTACTCCTGCAAACAGACTAAATAGGTTTAAGACCAAAGAACCTTTAAAGGTTATGTTCGCTGATATAATTGGTCCTAAGAAACCTAGTTTAGGAGGTGCCTGCTATATTTTGAGTATAATGGACCATTACTCATGGTACGGTTTCTGCTATCTCATGAAAAACAAAACAGAAACAGTCCAACATTTCTTTAACTGGCTAAGGTTTGCTGAGAGAAAAATGAGGAGTAAAGTAATTACTTTAGTTATTGATAACAGGACTGAGTTTGTTAACAAGAGATTCCAAACTATGCTGAAATTGGCTGGAGTTGAGCATAAACATTCTGCACCTTACAGACCACAACATAACTCATTTGTAGAATGAAGAGGGCAAACATTACAAGCCATGGCTTGTACTATGTTATCTGATTCAGGTTTGCCTGAAACACTATGAGGTGAGGCCATAATGTGTAGCAATCATGTGTTAAGCAATGTAGTTAACACAACAACTGATGAATTGCCATTCACTCGTTGGCATGGCAGAAAGCCAAATTTAAGTTATTTACACACATTTGGAGCTCCAGCATGGGTGCATATTCCCTCACAAGTAAGACTGAAAGGGCAACATAGAGCTAAGAAGTTATTTTTTGTAGGTTACGAAGCCAACCATAGATTGTTTAGATTCTGGGATCAAGGCACAGCTCATGTTTATTGTAGCGCTAGTGCAAAATTTCTTGAGCATGTTGGGTGGGATAAACTGGAACAGGAATCCAGCAATGATATTATTATTGACACCCAAATAATCCCTAAAGATGAAATAAGTAAACCATGAATAGCCATTAAAGAGGAAGAACAGGCACAGGAGGAAGTAGGAGAACAGGCACAGGAAGAGGTAGAAGAACAGGAGCAGGTGGCACAGGAAAGTCCACCAGTTAGCCCTGTATTACCGAGACGTTCAACCTGAGTAACACGACCACCTGATAGATATTCCTGATAGTGAATACAAGTAATTTCCAAGTAATTGTAATGAACTGAAACTGTATCCTGCTAAGGATCAGGCTGCTTGGCAGGAAGCAATGGATAAGGAACTGGAATCATTAAAAAAGTTGGAGGTATATGAAAATGTTAAGTTACCATCTGGTAAACATGCTATATTATGTAAATGGATATATAAGCTTAAGACAGGTGTGGATGGGACTGTTACCCATAAAGCCAGGTTAGTAGCACAAGGGTTCAATCAGACAGCAAATGACTATGATGAGGTGTTTGCGCCTAGTCTGAAGGCTACTACATTATGAGCAGCATTAGTGTGGGCAGTTAAGGAGAAATACATTATAAATCATTTGGATGTAGAGACGGCATATCTGCATGCACCATTGCAACACACTATTTATTTA
Organism: Notechis scutatus; assembly: GCF_049901735.1. NCBI lineage: Eukaryota > Metazoa > Chordata > Lepidosauria > Squamata > Elapidae > Notechis > Notechis scutatus. The sequence goes on along the minus strand of NC_142009.1, from coordinate 60,725,724 downwards.
AAGAAACCTTTAGGTATAAAAAATGATAATACAACTGATTGCTGGAGAGTGAAAAAGAGTCTTTATGGTTTGAAGCAATCAGGATATGAGTGGAACCAATGTATAGTTAAAGAATTAACTAAGATAGGTTTTGTAGCTGGCATGGCTGATCCATGTTTGTTTATAAAGGAAAGTGATGGTATAGTGTCATTATTGCTATTGTTTACTGATGACATAGCATTAATCACCAAAACTGAACAAGAAGCTACTAAAATAATCTCACTGTTAGAGAAGAAATTTAAGATAAAACAGTTAGGAGAAATCAAACAATATCTTGGTTTAAAGATAGATTTAGGGGAGGATACAAGATCTCACAGGCAAATAAAATTAACCAATTACTAAAAAGTTTTAAAATTGAACTTTGTAAACTGGCTAAGACACTGATGAGCCAGGAGTTTAGCCATAGTGATGTTCAAAGTCCTATTTTTAATAAGAACATTTATCAGTCCTTGATTGGTAGTTTATCTTATCTCAGTAATTGATCAAGGTCAGATATAGCATACTGTGTTAATCAATTAGCGACATTTAACACTGAGCCAACTGAAAGGCACTGGCAAGCTGCTAAACGTGTGTTAAGATACCTGAAACAAACAATGCATTATGCATTGTATTTGGAGCCTAAAGATGAACTGAGGTTAACTGCATATGCTGATGCAAGTTTTGCTACAGACGTAAATACACGAAAATCTACATTGGGTACTGTAGTATTATCGGGAAAGGTGTTGATTGGATGGAGATCTATTAGACAGAAACATCTAAGTTTGTCAACAATGGAGGCTGAATTCTCATGTTTGTCTTTATTATGTACAGATTTAGTTTGTTATAAGCAATTATTGATTGACATGGGAATTGGTGTAACAGATTTGTTAGGGTTTTGGGGATTAACCCCTAGCAGAGTATTGCAGCAGTAGTCAAGCCAGGCAGCCAAAGGAGAGCGGAAGGGCCCCAGAGTATACACACACTGAACACAAACACTGTTTGTAGTTTAAATAGTTTTTAATCCAGTTAGAGTTTAAGCATTGTCATTCAGTCCATTAAGTCATTCACAGTATTTCCATCCAGTAAGACTCACTAGTATAGTCCAAGTTAAGAGTCCTTGCAATATCTTTATCAGCCGATAAAGATATCTTCTCCTCCTCCGGTTTCACTCTCCAGAGAAACAAACGCTGGATATTCAGTAGAATTACGCAGTAAATCAGCAAACAGTAGCAAACAATAACAGTTCAGTCACAGGCACTCACAGTCAGTAATCTCAGTTAGTCACAGTAACACACAGTTACTCGCAGCAGCACACAGTTACAGTAAGCACACAGTTACAGCCAGTTACAGACAGACACAGTTACAGTTAGCTTTCCAGCTTCTAATGCTTCCTTATATTGTAACTTCTAACCGCACCCTTAATCGGCTAATTGCCTGCTGCATTGTGCTTAAAGTGATAAGCACTTAAACCATGATATCTAAGTTTATATATTTATTCACCCAAACCATATTTGGTATCAATGTTATACCTAACATACTCCCCTTTTGGGTGAAATAAATATATAATACCTTTACAATCTAATCCCATATTTTTCACAACTCTCCTGGTGCTTACTGGCACCTTGGGCTTTAGTAAAATTATCAGCTAAATTGTCCTCCGACATACAGTACTCTAGCTGAATCATCTTACTTCTTACAGATTGTCTCACGTTTAGGTATCTTAGATCTGTATGCTTGCTCCTTGTTTTTACTCCAATATTTGTGGCCATTTGAATTGCTTCCTGATTATCTTCATGTATAATTATAGGATAATCCACAGTTATACCTATATCAATTAACATTTGTTTATACATTATTAACTCTGTACATAACAATGATAAACAGGAGAATTCTGCCTCCATAGTAGACAAACTTATATGCTGTTGTCTTATTGACTTCCAGCCTATTAATGTCTTACCTAGCATTATGGCTGTTCCTGAAGTCGACTTTCTAGTGTCTCTTTCTGATGCAAAGCTAGCATCTGCATAAGCACTCAAAATTAAATCACCCTTTGGTTCTAAATACAATGAATAATTCATTGTCTTTTTAAGATATCTTAATATCCTCTTAGCTGCATTCCAGTGTCTTTCACATGGTGCAGAATTGAATCTAGCCAACTGATTCACGCAGTACGATATATCTGGTCTAGACCAATTACTAATATAACTCAAACTACCAATTAAAGATTGATAAATCACCTTATCAAACTCCGGGCTTTGTACATCAGTGTTACTAAACTCCTGACTCATTGGAGTCTTAGCTGGCTTACAAAGCTCCATCTTGTAATCTTTTAGCAATTTGCTTATCTTATCTTCCTGAGATATCTTAAAACCTTTCCGTGTTTTCTTTATATTCAAACCGAGATACTTCTTTATCTCCCCTAATTGCTTGATCTTTATTCTCTTTCCTAATGATGCTATTATTTTATTTGCTTCATCATTAGTTTCAGTTATCAAAGCAATATCATCTGTGAATAGTAATAATAATGATACTTTCCCATTTGTCTCCCTCTTAAACAGACATGGATCGGCTAAACCAGCTTTAAATCCTATATTGTCTAGTTCCTTTACAATATACTGGTTCCATTCATAGCCTGATTGTTTAAGACCATAGAGACTTTTCTTTAACAACCAACAATCATTATCATTCTTATTTTCACTTTTAATACCAACTGGTTTTTTCATATAAATAGTATGTTTTAATGGGACGTGCAAGTAAGCAGTTTCCACATCTAGATGGTTAACTATATAGTTTTTACTAGCTGCCCACACTAAAGCTGCCCTCAAGGTTGCTGCCTTAAGACTAGGTGCAAACACCTCATCGTAGTCATTAGCATTCTGCCTAAAACCTTGGGCTACTAACCTTGCCTTATGGATTAAATTACCATCCTTATCTGTTTTTACCTTAAATATCCATTTGCAGCCAATGGATTTCTTTCCTGCAGGTAATTTGGCATTCTCATACACTTTCATATCACTTAATGAATTCAGTTCCTTATTCATTGCTGCATACCATCTTTCTTTTTCCTTATTAGGATACTTTTTAATTTCTTCTACAGAATTAGGAACTTGATTAATCTGGCACACTGTGTTAGCCTGGTACCTATCAGGCGGTCTAGATATACGTGTAGTTCTTCTGGGAATTACAGGGCTTACAGGAGGACTTTGTTGAACTACTACCTGTTCATCTTCCTCATCCTGTTCAGCTATTGAATCTGTTTCTTCCTTTATGGGCACTATTTCATCCTGTATTTGTCTCTTTACTTTATTTTTAAAGTTACAGGGATAACTAATGGGATTTCTATAGGATTCAATAATTACATCTTTATTGGCATCCTGTTCTAATTTCTCCCATCCTTCATGTTCTAGAAATTGGGCACTAGCACTACATAACACTTTAGATGTGCCTTTCTCCCAAAATCTATATGCCCTATGGTTTGCCTGATAACCAACGAAGAAAAATCTTTTAGCTCTATGTTGCCCTTTTTTTCTGAGTTGTGCAGGAATATGCACCCATGCTGGTGCACCAAATGTGTGCAGGTAACTTAGATCAGGTTTCCTGCCATGCCATCTGGTGAATGGAATTTCACCTGTTGTTGTATTAACAACGTTGTTCAATATGTTATTAGCACACATTGTAGCCTCCCCCCACAAAGAATCAGGTAACCCAGAATCATTTAACATTGTTCTAACCATTGCCTGTAGTGTTTGGCCTCTTCTTTCAATAAAAGCGTTATGTTCTGGCCTGTATGGAGCAGACTTCTTATGCTCTATTCCAGCTACTTTAAGTCTGTTCTGGAATTTGTTATTAATAAATTCCGTGCCATTATCTGTCACCAGGGTTATCAGTTGTCGTTTAGACTTTCTTTCAGCAAACCTAAGCCAATTGAAAAAATGTTGATATGTTTCAGTTTTGCTTTTCATTAAATAGCAAAACCCATATCTAGAATAATGGTCCATAATGCTCAGTATATATCTAGCACCCCCATACTGGGTTTCTTTGGACCTATTATGTCTGCAAATACTACTTCTAAAGGTTCTTTTGTTTTGAAACCATTTAGCCTATTTGCAGGCAATACCTTGCTCTTATCTTCACAGCAAACATTACAACGCAAATATTTATCACAAGATTTTAACCTTATTCCTTCAGATAACTCAACTGTACGTTTTAGCATTTTAAAATTTACATGCCCCAAACGCCTATGCAATAAATGGATACATTCATCATGAGGCTTTATATTATTAAATACAGTTTGTGCCTCCCCTTTCTTACTATTATCTAATACATATAATGTTCCATTTAAAGCTGCAGTTACCCTTTTGTTATCTTTTTTCAATTATGCAATTATTATCCTTAAAAGTAATTACATAACCTAATTTATCTAATACCCTTACTGAAAGCAAATTAAACTTTAGTTGCGGTACATACAACATTTTTATATCCTGGTTTATGTACGGACAACGTGCAAAACCTTGACCTTTCGCTTTCAGGTTCCAGCCGTTAGCAAGAGATATATGTTGAGAACTTGTAGACATTTTTATAAATTTTGTCTTATCTCTTGTGATGCAGTGGGATGCGCCACTGTCAACCACCCATAAATTATTCTTCACATCAGAGTTGCTAAACGTGGCTAGTTCAAATGCTTTCTTTGGCTTTTTTTACATTCTGGCTTTTTCTCTTTTTGCAGAATCTTGCCAAATGTCCTCTGCCTCCACAATTAAAACACTTTTTAATTGTGTATGCCGTTGAAGATAAATTCTCTTCTTCCAGGTGCTTTACTTTGCTTTGCTGGTTTCTTTCAAACTTTGAAGATAATTTCTCTTCTTTCTTATCTTCTCTCAGCTCGTCACGCTCACGCCTTCTTCTGGCTTCTTCTAGTAGCCTGCCTGTAATCTCGGTTAATGAGAGGCTTTCTTTTGGCAATACCTCTAACGAAGTCACATAGTCATCATAGCTTTGATCTAATGAAGATAATATTATGTAGACTTGTTGCAGTTCATTAAATATAAGCTCTTTTTCTTGCAAATCTTGAAAAATGCTCTTCATACAGTTTAAATGAACTAACATATCTCCATTCCTCTGAAGATGCGTTCGAAAAAGCTTCCGTGTAAGATTTATATGTGCTCCTACACTGTCCCGAACATAAATCTTCCTGAGGTTCTCCCAGCAGTTTGCAGCATTTTCTTCTCCACGAATATGGACAAGCTGCTGATCACAGAGAGTCAGTCCTATGATGCATAAAGCCTGCTCATTCTTCAGTTTAAAGTCTTGTAACTTTTCGTTATCATCATCATTAGCAGGATCCCAGCTACTCACATCTGGTGGGTTTGCTATAATGTCCCACAAACCTTCTCTGCGTAGAAGTAAACTACATTTCATTGACCATGAAACATAGTTTGTTCCATCCAGCCTGGATATCATGGACAGTTGTGACAAATTTACTTGTGCCATTACTCTTCAGATATTTTGACTATTTTAAACTAATTAAAACAGTTTGTTTTACAGTAATGTGCAACTCACACCAACTCTCTCTACTATATCCTGGTTAGTTAGACTATGCTGCTGGGCCCATAACCAATGTTAGGGTTTTGGGGATTAACCCCTAGCAGAGTATTGCAGCAGTAGTCAAGCCAGGCAGCCAAAGGAGAGCGGAAGGGCCCCAGAGTATACACACACTGAACACAAACACTGTTTGTAGTTTAAATAGTTTTTAATCCAGTTAGAGTTTAAGCATTGTCATTCAGTCCATTAAGTCATTCACAGTATTTCCATCCAGTAAGACTCACTAGTATAGTCCAAGTTAAGAGTCCTTGCAATATCTTTATCAGCCGATAAAGATATCTTCTCCTCCTCCGGTTTCACTCTCCAGAGAAACAAACGCTGGATATTCAGTAGAATTACGCAGTAAATCAGCAAACAGTAGCATTCAATAACAGTTCAGTCACAGGCACTCACAGTCAGTAATCTCAGTTAGTCACAGTAACACACAGTTACTCGCAGCAGCACACAGTTACAGTAAGCACACAGTTACAGCCAGTTACAGACAGACACAGTTACAGTTAGCTTTCCAGCTTCTAATGCTTCCTTATATTGTAACTTCTAACCGCACCCTTAATCGGCTAATTGCCTGCTGCATTGTGCTTAAAGTGATAAGCACTTAAACCATGATATCTAAGTTTTATATATTTATTCACCCAAACCATATTTGGTATCAATGTTATACCTAACAAGATTCTATTGTTGTTTATGAAGATAACCAATCAGCAATACAGATGGCTTCAAATATTTCTGTTAAAACAAGAACGAAACACACAGATTTAAGATATTTAAATGTGAGACAATGTATGCAAAATAAGATGATTAAACTAGAATACTGTATGTCAGAAAACAATATAGCAGATCATTTTACAAAGGCCCAAGGCTCTATAAAGCACAAGGCGTGCTGTGAGGATTATGGACTTAGAATGTAAGGTTGTATATATTGCCCTACCCAAAGGGGAGAATGTTAGGAATGTAAGTCACCTAACAGTTATTTGGGTTGGAAATATATAAACTAGGATAGACATTTTAATACTGTATCTTTAAGGGAATGCTAAAATTGTAATTGGGCGTGGTTCCTCAAATGGCCATAAGATGGAGCCAGAAACCTGGCTTATTTAGTCTCAGTGAGTCTGTTTCTTCTGTTGGAGAGAGTTGCAGTTCCTTCTAATGACTGTTATTGATCGTTGATGTAAGTCTGTTACTGAACTGTTTTGGATACTGGACTTGATATTTGGATTATCCCTGAACTGAACACTGACTGCTTTACCTGTGAATGACTTGAACTGCTTATCTTGGACTTTGCTTAAACGTTTATGAGAGGTAAAAACCTACATTTACTGTACAGTGTATCTGTGTGCTGTTTGTGTGTTATTTTTCACTACTCTCACTACGTCTCCCTGTATGCGCTCATTCTCCTAACGGGGAATTACCTCAACAACATCACACCCAATGTTAAAGAGATGAGTGTTGTGTGATCGTGTTTCAACTGGGATCTCTTGGGATTCAGGTCATTGATATGGGCCTAAATGTGTGGTCTATACTAGCCAGTTTGCACAGCCAACTGCAAGTGAAGGCAACAGTATAAAACAATGTTCAGAGAGAGTGCCTCAGCAAAAATATTGCCCCCTCCTGCACACCGTAAATATGACTATAAAGGCATTCAGCAAAATTCAGTCACAAGTTACCTTCTTGTCAACAAAGGGAGTGATTTTTTTAAAAAAATGCAGATAGGATATGGTAATTTGATCATTTGATGAAGAAGTGCCACAGATCAGTCAAAATGCACCTACTGGTCTTATGTAAAACCTTGGCAAGTGATGAATAATCCATTGAGGACAAGAGTGCAAAAGAGTTACCCTGTGGTAAGGTGGGTAGCCAATTAATTTGATAAACAAACAAACAAACAAACAAATGACTGACTGACACTTGACATGTCATCTCTGTTGCATGTGGAAGCTCCAACAGTAACTCTGCCTTATGGTACCAATATCTGGTGATGTTTATTTATTTATTTACCACTTTTACTAAATAAAAGTGGAAAAGTATATGCTTTAAGTCAAAGCCACATTATTTTGCAGTTTTAAACACTACCTATCTCTCTCCTCTCTGTCACTGTTTCTCTGACTCTCTTTTCACCCAGTCTTAGGTAAATGGTTTTGGTTTTTTTTTGCATTATTTTTTTGCAATATTTTTTGCAGTACTTATTCATTTTGGAGTAATAATGTTGCTGTTATTACTACAAATAATAGCAATGAGCTTGCTATAAAGTAGAAAGTCTGGGAAAAGAAAATGTAAATTTTAATAAAAAAGATTATGTTGGCTTACAAACCAGTGACCTTCTCTATGTTAGGCAAATGTTATAATATTATGCTATCACTAGTGTAATAGGAGCTGCAGCATGGATAAGTAAACCAAAGAAAAGAATGTTTATTTTAAAGCTAGTTGCTGTGCATTTACATAATTTGATTTTTATAAACACCATTATGTTATTTTTCAAAGGAGATCAAGTAAAATCTACCTACAAAAAAGGAAAAATTTTCTTGGGAAAGAAAGTTGAAGAGACAGGGAAATAGAGGAAGCCATCAATGGATATGAAATAGTGGACTTAATTCAAGATGTAATGATTATTGAACAGTATTCATAATAAAATATGCAAGGAAGAAGATGCCAATAAGCCTAACAGCGATTCCGGATTTTGAACATATTGTTCAGTAAAATTAAAGCCTGCAGAAAAATAACCTTGTTAAAAAGTGACCAGCAAAGCTTATGCAAAAGAAAGATTTCTTTCACAAAAATTCTGAACCTTTTTCTACCATCAGTTCCACAAAATGAACAAACATAAGGTGGGTCATAGTAGTACAAGGACTCCAGATTTCACCTTAAATTAATAGAATCTGGACAATATCCACCTGTATTTAAAATACACAGGCCACTCTTTTGAAGATAGCAAAGTTCACATTTTGGACAGAGAGGACTGCTGGTTTGAAAGAAGGGTCAAAATGCATCTATGTCAAAAACAGCCTTCTCTTAAGAGAAGGGGAGGGATATGACATTGTCTTTCTCCAGACTACAACACAGTCCTTTCAGCAGTTCCAAGAAGGCTCCACACCTATTTGCACCACTCAGGTGACCCTGATGACACAGATAAACCTTCAGGTAACCTTAATGACTCACTAAAATAATGCATATGATCAGCTGTCTGTAAGGAGTATAAATCCTTCCATTCCCCACCATTCAGTCAGAGGTAAAGAAGCTTCTTGGATGAGAAATGAAATGTCTTCACAGAAAATCCCTCTTAAAAAAAGCAGTTTTGGGAGTTTACTGTGAGGAAATATTGCAGGAGCTGGGGTCTTTAGTTTGGAATCAAGAAGGAATGGAATGTGATAGAGATATATCTATATATCTCCATCATGCAGGACATATAAAAAATGGACAAGAGTTTCTCTTCCCCATTTCTTTTTCCCCCTCAATATTATTATGTGAGAACTTGGGGTCATCTACTGAATTGAGATTCAGGACCAAAAGGAAGAGACGCTATTTTACATAGGGCATAGCTAAACTGTGGAATTTGCTACCACCAGTGTAGTAATAGCAATCAATCTGGGTGGTTTTAAAAGGGGAATAAGCAGATTCAAGGATAATCAGGCCAACAAATGAATATGGATAGGTTTTTCTTATCTCCTGAATCTTAGGCAGCATGGCCAAGTGACAGCAGGTATGGATGGTGAGTGTCTAGTCTGATTGTGAGCTTGTCAAATACATCAATCTGGCTAACAAGTGACAGAAGGGCAGATGGGCAAAAGTGGAAAGACTGCTCATAGCCATGTTTTTACCCAAGTAATAGTTATGTAAGGTGTATTTGTTCTGAATGATAGGATCATTAATACAGTTGCTCCTCAGTGGCAGCTGTAAATACCAAATTCTCTGGTGTCAAACACTCCCAAAATGAATGAAGTGCAACATTTAAAAAATTGCAGTGCCCAAATACCGTGTTTCTCACAAAATAAGGCCGGGCCTTTTTTTTGACCCCCAAAAACCGCTGGGTCGTCTTTTGGGGGTGACTTAATCCCCCCTTGCATCCTCGGGTGGGCGGCGGCGACAGCTTGGATGTTCGGGAGACCTTCCGCCACCATTGCTTTCCCTTCTTCCTTGCTGCCACGGCATTAGAGCAATGCCGTGGCGTTTGGCACAGCCACGTGTGGCCAGCCAGGGTTCCTCCCTGCAACCAGAGCCCTGCGAAGACACTTGGCTTCAGGCAGTCCTGTTGCCGCCTTCCCTTTGTCTTCGAAGGTAAAGCCAATTATTTTAAAAATGACGCCCTACTACAACAAAGCCTCCCCTGCCCGAGAGGGCAGCCCAACCCCACGTGGGGAGGCGAATCTCCCGGGGCTGCAGCGCAGGATCGGCCCACCTCGGGAAAAGTGCCCAGTCACCATCCCTGCCTGGCGCCAGGCAGAGCGCGAAGAGCTTCACCTGGGGTGCCCAGTGCAGCTGACAGGCAGGCCCTCCTGCCCGGTAGCAGAGATCTCACCAAGGCAGCGAGCGCCTCCTCGCCAGACCCTCCGCTCATCTCGCCAGGGCCGCACCAGAGCCGTGCGGGCTGGGCAGAGCCAGGAAAGCGAGCTGCGGGTGCGTGCCCGCCTGCCAAGCAAAAGAGCCGGGCCAACCTGAGCTTGGCTTCCTTCCCAAGACCCTCCAGCGCGAACCCGAAGGTGCCACCGGGAGAGGCTGCCCAAGGCAGTGATAGCGTCCACCCGTCCGCGGTGAGAGAGAGCCCGAAGCCCCCCATCCTTTCCACCCCTCGCCCAGCCCGTCCCCGTCCTCATGCATCTCCAAATGTGCCGGCAGCTCCAAACGCTGCAGTGGAATGGGCATCAGGCAGAGGTGCTGGCTCAGCTCGGAGGAGGACGTCGCCTTGCCTCCCTGTCCATGGATGGGTGGGCGCTATCACTGCCTTGGGAAGCCTCTCCCGGTGGCCCCTTCGGGTTTGGACTGGAGGGACTTGGGAAGGAAGCCAAGCTTGGGTCAGCCTGGCTCTTTCGCTTGGCAGGCAGGCGCGCACCCGCGGCTCGCTTTCCCAGCTCTGCCCAGCCTGCACGGCTCCGGTGCGGCCCTGGCGGGATGAGCGGAGGGTCCAGCAGGGAGGCGCTCGCTGCCTTGGTGAGAGCTCTGCCACTGGGCAGGAGGGCCCGCCTGTCAGCTGTGCTGGGCGCCCCAGGCAAAGGTCTTTGCACACTGCTCGGTGCCAGGCAGGGATGGCGGCTGGGCACTTCTCCCGGGATGGGCCGATCCTGCGCTGCGGCCCTGGGAGATTCACCTCCCCATGTGGGGTTGGGCTGCCCTCTCGGGCAGGGGAGGCTTTGTTGTAGTAGGGCCGTTTTTAAAATAATTGGCTTTACCTTCGAAGGCAAAGGGAAGGCGGCGACAGGAGCGCCTGAAGCCAAGTGTCTCCGCCGGGCTCTGGTTGCAGGGAGGAGCCCTGGCTGGCCGCACATGGCTGTGCCAAATGCTGCGGTGTTGCTCTAATGCTGCGGCAGCAAGGGAGAAGGGAAAGCAACGGTGGCGGAAGGTCTCCCGATAAGAAGTGCCCCAACGCAGGCAGCACCATATCCGGGCATGCAACAAAAGTACTTCCTAACGGCAAGCCCCCCCTGCCATTCCCCCCCATTTCGCATGTTTAATATGGGCCTTAATTTGGGGGGAGGGGCTTAATTTGATTTTATGCCAATAAAACATGGTGGGGCTTCCTATTGGTGGAGGCCGTATTGTTGGAAAAACACAGTATTTATGAGTTAGATACTACACCAAGGTCCAGGACTGGTTCTCTTACATAAATCATGGACCTTTCTATATTATTTTAAGCAACCATTACATTGAAGCAACCAACATTAATAATGAATAGCAAGTGGAGGATGGCAATGGCTGAGCATCTATCACTGTGGACATCCTATTCACCTGTCAGCACATAAACTTCTCTCTTTACTCCTTCCTCCCATGTACCTATGATAATAACTTGGGGGGGTGGGTTTTCCATAAATGTTCTTGTGTACAAGAGATGCTTATGCCTTTGCTTTTCTTAAATCTTATCCTCAAAGGCTAAAAACTTTCCTGCCATCCTTACGGCCCATTAGAAGGTCTGCAAAATAGAAACATGTTTTTGTCAAGCATTAAAACAAGTGAAATATGAATTTAAGTTTCAGGATTCCTTGGAAATGTGATATATTATTTGTAGCAAAATGCCAGCCAATGCTTATTACACCTGTCAATCTGTATAGCAACTTTTTTCTCTCCATAAATAGTTTCCATGTGTTTTGCAATCTAAGTTTATTTTAGGCTATACATTATTTGTAAGTACATAATAGTCACTATTATATTTCCCTTTTCATCATGACATGTCTAGATTACTTTGCTTTGATTATGTATCATCAGGTAATCTTCGATTTCTAGTGACCACATAGATGGATGTCCTGCATGACAGCCTATCCCTAACCTGGTTTTTCAAATCTTCCAATGGTGCACTTGTTACTACTGTAACTGACTCCATCCACCTTGCTAGTGATTATTCTGTTCTTCTATTTCCTTTCACCTTTCCCAGCATTATAACCTTTTCTAGAGGGCTTGGTCCTGTAAAATTTGAACAATTTGAACTTAGTCACTTGTTCCTTTAATCAGAACTCTGGGTTGATTTGTTCAATTATCTATTTTTTTTCTTGGCTGGCTGTGGTATTCTCAGGAGTCTTCTTCAACACCAAAGTTCAAAATCATCAATAGTCTTCCTATGCTGCTTCTTCAAAGTCCTTTTTTTTCCTTCCATAGAGTGTCACAGGGAATATCATGGCTTTTCCTAATTCTGGTCTATGTAGGTCTAAACACATCACAGCATCTTACTATTTTTCCCAAGGCCTTCATAGTCTATACTCTATAGGATATTTCTTGTCAACTTATTCCTTTGCTGTTGTTGGCTAATCCTAAAAGACAGAAGTTATCCATCATTTCTACTGTATATTTCATTGTCAATTCTATGACTGGTTTATTCTACCTATTGCAGTTGGTTCTGTGTTCTTTATATTTATTTTTAATCTTTTTTTTTTCACTTTGTTCCTTGACTTTTAATGCTTGCAGTCCTTTGCACTTTCAGCTATTAAGATAGTATCATCAGCATAGTAAAGGTTATTGGAATATTCTCTTGCATAATACAAGTGAAAAAGACAGACTGTGTTATTTGATTAATTTAATTCATATGTCATATGTCAGTACAATACAGAGGGCTTAAAACAAAAATGTAAATGTCCATTGAACAACATAAATAAATACAAGTAAATATCCATAGTAAGATCCAAAGAAAAGGCATATTCAAGAGTGATGGTAAAATATTATCCAGTTAATCAGTAAACCAAACCAATTAACAATATCACACACTGCATACCCTTTTTTTTCTTTATCAAATTCCATATCCTCTATTCCCAGGCTGAGTTTTACTTCAAATATTTCATTTTTTCTCCCCAACTATTGACATTGGCAGGCCAATTAAGTGTTCCTCGACCCATTGACCCATATCTACAAAATTAAATATTTAAAATTCTACTTATAATGTAATCCCCTCAGGAGAATAATTATTTTATGATAACTAATTCCTCACCTTAAGTGTTAATGCAAATAGTACCATGTCAAATAATTGTACAAGATGGCCACTTTTACCTCAGTGAAGTGTTCTGTGCCATGAAAATGATGCAGTTCATCTAATCAAGGCATGGGATTATTTATCTTTTTTAAAAAGACCATTAAAGAATTTTGTATTGCTTCAAGACATCATAGCAACAATTCCATTAGCTGGAAAATTTTGGAACTGCTGGACGAGGCCTTGGACACAGCTATTTTGCTTTGCTTTGCTTTGCTTTGCTTTGCTTTGCTTTGCTTTGCTTTGCTTTGCTTTGCTCTCTCTCTCTGTGTATATTGCTTCACAAAGCAGATTTGAGGGAATGTTTCACATTAAACTTTGAAATATTATACTGTGTAAATGTAAATGCCCTATAGGTCTGGAACAGGTCTGGAAATCAACCATGGAATCTACATCTACACACCTAGTTTTCCTCTGTTCAGTGCTACAGTTATATCATGAACTAAAATTCCACATTTGAAGATATATAGAAGCAAAAGATGATTTATTACAAATTTGTGCTTACTAAGGATAGAACTATGGTTGGCACTAAATTTATAATAAATTGTCAGATTAAAAATGAATTTGGGCTATATGAACAAAAGTACTACCTCTCCTGCTCCACCATGTCATCACACATAGTAGAAGATGAAAAATTATTTGAAGGAAGCACAATTCCCTACAGAAGGAACCAAAGCAGAACAACATTTCCCCTCCCATGTGAACAGATAGACAATACATTTCCCCATAATTTACATCAAAAACTGAAATACGCAAACTTAACTTTCTTAGTAACCATACAGCCACAAGAGTAAGCCTGTCATTAGCATAGAAATAACCAAGAAATAATCAGAAATAACCAAGTCAGTTTGCCCTTCAATATTTTTTAAAACAACACAACATACACTGGACCAACTATTATTTTATAGTATCTTAACTCCAAAAAAAAAATTGTGTGCATTTATGGTGGTGCACCAAATAAAGGAAAAACACCCTTCCACCCTACAAAATAAGCAAATAAATAAAAATGGAAAAATGAAAGTTTCTTGAAAAGATAAGCTATTTGGAAAAAAATTCAGTACATGAAACATTAACAACTCCTTTCTCTTGGGGAGATGTCCCAAAGGTACTTTTTAAAGAGGCAACTGGGCTTTCTTGTTTTTCCTTGAAGCAGGTTTGCTTCTCATCCAAGAAGCTTCTTCAGCTCTGACTGGATGGTGAAGAATGGAAGGATTCCATTCGGAGCTGAAGAAGCTTCTTGGATGATAAGAAAAAACATCTTCAAAGAAAAACAAGAAGGTTAAGTTGCCTCTTGAAAAAGCACCTTTGGGACAACCATGATGTGGATGACTGAGAATCTCCATAATAACTCCCCAAGAGCTCTAAGGATTTCTTGTCAAATAAGACAATCCTATCAGAAAGCATAGGACAGATTAGAGCAGTGTTTCTCAGCCTTGACAACTGTATGACATGTGGACTTCAGGTCCCAGAATTCCCCAGTCAGGGAATTTTCAAGTCCACCTATCTAAAGGTTGCCAAGGTTGAGAAGGTTGAGTAAAATGTTCAAGAGTGAACATCATACTTCTACCAAAGTATGAAAAAATTTCTTTAAATGTGCTGTGGCAGGAACAATATGATAAAACCAGGATTAGCAATCCAAAGGCTGCATTTGGTCTTTGGAAACTCTATTTTGTGGTCCACAGAATGCCCTGAAATCTTGCCACCAAAAATTGGAAGCAGTTCCCTTATAAACAGAGATATGATTTTCTGATAAATTCAGCAAAACCCACAACATTATTTTCAGCAAAAACAAAACAAAAAAAACAAACAAACCTGTGTAAACTATAGGATAGGCTTAAGGCACCTAAAAGGCAAACCAATCCATGCAAATGAACCATTGTGAAATGCCAACGTGGCCCTCTCTCTTGTACAGTGTTACCACATTATTACCTTCTCCTGAATGACTTTTGGCCAGGTTGAAAAAGTGCCAAAAAGTGTGATTGCATACCCCTGAGAAAACAGAATCCCTGTGGTGGAAAGACAGACTTGTAATTACTCAATTCCTTTCTGAACATTTCTCATTTTCCATACCTTGCCATCTTTCATATACAGTACAAATATTGGAGAGATGTATTGCCTATCTTTCCAGAGCTGTTTGAATTAGATTGGTTGGAATTGCAGATTCAGTATGTTGACCAGTTCACCTTAGAGGACACCAGTTCCTCTCTGGACCCAGTTGAATCTAGCGCATGGTGTGTGTGTGTGTGTGTGTGTGTGTGTGAGAGAGAGAGAGAGAGAGAGAGCTTGAGACACATTTACCACAGCAGCTTAAGGCAATTCCTATAAATTGGATCAAAATCCATTGAGTAATAGATTGTTTAAAAAGCTTGTTCTGAGCAAGGAACAGAATCTTAAATTAAACATGGTCTAATGAAGGAATGAGGAGAACATTCTGCAATTTCTTATAATCATTTACCATGCTCAGAGCTGGTCATTCAAAGAAGAAAAATGGGTAGACCCATGAAGCTATTTGAATAGTCCTAACTGTTGACTTCAAACCAATTTCTGCAATATATATGTTCTCAGTTATGGATATTCTTGTGCACAACTAATATTAAGAAATTCAAGAAATAATCTTATTGTCTAGAAGCTGCTGGACTAGCAGAAAACCAGGTTTTGTTCTTTAAGTTCCTTACACTTTTTGTAAATGTAATCTTTTTTTCATCTTTTTATAAGTATAAATGCCTAACAAATGCACATTTCAGGGCAAATAAAGACTGCCTATGTATCATTGAAAAATACTCAAAAAGTGAAGCTGTTTTTAGTCCAGCACTATCAATAGAAAGGAATGTGCTGATGAAGTTGATAGTTTTCCAGCCCTGTAGGGTGCCCAAAGTTCAGAAACTCCTACTGTTTTGATCTAGTTACCATGAAGCCATGAAGAAAGGGAATCAGTCATGTACCAAGGAAAAAAATATCTATATTCCATCTGTAAACTAAAAAAACAACAAAAAACTCCTCCTCTTTCTTCTCTTTTCCAAGTGCCAAAATATATGCATGTCTATTCTTCACTCCCAAACTGGAAAATCGCAGAATAACTCAGTTTAAGCAAGTAAGAATGGTTTTGTTCTACATTTGTCTCTAAATGCGAGTCTGTGGAATCAAGATCACATTAAGTGTTAGTAACATTTTATAATGCCTTGGTAAGACCAGGCTTGGAATACTGTATCCAGTTTTGGTCACCACAAAACAAAAAAATACATTGAGACTCTAGAAAGTGTGCAGAAAAGTGCAACAAAGATGACTGGGGGACTGGAGGCTAAAATACATGAAGAACAATTGCAGGAATTTGGTATGTCTACTTTAATGAGAAAAACAATAAATAACAGAATAAATATCAGAATAACAAAGTTGGACGGGACTTTGGAGGTCTTCTAGTCCAACCCCTGGATCACGCAGGAGACCCCATACCATTTCAGGCAAATGACTACCAAGTCTCTTCTTAAAAGCCTCCAGTGATGGAGCATTCACAACTTCAGAAGGCAAACCATTCCACTGGTTAATTGTTCTTGCTGTTTCCATCAAATTATTCTTGAAGTTTCCCTTCTTTGCTTTTTGTCTTGCCTTCTGGTGCTTTGGAAAAATAGGTTGACCACTTCCTTATGGCAGTCCATCAGATATTGGAACACTGCTATTCTGTGATGGGATTCAATTTTTTTTTTTTACTACCGGTTCTGTGAGTGTGGCTTGGTGGGCATGGCAGGGGAAGGATACTGTAAAATCTCCAGTCAGAGGTGGGATTTGCCGGTTCTCTGAACTACTCAAAATTTCTGCTTCCGGTTCTCCAGAACTGGTCAGAACCTGCTGAATACCACCTCTACTGCTATTATGTCACCCCCTAGTCCTTCTGCTCATTAAATTCCTGCAACCATTCTTCATATGTTTTATCTTCTACTCCCCTAATCATCTTCGTTGTTCTTCTCTACACTCTTTCCAGAGGCTCAACATCTCTTTTATATTGTGGCGACCAAAACTGGATGCAGTATATCAAGGGTCTTCTTAGCAAGGCACTAAGAGGTACTAAGACTTCACATCACCTTGATTTTGCCCCTCTGTCAATGCAGCCTAGGATCGCATTTGTTCTTTTAGTGGCTGCAGCATACTGCTGGCTCATATTTAATTTAATTTTATTTATATTTATAGTCCACTAGTACTCCAAGATCCCTCTCCCAGTTACTGATTTTGAGCCACGTTTCACTTAATTAGTACCTGTACATTTGTGTGGTTTTTTTTTTACCTAAGTGTAAAACATTACTTTTCTCACCATTGAATTTGTTAGATAGGGCCCAGATTTCAAGACTGTCAAGATCTATCTGGATCTTAATCCTATCTTCTGGGTGCTGGTTATTCCTGCCAGTTTGGTGTTTGGTGTTGCCTGCAAATATGATGAGTTCCCCTTCTATTCACTCATCTAAATCGTTTATGAGTCCTGGGTCTAAAATAGAACCTTGGGAGTCTCCATTGCTTATATCTCTTCATGTAGATGTAGCTTTATTAAGGAACTGTATGAAATAAGATTTGTTTGGTATGATCTGTTTTTGACATACTCTTGTTGGCTTCTGGTTATAATTTGCTTGCTAGTGTTCACAGATCTGTTGCTTGATTATCTTTCCCAAGATCTTCTCAGTTATTGATGTCAGGCTGATTGATATATAGTTTCCTGGATTTGTTTATTTTTTTTATTTTTTTGAAGATGGGAACCATATCAGCTCTTTTATTCTCTTATAGTAATTCCCCAGTGCTCCAGGACTATGGGTGACATGATAGCAGTATTCCAATACCTAAAGGGTTGCCACAAAGAAGAGGGGATCAACCTATTATCTATCTGAAGCAGAACAAGAAGCAATGGATAGAAACCAATCAAGGAGAGAAGCAACCTAGGCCTAAAGAGAAATTTCCTGACAGTTACAACAATTAATCAGTGGAACAACTTGCCTCTAGAAGTTGTGGATGCTCAAACATTGTGTCAGCCTTCAAGATCTTCTACTATTGCTTTGCATCTTTTGGCTGCCATAAGTAACAGGGGAGGAGGGGGTAAAGTCTGGGAAGCGAGCTGGAGGTGTTACATTCTAGTATTGTATAAATTGAGGGGGGTATAAATTCTTGCTTAGGTTTCTATTTCTCACTTAGCTTTCCTTTCTCTGCACAGCTGCAAACCTTTATCAAAATATGCCAAGGTCAACGGACAGAGGCCTCATCACCACATGATCATATTCACAACTTTTAATTGGAAGAATCATTTGAACTATTGGGGGTGGGAACCTTTCTATTACTTTGTATATGTGACTTGCGCGCCTAATTTCTCAGATTCAGAATTCTACGGTTGCTACCACTTCATTTTCAGTAAAAGATATCTTTTCTCTAATCTATGGAGTCTAAGTATTTCTTTCTTGAATTTTGAATGGAGCACCTACTGACACATTGGAGGTTTTAAGAAGAGATTAGACAAGTACTTGTCTGAAATGGTATAGGGTGAGGGTGGAGGTTTGTTTTCCAAGCTGGTATAAGATCTCCTGCTGGAGAAGGTCCAATCCAATTCTGTTATTATGAATCTCAAATTCCTTTTGAATTGATCATTCTGTTCTGGATTGGAGGCTCATTTATAATGTTGACACATAGAAATGTCTGATGAATCAACTGGAATAAGAAGGCTGTGGAAGAGCAAGCTCCCAAGAAAAAATCTTCCCCTTCCATTTGAGCTTTCCCTCCAGCATCAACATGGCAGAATTGCAAATAACGTTGTGACCTTGAGGTAGGTGTCAGAAGGGGAAGTATGTTTGGGAGCTTTGCAGCCAGCAGCAAGCTGAGTACAGCTGCCAAACAGCAGGTGTATTTCAGAAGGAATGACTGGTACAAAGGAGAGGAAAGGAGATATAGACGCACTGCAAAACAAAACACAATATTAAAAAGGTGCAAGAGCTCTACATGTTGGCCATTATTAGAAAAAAATAATCTCAGAGACAGAGAGAACTTAAGTCAGAGCATACTTAAAAGTGAAACGTTGATACATACTAGCAATAGAAAATAATATATTTATTTATTTAAAACATTTATACAGCCTCCCATCTTATAACCATATCTGGGTGGCTCAATATAGTTAATAATAATAAATAATAATATATTGTAATATTAATTATCATAGTAATAGTATAGAGGTAGCAACAAAATAGAATATAGGAAGTATTCACATGTCACTTTTGTTTGTTTTTACAAAATAAATCATTACCTCAAGCCTTATAGTGAGACCAAAAAACCCCATCTCTCCAGAATCTAGATTTTTGGTTTCTTCTTGAGTTGGGTCAGTCTGATTGGGTTTAGTTTAAAAAAAGAACATTTGATATGGCATGAAGTTTGCACATAATAACTTTCTTTCTTTCACAGGATTCTGTAGGCAACATGCAATTCCTCTAGGAACCTATATAGGGAACCAGCATTGAAAGCCCCCCGGTTCAGTTTATATAAACCCCAAATTGTTGAAATGTTAAAAATATTTTATTTTCCCTCAGAAGTAAACTTGGAAGATACATAAAAGTACTAGGCTCTATGTTTCCCCATGAGATGTTGGAAGAGTCTTGTTTAATTATTAGATGTCTCTTTGGCTGGTCTCTTTAAACTGATAAGAATATCTTAAGATATCCATTGCTTCATACAAATTCCCAAATGTTCACGATCAAATCAGTAGATACAGTAGCTATGTGAGCTCAAACTGACAGCGTGGCAATTCTGTCCTTTTATCTCCAGTCCATTTGCCAGAAGCTGATAAACTGATTCAGCTATTGTCCTTGTCTCCCTACTGATGGAAGCCTGATTCCAAGATTCTATTAATAGCAAAAGATTTTTAGGCCACAAAGTAAGAATGCAACTGTTGTTAACAACTGGGAATGAAAAATGGAAGGCAGGAAATCCATAACACAGGGAAAGATGCGGAAAACAAATGCTATTTTGGAGTAGGTGGTACAGCTATTGCTATTTTAACTACCCGTAAGGCAACTGATCAGATATCTCTAACATGGAGTTTGCTTATAATGAATCTATCCATGCCTGTATTCAAGGCTTCTCATTTTAGGCCACCATTGGGTATTCTTCTCCCTGCCCTCTCATTTTTTTCCTATTGCCTCTCTAATCTTCCTGTTCAGGTAGGTTCAGTGCTTTCTTCAGGAACAGATAAGCCATTCTGTTTGAAATGTGTTTGAACATTAGTAGTTGGGGTTGGTAGTTAGGCTGTTGGTTTGAGTACTGAACTTGGCAATTTGATTGCAAATGTTTCTTCACCATTTGAGGAGACATCATCAATGCATTTTGAGTTGAGGAACCTGACAGCTGGAAGCCCCCAACAGGTTACACTTCCTGATGAAGGGAAAAAAGATTTCTTGAGGTTTCAAGCAGTACAACAATTGTAGCTGTTTTTCTAATCTGTGTTTGAATAAATAGGGGCGCACAAAAACACCCCACCCCCCCCCCCCCCCCCGTCCTTTTTTTTTTCTTTTTTTTTTTTTTTAAAAAATAAACCAACTTCTCCCAACAAAAAAAAAACAAAAAAAAAAAATAATTAAAAAAAAAAAAAAAAAAAAAAAAAATAAAAAAAAAAAAAAATTAGCCTAATTGATTTGTGCTACAGAAGCCTGATCACATGGACACTTCCAAAGAACTATGCTTATAATAAATAAAAATAATTTGTATTTATTAAAGTAATAAGAGTGTGAACCTCCTGCTCATCTAGAAGTGTCCAATAAAACACTTATAGGGAGCTCCACCTAGCTTCCCCTATCCTGAGCATTCTTCATGTATGTATGAATGTACGTATGTACATATGTATGTATGTATGTATGTATGTATGTATGTATGTTTCAGCTATCAAAATTCTGCAGCCATTTTGGCTACTACTAAGAGTTTGAGAATTGAGTCCCATATATGGAGGGTGTCAAGTCAGGAAGGCAACAAGTATTGGAATTTGGGAGCAATTTATATGATATGGAAAAGTTTGCATTTCCCCATTAATTACATGTATGCTTCTAAGAAACAGCACATAACAAAAATACAGGCCTATATTCCATTATTAATTAAGATGAATATTAATTGCTTCCTTCACAGGTTTTATCCTATTAATTTTTGCCTAGTCCCTTTTCTGACCACAAAATCAGCAGGTGAAAGTCATACACAAATTTGTATGTTGAAGTAGTTTATCATAATTGTTCTCTTTGAGTGATTTACCTTGTGGTGTTAACCATATTCCTAAATATTTGACCCTTTTTGTTACCTGTATCCCCATCATTGTTTCTAATTCTTCCTTCTGGTTTTCTGTTAAATTTTTGGTCATTAATTTCGTCTTTTTCTATTAATTTTTAATCCTGCCACTGTGCCAAATTGTTCTAATTCTTTTATTAGATTATAACCTTTTTCCATGGGTTCCTCCAAAAAGAAAACCATATCGTCAGCAAACGCTTGTAGTTTATATTCTTCTGATTTGACCCTCACTCCTCTAATTTCAGAATTTTGTCTAACCCATGTTAAGAGTGATTCTAGGGCAAAAATGAAAAGAAGAGGTGGGAGAGGGCAGCCCTGTCTGACACCTTTTTCTATATTTATTGGATCTGTTTGTTCGCCATTGATTAGTATATTAGCCTGTTGTGTGTTGTAAATAGTTGTTATAATATTTTCAAATTTGGTGCCAAGACTCATATTGTAAATTTTTGAATTAAAAAGTGCCAATTTAAGTTATCAAATGCTTTCTCAGCATCTAAAAACATGAGTGCGGATTGTTTCTCCGGTGGGCTTCATAATATTCTAGGACATCGATAACGGTTCTTAAATTGTTCTTTATTTGTCAGGACGGAAGAAATCCATTTTGATCTTCGTGTATATGTGGATTTAAAGCTTGTTTTACTCTATTAGCTATGATAGAAGTAAACAATTTATAATCGGCATTTAAAAGTGAAATCGGTCTATAGTTGTTGATGTATCTATGATCTGCATCCTCCTTCGGGATTAGCGAAATCAGCGCCCCTCCACGAGTCCGGCATCTTGGCTGCCAGAAGTACCTCATTAAACACTTCCAGCATCAGTGGTCCTACTAGTTCCAATATTGCTTTATATAGTTCTGCCGGAATCCCATCTGGTCCTGGAGATTTGTTATTACTTTGATTCTCCATTGCTGACTTCAATTCAGACCATGTAATATCTTTATTCAATAACTCTATCCATTCCTCTCCAATTACCTTGTCATTCGTTTCCTCTAAATAAGTTCTTATTTTATCTTCATTAACTTCCTCCTTTTTATATAATCTTTGAAAATAGTTGTAAATGATATCTTTTTTTCTCTATCTCATGTTGTAAGACATCTTTCTCATCCATTAGTTGGTGTATCAATCTCTTTTCTTTCACTTTTTAAGTTTATGGGATAGCCATCTTCCTGGTTTATTTGCATGCTCAAAATAATTTTGTTTGGACCTTTTCAAGTTAATTTCTATTTTATCTTGTTCAAGTAAGTTCAATTTATGTTTAATTGTTATTAACTGATTTTGTGTTCTCTGGTTTTTAGGGGATTTTTGAAGTTGTATTTCTAATTCTTTAATTTGTTGTTGGAATTTATTTTGTTGGGCATGTATTCTTTTATTTCTCATGGCATTATAGGAGATTGTTGTTCCTCTTATAATTGCCTTCATTGTATCCCAAATATTTTGTTTCGTGGTTGCTTCATTATTATTTTCTTTTAGAAAATAATTTAATTCCTCTTTCAGCTTCTTAATGTACTCTTCTTCGTTTATTAACTGAGTATTTAGTGTCCATCTTTTCTTTGTTTTTCTCCTATCTCTCCAAATTAGTTGTATTGGGTTGTGGTCGGCCCATTCATTTGGTAGGATTTAATTTCTTTTATTTCATTGGCCAATTCCCCATCCATCCAGGCCATATCTATTCTGGTCCAGATTTTGTGTGGATTTGAATAATATGTGAACTGTTTCTCTTCTGGGTTTAGTTTTCTCCATAAGTCTATTAAGTTTAATTCTTTCATCATGTCCTTACAGGGCATAGAAAATTCTCTTTCCCTTTCTTGTTCTTATTCACATTACTATGGTCTTTTTGATGATCAGCAATGGAGTTGAAGTTGCCTATCATGCAGATATTCCTTTTTTCGAAACCTATTATTCTCTGATGAAGATCTTTAAAAATTTCCTTGTTCTTCATTTGGCTGAGATTGCTACCAATAAAAATGTAATATAATTAATCCAAATTTGTATAACCAGAGTTCTTCCTTCCGGATCCGACCAGGTTAGTTCTGCTTTTACATCATCTTTCACAAATATTGCAATTCCTTTCTTTTTATGTTTGTCTGCTGGTGCTGTAAAAAGTTTTCCAAGTTTCGGGCAAATTAAATATCTTTCATCCTTTTTCCTAATGTGTGTTTCTTGTAGGCATATTATGTCGGTGTTTTGTCTAATTAATTTAGTTAATATCCTTTTCCTTTTAGATGTTGAATTTAAACCATTTATATTAATGGAGAGGAGTTTCTTTCCTATCTCCATTTATCTAGGTCTGTTTAGTTTTTGTCTAGTGGTGATTCGGTTTTCTTCTTGCTGTTGTGAGATTGGTTCTTCTCTCCCTGGTTGTGGTTTGTCGTTCCCTAAATTTTGAGGAAGTCCTTCTTTTGGTTTCTATGGCGATTACGATCATCCTGTGGTTTCCTTTTAGTTTCCTCCTTGGTGTATTGGTTATCCGTGCCTATTAGCTGATCATGAAAGTCTTGGGCCTGTTCTATAGAATCTATTTTGATTTTCTCTCTTTCCAAGTTATTAACATCCCTTCCGGGATTAACCATTTAAAAGGAATTTCTTTTTATTTAAATAATTGGCCAAGAATTTATAATCCTGTCTTATGACCCTCACTTTCCTTGGGATTTGTTTTAGGATCGTAATCTCTTTACCTCTATATGTTATTGTTTCTTCTCTGGACCTTTTAAGAATTAGGTCTCTCACATACCTCCTTGTGAAACGAATATGAATTTCTCTTGGGCAGTTATGGCGTCTAGCATAACTTGTGCTGACCCTATACACCTCGTCAAATTCTTTGATTAGATCATCTTTTTCTTTCCCTAACCATTCAGCCAATAGTTCTGCCATTAATTGTTCTAGTTCTTCATTTTTCGCTTCTACCACATTTTGAAACCTTAAATATGCCGCTGCTTTATCCATTTCGAGGTGGACGAGGAGTCTTCGGTTTCTCTAGTTACATTTCTAAATTCCTCCTCTATCCTTTCAAAGTTTGTCTCCATCCCTTCTGTCCTACTCTCTATTTCTCTTATCTTAACTTCGTTTTTCTCCATAGCCTGTTGCAAGGACCCTATCTTATCCTCCACCTTAAGTAAATCTGCTTTCATTTCCACTTTAAGCTTTCCCATCTCATCTTTTAATTCGCTAATATCCGCTCTGGTTTCTTTGTGATTCTTAATCATTATTTCTTGCATCTTGGATATTGCTTCTTGCAAGGATAGTAGGGTAGCTTGTATATTAACGTTAGAGACATTGGACTGTTTTTCCCTATTAGAGATTCTTCAATGATTTTTTGGATTGTTGGTGAAGCAGAAGTTAAAGTAGTTGTTAGGTCGGGTGGTCTTCCTTCCCGATTTCAAAGCCATAGTTGTCGTGGAGGTCATCTCTCTTAATATTTGTTTTTGTTGTTGCACTATATTGGATATATTGTCCCAGATCACCATTCAGTGTTTAACTCCTAAAATAAAAATTCTATTCTAATACTTCAATCAAATATATAGATAGGCAGTCTGTACACCTATATTATAAAATGTTATCTAATAATATAATAATCTTTATAATTAATTTATATACTGAATATCAATATTAATCATCAATAATACATCAAATCCAACCCAGTTACTTCTTTAAGAATTAATCTTAAGTATTCTAAATAATCTAAATCAACACTATTTTTCACTCTTTGTTGTTACTATTTAAGACAATCAAATCAATTGTCACTGAAATCTATAAGGACAATATACCTTTTTTTTCCTCCTTTTGAGTAGGTAAATTTATCAGGCTTTTTAAGGGGTTAAGATAGGAAGGAGAAAGACTGAAACAATGGGGGAAGAGAAGAGGGAAAAGTTTACCTTGATTTGAGGCAGTCAATAAGCAAGGGGCTAGAGGTTCAAATTGTAAAAATAGTGCCCAAATGGTAATATTAAAGTATTACCAAATAGAAATTCCAACAAATAAAGAAATGTGATAAGAGAAAAATATAAAATAAACTTTATAGTCAGTCTTCAAGCTAAAGGTTTAAGTTTTGAGTTTCTTCCCAGCACTCCGGGAGAGAATGGTATAATGTGCTGATTAATCGCAATAAGAAGTCAATCCTTCCCAGCCTTCTGTTGGTCTCTTCTTCCTTCTTCCTCTTCCTTCTTTCCCCTTCCCGGTTTTGAGTTCAATGTGCAAATCTCCTTCACCTATTATTCCCTCCAAAATCCAATAGTCATCTCTTCTTGGTCGCTTAACAATCTGTCCTCCCAGCTGTATTAAATAAAGCCAATAATCCTATTGAGCTCAATTCAGAGAATTAATAAGTCACTTTCAGTGCCGCAATTTTTCCTCCTCTGTCACCTCCTTCCTCTCAAATATTGTCAAAAAGTTAATCCCAAATGCCAAATCACTCACAAATTCAAGTCTCCAATCTCCTGGTTTCTGATGTTCTTCCTCTCTCCCCAGGGGTTTCCCTTTCAAAAGCTGTAATCCACACTTTTCTGCTCGTGATTGTCACACTTCCGCTTTTCAAGCTGCTTTTCTGGCCGCTTTTCTCTCCTGCTTCCACAAAGTGCTACTCACAACCAGGAAGATAAATCTCTCACCCCACTGTCATTCTTCAATCTTCAATCTTCAATATTGTATTAAGCTCTTTCAACACCTTTTCCTGCTCCGATCTTGCAGGCTGTCACTATCTTGCTTAGTCACCTCAGTGGCAGACCGGACTTTGGAGCCGCCATAAACTGGCAGCTAGCTCTTCCACACTGGGCTCAGGAGCTCTTCTCTTCGTTACCAGGGGGTTTATTTTATTTATTTATTTATTTGATTTGCCAATTGTTTACAAGATAATAAGTATAAATGTATACATAGTTGTGAATACATGAAATGGTTACATATAAGAAAAATAAAAGAATAAGAGAAACAATAGGACAGGGACGGTAGGCACGTTGGTGCGCTTATAGGGTTGCCTACCCCCACCCTGTAACTCGAGATTCTCCTATACTGACACGAACCTCTCCGGGCAGGACAGGGACGTGCAGAGGTGGAGAAGACTGCTGTGGTTTTCTGTTACCTTCTCTAGCGTCTGGAGCGATCCCCAGGGGATACATACACAAATTTGTAAAGTACTTAAAAACAACTATACACAAGTTTTTATATCTACACTCAAAGGAAAGCATTCTTTAGTTCAATAGAGCTTTCCCCCCCCAATTATATGACTGTGCTATATTACCCCAGTTATAAGATTGAAGTGGTCTAGTGGTTAAGATGCTGGGATTGTTGACTGGAAGGTTGGTAGTTCAAGACTCAAACACCATGTGATGGATAAGCTCTTGCCCTAGCTCCTGCCAACCCAGCAGTTAGAAAGCATGCAAACGCAAATAGATAAATAGGTGACACTTAAGGTAACAGTGTTCCATGTCCCTTGACCTATGGTCCTGCTAGCCACATGACCATAGAAGCATCCTCAGACAATGCTGGCTGCCTTGGTTAGAAAATGTCTATAAGCACTGCTCCCTAAAGTCAGACCCAAGTGGATGGGGAAAACTTTTACTTTACCTTTATATGATTGTAGCCTTTGAGTTCAGACCTATACATACATAATCAGAAGGGCTTACTTCCTAATAGATATCCATAAGATTATTTTGTTATTTATAAACATGCAAATACAATTTTAAAAAGGGAGTCTCTCATCAGGACAGAATAGTGGACTATTGATATTACTTTAAAATGATCTTACAATGACTTTGGTATTGTCCTTTGTCATCAACTCCAACCCCAAGAAGAAGAAAGTTATAGGAATATCCTAAGGAAAAAAATAAAAATATTTTCCACATCCATTCCAATGCTTCAAAGTTGAATTCAGAGTTGACGTCTACAAGAAGATCATTCAAAATCATCTTGGTTTTATGGCCAGTCTAAAAAGATCAGTGGATACTTGTAACTCATTTCTTTCATTATAGGTGTATACATTTGTTGCCTGATCTCTGATTTCAGAAACCAACCAAGGCAACTATAATCAATGAGACTTACCAAAAAGTGATTTTTCTTTCTTGAGTTGAGAATGTTCATAGTTCTGAAGAAAAGACAATGGGAGTTCTACAACAGAATAAGTCACAGAAGCCAATGAGAGATGTCGTAGATAATGCCAATAATTTCCCATTAACTGCAGGGACCACCTAATAGAAAAACTCATTACTTTAATGACGCAATAAACAAATAATTGTTCTCTCTGGCAATTTTGTGGGATTCATTAGTTCTATGCCTTTTGACCTCTCCCTGTGGGTTGCCTGCCCTCTAGGTCATTATCTTGAAATAGGACATATTTTAATTAGCCCATTACATTTGTTAGTGTTTCATCCCTTATTTCTTGACTAAATGAGAAATAATGAATGTTGGCTTTTATTGTTATAGGCTTTCATTTTTATGCGAGGTTTACCATTTTAGGTGGTAAGGGAAAGCACTCTAGGAAATGTCATATGTACTTTTAGTGGTACTGTATTACATAGAATTTCATTTTTAAAACTGTTTAATATGCAGCTACCTTGTCTCTCTTTGCATCTTCCACACTACAGCCTCTGTTACCAAATGATTTAAAAAAGCAAAAATTCTTTGTATTGGATTTAATGTTTGAAGTGAATCACAAATGCATATTTACAGGATTCTATAGAAGCAAAAAGGAAAATAATTTCTAGATGAGAATGGTAGGATTTTGAATTGAAAGGACAGTTAGTTTCTCCTTTTCCCCTTTATCTTACCATATTCCTCAGAGTGAAATGCCCTATCTTGTGAAAAAGAATAATGCTGCTGGCCACAAATACTTCTGAATAGGAAACTGATCAAGCCCTGTGAAAGACAGAAATGAACGAGGTGGGGATGTTCCTTTCTCTTTTGCTACTTATTCTTGTTCTTGAAGTTTTGAATAAGACATAAGACAAGATGAGATAATTGCTGGAGTGAAAGTTAAAAAAGAAGTTTATAAACTGAGAAATTAAGATGAGGAAAACTACAGTTGTCATTGTTGGAAGGAATTTATGTGGTAAAAATGAATGTGTTACTTAGAATGTCCTTATACCCATTTTTAAGAACTATTTAAACAATGGCAAAAAGATATACCCAGATTTAAATGTCAGGTGAAAAACATGGGTTAAATATAAGATCCTGCAAGATGCAAAGAAAAAAGAGAAGGACTGAAATTATTGATTTTAGACTGTGTTTTATTCCCTGTTGTTTGGTTGGATGGAGGGATGATTGCTGATGATGGGATGCTGTTGTTAAGAAATAAGGCACTTTTAGATTTAGAATATCATGGTCTCAAGTTTGGGTGGCATAATATGATGAAGTACAACAAATGTAGATTTTAAAAGTCTTTGTATTAGGAAGGCCTTACTGTGAATATGGAGTAGCTATGAACCCAGGCTATTCATGAAAATGCCTTTGTTGGCCTCAGCTCAAGAAGCATTTTATAGAAAAGACAAATGGTTAACATATAAAGAGTTCTTAATGTGGAGAAATAAGGAGTTTAAGATGAAATCAAAAACACAATCGACTACAGAAGATTTGGTTTTAATGGTTCTCAAATGCACAATTGAGAGAAAATTTTAATATAGATAAAAATACAAGTAATGTGATAAAATGAAATTAAAAATGAATTATGTACAAATGATGGACTTGTGATTACTAAAATACACCCACTTTTTAAAAAATATGAAATAGAGGAAGAGCAAGTATGTTAAAATGGTTCCATGTTTTCCCACTATCAGGGGTGCCCATGGGTGGTGGAAAAAAAATCAAGATTGTGGCAACAATGGTGATATCAAAGATCTAACTTTTTAATGTGCATTGCCACCTTGACATTTTGCTTTACTGTGACACTCTTTTTATTATGTTTTGTGCAGCTTCTGTTCTGCTCACATTTTATCTATTTCCCTTTGCTTTTGTGAATAAGATAGTTTATCTTTACACTTCTAAAATTAGTAACTAACTCTGCTCAGTGGGATTTATTCTCAGATAAACATGTAGACAATTGTAACTCAATCTGTTATTTGCTAACTGTCCTATGTTTAAAATATTTCTTTCTTTTTACCTTTGTATTTCATTTAGTTCAGTGCATTATATGTTTTATATAAATTCTCACATATATGTTCCTTTTCTAAATGTAGAAACAAGTATTTAGAAGTGTAAGAAAAAAAATATCGATGTTTTTCTATTACATTTAAATACCTCTTGTTTTAATTTCAGGACCTGTGGCCAGCCTAATGTCAGAAACTAGAACTAACATTAGAAGTACTTGAATACAATACAAAGACATTGATAAGACTTTTAAAAAACTATATACCTGCACATCTTCTGTTTATGTTTATATGCAAGAAGTTTCTTCCATCAAGACAAGAAATGCCACTAACAAAATAACACCTTTTTCTCTCTTTGCTCTCTCCCAGATTTCTCCAATCTGGTTCAGAAATTGTATTTTGGAATTTAGCCTATAAAACAAATTTGGGGCATATGGAGGAAACCCCAGGAGACCTGAGAAAGGGAAATGTTAATTCTATGAGAAGCTCACTAACAGAATAGTGGCTAGATTAGAAAGTATTACAGCTTTCTCTAACCGTCATCTCATCTTCTATTAGCTATTGTGTCAGCATAGATTCTCAAATAATGAAAAAAAAAATGGCAGTCTGCAGTTCTAATAATAATATGCTTATCTTGCTAATTTATTTTCAGCATACTTTCTTGAATTTCTACAGAAATTAAATTTAAAACAAGGGGGGAAAAGAATTTCAAAGGAAGAAAAATTAGGAGAGGGAAGATGCAAAACAAGGATTTTTTTTTTTAAAAAAGGGATAACTTCCAACTTTCGATGGCTTTCCTGATTGTTCTCTTGTTGAGGGAACCAAATTAATCTCCAATACTGAACACTTCAACAAGAGAATAACCAGAGAAGCCATCGAAATAGAGAAACACCCCCATAACATGAATAAACGGGATGATACCTCCCACCTACCAGACATCTGGAAACTACCCCTTATCAACAAATGAGTGCCAGCCATGAAAACCAACACCAGACCCAAAACAACACATGATGCCACCACCAATCTCCCTCACCATACTCAAACCCAAACCCACCCCATAGACAAAAGGCAACCACCGTCCAGAAACCAGACCATGGCTGCATCACCAGCTGCCACACACCCTGACCCCCAAACCAAGCAAACTGACACATGCCATGAACACATACCCAGGCCTCAAACTCAGAGCCAAACCAAAACCTGGAACGTCACATCACAGCCACCTGCTCAGGATATCACATCACGGAACTCAGGAGGTTATACCACAAAACCTCAGGATGTCACAACATAGCCTATGACCCAGGAGATTACAGCCCAAGACCCAGGATGTCAAAACAATAGAACTCAGAAGGTCATCACACAGCCCATGACCCAGGAAGCTGATAGACACACAGCCAATACCTCAGCCACACATGTTCTTACAAAAAAGCCAGTCAATTTGCAAACATCAACTCCATCAACCAATCAAGAAATGACAACATAGCCAACCTCCCCACCAGTATATAAAGGGAGACGGCATCTCCGATCACACTTTGCTTGCACAAGCACAAAGCCGAAAGCACCAACCTGAAGATGGCGAGTGGGACCTTGTCGAAACGTTGGCAAGATACTTTCAGTCTTACACAGGAAAAGACCCGAACACACCAAGATACACACACACACACACACACACACACACACACGTATGTATGTATGTATGTATGTATGTATGTATGTATGTATATAATTTCTTAAGTTTTCACGGGTACTTACATGTATGGGGTTCAGCTTTGTTCGGGTATTTTCCCACGTCATTGTAGTTGTGCTTTTAAAGTTGTAGCAACGTTTCGGCAGAATCTCATCTGCCATCATCAGGCTTCTGTATTGTGTTTGTCTGTGAGTAAGACTTTCACAGCCGTTTCACAGCATATATATATTTGTGAAAATTCAGTAAAATACAGAATTTTTATCATCACAAACAATTTTAAATATCAAATCCCAAAATTAAAATAGCATTTCTTTTGGTTTCAAACAAATATTCCAGAAAATGGATTCCATATAGAAACAAAAAGCTAAATAAAGTTTTCTCTTTAATCGAAAAGTTCAATTAACTTCACCAGCCAGTCTTTCACTGTGGAAATATGTAAATCTTCTCATCTCTATGCATACAAGAGTTTTGCTGCTGTTACCATATTTAAAAACAAAAGCCCATGTTTTTTCTTTGTCTGATTATCCATCAAATCTAAAATAAAAACCTCTGGTTTCAACTGCACATTTGTCTTAAACTACATTTGAATTGAAATATATATCTGATTTCAATAGCTCTTAGCTTTCTTACTTGATAACCAAAGGTACCTTTAGAATGAATACATTTTCAATGCATGTTTGACATACCATGCTAGATCTTTGACAATTTATCAGGTGTTAAATACCAACAATACAATTCATCTTATAATTTTTTTTTCTTCCAAATTGCAGCTCAAAGTGAATTTCAGTCTCTTACTCTACACATTCTCTCACTGTTCTAGCATTATAATATATCTACTTAGTTATACAATCATTAACATGTTCATCTTGCATATTTATTTGCAATAAAAGTCTATACTTCTTGGCAATAGAATACTTATTATTAGTATACAAAACCAATTCAAACTCAGTTTCTCATATGCAAAACCAACATTCTTCTTATTCAATTGAAATCTTTCTAACAACTGAAAATAAGCAAAATGTCCGAACATTTTGCTTATTTTCAGTTGTTAGAAAGATTTCAATTGAATAAGAAGAATGTTGTTAAAACATGTATCAGATGGATAGAATCAAGATAATGTGAAGTACCACTTTATAAAGCTTTAGCAAGACCACACTTAGAATCCTGCATCCAGTTTTAGTGACCATATCATAAAAAAGATGTTGAGACTCTGAAAAGAGTGCCAGGAAGAGCAACAAAGATGATTATAGGAGTGGAGGAGAAAAAAAATATGAAGAATGGTTGGGGAAATTGGGTATGTCTAGTTTAATGTAAAGAAAGACTAAGCATGATATGATAGCAGTGTTCTAATATCTAAGAGGCTGCCACAAAGAAAAGGGAGTCAACCGATTTCTCAATGCATGTGAAAGCAAGATAAGAAATAAAGGATGGAAATCAATCAAAAAGGGAACCAACCTAGAACTAAGGAGAAATTTCCTGAAATTAGAACTATTAATCAGTGTAATGACTTGCCTCTAAAAGCTGTGGGTGCTTCAACACTGGAGTTTTTAAAGAAGAGTTGGACAATCATTTCTCTGAAATGGTATAGGTTTACTGCTTGAGCTCTAAGATCCCTTCCAACTATGTTATTCTGTTAATCCTACATATCCTTTGCTTTAGCCCTACCCACCACACTGGCCCACAAGAGATCATTTTGGATAAAATGAAGACCTCAATGGGGGAAAAAAAGTTCATATCCTGTATCTGTTAGATTTGCTGCTAAAGCAATGGGCCCAGAGATTCAAACTATGCCTTTAATTCCAAGGAAAGGCAAGATTTAAAAAAATGGAAAAGATAAAAAGCAACCTAAAACAGCTTAGCTAACACTGTAATAACTCAAAAGGTCCCTTCTGGTGCAAACAGCAGCATAGAATTTCACATGATTTGAAAGATGGATGGGAGTGGGTGGGTTGGAGTGGCAGGTTCCTTCTCCAAATTATATTGTGCATGCAGTTTGTGAGCAAGTAAGGGGCAGATAAATGCACGTGCTTTACAAAGGTAACACTCCAAATTAAAACTGATTGGCAGCCAATGCGTTTATATCAAAGCCAAGGTAATGACTTGAAGATTATGACACTCAGCTTCAGTAGTTTCTAACAAAGTGAGGAAATAATGATTCTGGCATTTGGAAGTGGCAGTTTGCATGTCTGCATATTTGGAAGTGTTTATCATTCTTCGCATTAACAAAGATAAAAGATTTATTTATTTTTCAAAATTCTTGATTGTACCATGATCAGGGGTGGGATTCTACCAGTTCGCACCTATTCGCTAGAACCAGTTGTTAACATTCTAAGCAGTTCGGAGAACTGTTTGTTAGAAGAAATTACTGGCCTAATCCTGTAAGGAAGGCAGGAAGGAAACATTCTGCTGTTGCTTACAGAAACTGCCTTTTCGTTAACCCTTATTACATTCTTGACAGGACTAGACTTCCTGTCTCAGGAACATCTCTGGAGTTTTTTTCCCCTCCTTTGCTGCTACTTTGCTTGTGTGGAGTGACCATTCAAAGTTACAATGGCACTGAAAAGAGTGACTTATGACCATTTTACGACTGTTGCAGCATCCCCACAGTCATGAGAGGCCAGGCGAGGAGATGTGTGCTTGATGTGAGTGATATTGAGTTGGCCACACCCAGCCAATAACATGACCACCAAGCCATGTCCACCCAGTCACATGACCACCAAGCCACACCAACCACCTAAGCCACACCCATAGAACCAATTGTTAAAAATTTGAATCCCACCCCTGACCATGATCAATAGACTGTACAGATGGAATGGTTTGCTTCTAATAGGTATGCCTGAATTTTCATTTCCTGAAACAGTGTAAAACTAATGGCTTTCCCAAAACATACAGGGAGCCTGGGTAAAACAAAACCTTAAAAAAATGTTAATATGACAGATGGAAAAATATATTTCCTTCCACTTAAATAACTAAATTGTCATTGGCCAAGATGAGTTGATTCCCCTCAACTCCAAAATGGTGTATGTCTCCTCCCTGCAAAAGAATAGGGAATATTATTTGATACAAATTTATTAATTGGCTATAATGGACCTATACCTTTTTTGATTTTTTTATAGATTTTTAAATGTTATAATAGATATTGCAACCTGGGCTTAGGTGCTAACTTACCTGACTTGAAATAACCTAAGCAGTGTTTCTCAACCATGGGCACTTGAAGATGTATGGACTTCAACTCCCAGAACCTCAGTGGCACAATGGTTAGAGTCTGTACTGCAGACCAGTTCTGCTGACTATCAGCTGCCTGCAATTTCGCAGTTCAAATCCTACCAGACTCAAGGTTGACTCAGACTTCCATCCTTCTGAGGTGGGTATAATGAGGACCCAGATTGTTGGGGAAAATATGCTGGGGAATTCTGAGAGTTAAAGGCCACACATCTTCAAGTGGTCAATGTTGAAAAGCAGTGAGCTAAGTAATGAAGAAGAGCCAAAAAAAATTATTTGGCATTGTGGTTAGAAACTTGGAAACCATGAATGAAACCATGAAATGACTTTAAAGCAATCATTCTTTTGCAGCCAAACCCACTTCACAGGATTGCTATTGGAAGCAAATAAGTAGGAGTAATATATATGCTGCCTTGAGTTGTATAAACTAAAGATGGCATAACAGTCCAATAATAGATAGAAAAAAGTATTATTCCACATTTGATTAATTTCTTTGTGTTATTTTCAGTAATATATAGTTGTCTGTGCGTCTTATACATTTGCTTCTTTTAACTGGGCAAAAAAGAGAAAAAAACTTAAGAATGAGCCATTAGATTGTCTCCCCTCCCCCTCTGCAACTGGAAAAGTACCAACAACCAAAACAAGAAGTACAGAATTGCTATCTCATGTTCCTAGTATAACTACTTTTGCTCCCAATTCAGGGTCTGAATTTGGGAGTAATTTCAAAGGTTTTATAGTTCTCAAACATAGCATTAACATCTGTAAAAATCCCCATGAGTACACATCATACGAATTGGCTATAGGGTGTGCAAATGCAAGAAAAAGCAGGCTTTTGCTTTTAACTAATTGTTGAGACTTTGGAAAAAAGTGCTGAGAAGAGGAACTAAGATGATTAAATGCCTGGAGACTAAAACGTATGAAGAATTGTTGCAAGATTTGGGTATGGTTAGTCTAGAGAAAAGAAGAACTAGGGGTGACATGATAGCAGTATTCCAGTATTTGAGGGGCTGCCACAAAGAAGAGGGGGGTCAACTTATTATCCAAAGCACCAGAAGGCAAGACAAGAAACAATGGATGGAAACTAATCAAGGAGAGAAGCAGCCTGGAATTAAGAACAAACTTCCTAACATTTGTGAACGATTAGCCAATGGAACAGTTTGCCTTCATAAGTTGTGGATGCTTCATCACTGGAGATTTTAAAGAAAAGACTGGACAACTTGTCCAAAATGGTATAGGGTCTCCTTCCTGAGCAGGGGGTTAGTCTAGACTCTGGAAGGCTTCCAAGGTCTCTTTCAGCTCTATACTGAATGAATTGAAATGAAACAAGAGGGACTATCAGTTACGACATTTTCCTTGCAAGTTTCCTTTCGTCAAAACACCCTTTTCTATACACCCTTTTCTACATTAGTCCTACAAGACAAGGAGTTTCATTGACAGTGTTGAGAATCAACTTGGAGAAAGGGGCTGGGTTGCCCCCCAAAGAAAAAGAAAACAAGTCTTTGTGAAGCATTATGATGAAAGCCAGAGGTCTCCTGATTTACAATGTCAGTAAATTTCTAGACATAATTTCCAATCAGAACGGCAGCAAACTGATTTGCAATAGAATCAGTGGAAGGGGTTGTACAATTTTATAAATGGAAATCATTCACTATCTACCTAAACTCTGAAAGGTATTTGCATCAAGAATTCTATTTGAAGAGTTTCCTTCCTTTTTTCTTCAAATAACATTGGTTTGATCTCCTTCTGATATTATGCCTGATCAAAGGACTTCTTTTTATCTGGACTGAAAGCCTGTTTCCTTTAAAAAAAACAACCTTTCTTTTTGTATATATTGTGCAGACTAATTTCAGATCCAACAGCACTTTAAATGCTATCTGTTCCTTAAGACCATTATTTTACTGTTCTTGTCTTAATTCTGTCTCTTACATTCTAAATCATTATTCAGGTATTTCGCAGAAGATTGATTTGAGTATTAGGGGATCATTTACTTTTCCATTACCATAGACACCTTTAGTTATAAATTCTGATTGCTAGGAGAAAATGTACATATCATTTGTGTCAGCATTTGTGCAAGGCCTGTGCTGATATGATCAGCACAAGCTAGCTTTCTTCATTTCTTTGAACTAATCCTGTAGTTGTCTCCACAGAATAATAAGGAACTAAGCCAGTCAATCTTTCCTGTGGTTTTCTGATGGGATTTGAGATAGATAAACCAGAACCAAAAAGTATTCCTTTCTTTAAATAGAAGGTGAAGTATCTTTCAAGCTGACACAGATTTCTGGTGACTCCATATGTACAACTAAGCAATTTCCTTGGCAGTAATATTGAAAAGATTTGGCATTGCCTTATTCCAATATGTTTCTTTATTGGTTCCTAGTGTAGCCTACACTCTTAGTTTTCCCACTGAAGTACTAACTAAGCCTGCTCAGCTTCCAAGCCCAGATAAAGACAGCTGACAAACATATTTTTTATCTTGAGGCAGCTGAGATGTGATCTGAGATAAGGGGGACATTATTATCCTTTGCTTGACATGATGAGATCACTAATATATCAGTGATATCCACAAGGGGGTGGTGGGGAGGAACCATAAAGTTGATTCACCTCACATATGTACTTGGCTTCCAGAGAGTATTTAGGGATTTCTCTGTAGTTCTGGAGGCCAATTGAATCGATTGCTTTGTCAACCTCTGGAATAGAGGGATGAACATGGCACAAAATAGGATTGCTCCCAAGGAGCCTCTTCCTGTCTACTGATTCCTGGTTTAACAAGGAGCTCCAGGCAATGAATTCACAGAAGACATATTTGGAGTGGTGCTGGTAAATAATAAAAGCACATATTCCTGAACAATGAACAAGCTGAAGTCTGAGCCCACACTGAGGCAGTAAGTATGACAAAACATCAATATTTCTCTGTACTGATTACATTTGTGGATTATCACCCAGCAACATTGTTTATAGCTACCCAAGCTCTTCTAGGGAATGATGGGCTAGAAAAAATAATAATTGCAGGGCTGCTGTGGTGCATATAGAAAGCATCTGAAAGATAAAATCATGCACATTTGCTCAAAGTTAACTGAGATGACAGTTCATATTTCTGCACAATATCCTGCAAGGTTCCCTGGGACTGTGTTGTGTTTGTTAATCACAAGAAAATTATCAGGGTTTTCTGCAAATCAGGCTCCACCTGATTGATAAACTTACTACTGAATTCTCGTGGTTAGAGTGTAGTACTGCAGGCTACTTCTGCTGATTGCCAGCTGCCTGCAATTTGGCAGTTCGAATCTCACCAGACTCAAAGTTGACTCAGCCTTCCCTCCTTCTGAGGTGAGTAAAACGAGGATCCAGATTGTTGGGGGCAATATGCTAATTCTGTAAACCACTTATAGAGGGCTGTAAAGCACTGTGAAGCAGTGTTAAAATCTAAGTGCTATTGCTATTGCTACTGAGTGACAGGAGTTCAAACAGTGGTTATTGCTTGCTTGGGAGGAAGACTGTTCTCATCTGCCTTGGAAGAAGCAGTGATGGACCTTGCCTTCAAGAAGCCATCCTTTGATTCAGTTATTGTTGATAACAGCCTATATCCAAGCTCCATTTTTTCAGAAATAATAATATCACTCTAAATATCTGGCAAACTGTGTGACCAACGGTAAACTTCCCAGAGTTGCTGGGAATCAGATGGCATACAAATAATAAATTTGTATGCCATCTGATTCCCAGCAACTCTGGGAAGATTACAGTTGTTTTAAAAAAAACCACCACAGAACAATACAAAACACAAAAGAAAAGCACAAGCCAAAAGAACAATGATAGCAAAGAAAATAAGCCCACTAGGGAGAGGGAAGAAAGAGACATCAATTGTCCTCTTCAAATATCTAGATGAAAAGCCATGTCTTGAAGGTCCTTCACAATCTCAGTAGGAAGGGAGCTGTTGGAATCTCACATTGGGGAACTTCTGGTGATTGAGAAGATGCAGCTGCAGAGAGGTCTTAAGGAAGCAAATTATTTTGAGTTAGGATTTAGGTCTCCATATGGGACAACAATGACATTGATTATTTATGTTGCTGATCTGTGACAGCCCAGGGATAAGGAAAACGCAACCCCTTGCTAGACCTTTCAGCAGCCATTATGATTATGATATTCTTCTGGACTGGCTGCAAGAGTTAACCCTGTACCAGGGTTCATGTTTTTTTCCTGGTTCCAATAAGTGGAGGGAATGAAGAATCAAATCCTTCAGCACTCTGGTGTGAAGCATGCAAGACTTGGCTCTTTCTCTCTTGCTATTTAATCTTGTCATGAAACCCTCTGTTTTGTATGATACTCAATTGTATAGTGCCAACTTGAATGCAAGATAAAATTCCATTGCCTGGATTGTTAAAGTCTGGAATGGGAGAAGTGGATATAGACTCAAGCCTCATAAGTTGGAATATGTTGAATTTAGAAGCCAACTAATTCCAGGGGAAATCCATTTTGGCACTGAACAGAATTGCTGTCCACACATAGCAGGTTTTCAGTTTGGGGTTCCTTTTGAGTTACATCTACTGTTGGAATAATAGATGGGAGCTGTTAGCAACATTTTGCAAGGTTTTGTTGCTATTCTTGCCTTGTCATCTCATATTTGTATTACTACAATTCATGCCGCATGGGGCTATCCTTGAAGATTGTATGGAAGGCCAACACGAAACCTCTGGTGAGGGATTTACATTGGCTACCAAATACAATTCAAGGCAAATTTAGAGCTCATTATGGATATCTTTGAGGTTGTCTACTCTGACAGTTATGATTGTATTGAGGGAAGTACTGCATGAACACACTATGAGAAGCAACAGGACAATGCAGATTATATTGTTCTCTGGGTTGTATTGCTAGTCATTGTATTTATTGTTGTGGTCCACTGTATTTATTGCTGTAGCTGGCAGAGTTGGCAGCAGAGTCAGACAGTTGGGGAGGAACCCAGGCCAGTCCTGGAGGCTAAAGAAGGCTCGGATGAGGGCTCTGTGTTAAAGCCAGAGATGGGGCCAGGGCAGGCTGGAAGCCATCTACCTTCGGGCTCAGACAGCAGTGAGGTGAAGGAGGTACTGGAACCGGTTCCCAGCCTGTACATACAGTGTCGACGTGGGAGTAAGCCATAGGTGGACAAAGAATGACTGCTCCTATCAGGATTAAAAGAGAAGGAAAAGGGGAGGGGGCTTTTGCAAGAAACAACTTGCTTGTTCATTCATCTGTTCATTCCAGCCTCATGAACATTTGTCTGTGTAACCCAGCCCATTCCCTGTCAGCACTGAGTGTGGAATTTTACAGGGTAGCATTCCAGGATTGATAAAGGTCTGAGCTAAGACTGTTTGCAAGACTGTTTACCAAGACGTTGGCTGACTGTGAATGAAATAAATTCACATTAATGTAATGAAAGAGGTTTTTGCCCGAACTCAGAATTGACTTAGTGCTTTTTGGGGAGGCCTAGGACAGAACATTTATATTGTTTTAACCTGAATTTCAGTACTATATGTAGGAATCATAGGTTACTCAGAATCTGATTGATTGGGATAGCACAGAAGCCTAAGTAAGTAACTGAATAAGTG
Organism: Notechis scutatus; assembly: GCF_049901735.1. NCBI lineage: Eukaryota > Metazoa > Chordata > Lepidosauria > Squamata > Elapidae > Notechis > Notechis scutatus. The sequence continues at coordinate 60,685,615 of NC_142009.1, read as the reverse complement.
AGTAAGTAGACAATAAAGATATAATTGTTAAATTTTATCCTGAAATAAAGGCTATGAATGCATTTTGAGGCCATAAACTATACTACAAATTCCTTTTCAATATGCATGCATGGAAGATCTGCTTTAAAAAGTTAACCTGAAGGAAACCTTTATATAATCTACATATTGTACTTGTCATCCAAGTGATGCACAGCATACCCATTTACTAAAAAAATAAAACATGTGAAAGAATGTCCTTACACCTTTAGTAGTGTTATGCTGATTAAGCATTGCCTTCAACAGCTACACCTTTTATCGAACTGATTAAATATATATATATCCAGTTTCATGCTCCACAAACTTTTGCTCACTGTTGGATACTATCCAGAGCCATTTTCTAAAGTTCCAACATCTAGCATGCCTTACACTTCTCCAATTCAGGAGAGTGATCCTAATGTAGTAGTCCAGAAACTTGCTTTTCTGTTTTATGGTTATGATCTTCCATAATAAACTGTTGTTCCTAGCCCAATTTTCTGATAACCATTTATAAAATTTATTGGAACCTATGATGTTAGATGTCTATTGGAAAAGAAAATGTACTAACCATTCCCCACATTTCCATTTCATTGTCTGGACACAGCTGCGATTTGTTCACAGATTTACTTTCTCTCTTTTCTAACTGAAAAGCAATAGTGGCGAAGTGCCCTTTATCTGTGTTATATTTTAGCAGTGGTTTTATGTGACCAAAGTGGACAGTTGATAGTCATAAAAGGAAACACTGAGGGTCTTGTTAATGATATGCCATTATTCTCTCCTCCTTTGTGTTGTGAAAAGAGAACGAATCAGAAAATAAATCAGCCCTTGCTATTTCTCTGCAGAAGTGACCACCAGCTCTTCCCAGTTTCCCTTTGCTTCTGACAAATGTATTAATTGGGAAACAGCAAACTGAAGAAAGCTGAGCAGATCTGTGACCAAGAGGTAGTCCTCAAAGAATGAAATATGTCATATCTGGAAAGAAGTAGTGGAAAAAGAGACAAAGGGGAAAAACGACACTGCCAAACACAAATCTTTTTATCAGTTACTTTAAGTCTCTAACTTTGCAAGAGCAAGTTTAGACAGCATAGTGTTGGAGATGCCATTGGCAGTCTGGCAGTGCATGAATTCTTCATGTCATTATTGTCATGTCAAGAGTGGCAGGCATGTCTTGTAAAATGGAACCTTCACTACCCTTGAGCAGTAACAAGTAAATTATAATTCACAGAGGTCTGGAAGAGAGAAACAAACAGTGCTAAGGTATAATACATGTCTGTTTTTCAGTTCTCATGTCAGTGTTAGTGTAAGGGAGATTCTTGCTACAGATTTATATACTTGGCTAAAAATAATTATGTATATATTTGCTAATAGCTTAATGGAAGACTATTTCATAAGATATTGGCTTACTGCTTAGTTTTTGAGGGATTCTTTTTTTTTTTTTTTTGCTGTTGTACTCATGACAATGAAGGGAAATCCATGGCTAATATTGCTAAATTACAGCTCCCAGATTCCCTGACCATTAATCTTTGTGTTTGAAAATGCTGGCTATTAGAATTTAGCAACCGGTGGACAACCGAGTTACAAAGCTTTGTTTATAAAGTTATTTATTATTAATTTTTAAATCTGCCCAGTCATTTCATTATGATCTCTATAATTGTTGCCAATTGAGGCCAGATTCAAGTTTGTGCCTATGCCACATAGGTCTCTAAAGAACTTGAGACCACAATATCTGGCAGGTCACATTCCTGTCAGATTAAAATTTAATTGTTCTTGAGATGAAAGGTAGAAGTCGTGCTGTGTATGATGAGAATGGCAGGGTATTATTTTGTGATTATTTACATGGACACCTTCTCCATGATAGCTTCTGGACTCTGGAATATTTTCCACCTTGGAATTCATGAGTCACAAAAATATATTTTTCTATTGCTAAAAATGCATGTATTAGAAAAAGTAATAAAAATGATCATAGATATAGACATTCAAGCAACAAGGTTTCCCCCCAAGTTTTTAATATCAAAATTAAGCAGTAAGGTAAGAATCCTAGTGCACACAAAATTCACCAAATGTAATCAATATTCTTGTCACAGGAACTGTTTTCTTAAATAGAAAGACTGTTAACAGCAGTTAAAAGAAGCTTTTTGAAAACTTTGAAATATATTACATCAAGTGTGTCAAATATCTCACAACTACACCAAAAGCCTTATCTATGAATGAAATCACAAACATGGGCTTTCTGGCTGATGTTGACATATGTTATCTACAGGCATTCTTAAATTCTCACTCTTATTTTTTTGCGATTTTATTCTTTAGTAACCAATAATGAGAAAACATCTTGTATTTTGTGAACTGCAGCTCATAAAAACTTGGGCTTTTTAATAACATTTGTTGGTCTGAAAAGATGCTATCTGATATCTGTTCCGAACTAGCAGGCTCGTAAGCCTGAAACTCTAATTGTTTTCCTTCCACGGCAGGCTCGTAATCCTGCACTTTTGATTGGTCCATGAATAGCCAATCGTGATTGGTCATTTTAGACTAATCCGATTGGCTAGTTAACGGGTCGCCGCGATTGGACGCCCCAAGCGTGGCAAACTCAAATCATTGGATGTTTTGACAGCAGCCAGCTCTATAAAAGGAGCTGCTGCTGCCTGAGTATTTCGCTCTGTTCTGAAGTCACTAATAAAGAGTTGGAGTCACTATTCGATGCCTCGTCTCCGTTCTTGCGCCCACTCTCCCAGATCTAACACTGGCGATGAAGGTGGGATACGGAGACGATAGAGCTGACTGAGCACTCGCGGAACACTAACAGAGCACGTGGCTGAGGGCACACCAATAGCGGCAAGATGACCAGCGCCGCCATACCACCTGCTCCATTTGATCCAGCCAACGAAGACTGGGACTCGTACATGGACAGGTTTCAAATGTTTCTGGAAACCAATAACCTGAAGGATGCTACGCCTGACAAGAAACAAGCTGTGTTCCTAACACATTGCAGACCCGCCGTTTTCAAGATGGCAAAAGCACTCGCCAAACCGGCAGAAGTCAAAACAATGGACTGGGATACCCTTGCTCCCATTTTCAGGGCCCATTATGCCCCAGCGGTGCCAACCCTCATCAGGAGACACAAGTTTTACCAGAGGGACCAACAGGAAAGCGAAAGCGTTGGGGACTTCATAGCGAACCTCAGGAATTTGGGTGGACTCTGTGGTTTCGCAAATCTGGAAGAAGCCATGAGAGATCGGGTCATTCTGGGTTTAAGAGACCTCACCACCCAAAGCAAGATCATGGCAAAGGGGGACATCGCCCTCACAGATGTCATAGCCGATGCTACCGCAGCAGAAGCAACCAGGAAGTCAGCAGCCCGAATGCGCCGAGTGAATGGAACCAATCGCCAACTCGCCAGCGACGCTGCTCTTCCCTCAGAGAGACACACAACGACCACCCACCATGAAGACCTCGAATCCTCATCAGAAAGTGAGGAAGAGGAAGTCAATCGACTCAGATCGGAGCGTGATCAGCGAGGCCAGCGGGGTCGTAAGCCCCCATATCAATGTGTTGGATGCGGGGGAAACCACCCGCGGTCAGACTGCAAGTTCCTAGATGCCCTCTGTCATTCCTGTGGGAAGAGGGGCCACATTGCAAAAGTCTGTAGGAGCCAGCGAGGATCCAGCCCAAACAGAAGAGAGAATAGTTTCCGGCAGACAACAGGCACCCCACCGTTAAACCCGGGCCGCCCAAGCAACCAATGGAACCCCCACAACAGAAATTGAGCGCTAGCCACCTCTACCAGACGAGAAGAGGCGCACCAGACCATCACCATTGGCCACGCCTCATCCCTTGATGCAAGGAAAATCCAGGTAAGGGTCACCATTGAAAAATGACCATGTGTTATGGAAGTCGACTCCGGGTCTTCCCTATCAATGGTCTCCTGGAAAACCCTCAAGCAGCAGATCCCTGACATCCGCCGCCAGGATCTCAGCACTCAGAAACTTATATTAAAGGACTACCAGGGAAATCAGATTCCAGTCGCTGGTTCCAGTCACGTCCAAGTCTCATTTAAAGACCACACCGCAACCCTACCTCTCACCATCGTTGACAAAGACCGACCCAGTTTATTAGGTTTGCAGTGGTTCGCGCCGCTAGGAATCGAGATGGCAGGCATCAACCAGACCGTAAGCGATGACTGGGAGGCGGCCCTCGTCCGGGACTTCCAAGAAGTCTTCATCGAGCAATTAGGCAAGTACAAGGGGTCCCCTATATCGTTTAATCTCTGCCCTGATGTTGCGCCCATTCGCCTTAAGCCTCGTCGAGTGCCCTTTGCGCTCAAACCAAAGATTGACGAATAATTGGACAAGTTAATAGCCCAGGGCGTATTAGAACCCATCGACCATGCCCGATGGGAGACCCCAATTGTAACCCCCATAAAACCAGACGGATCTTTGAGAATCTGTGGGGATTACAAGGCCACCCTGAACCACGCACTACAACAGAGCGCCTACCCCGTGCCCGTGGTCCAACACCTTCTTCACTCACTCGGGGGCGGAAAGGTATTCGCAAAGCTTGACTTAGCCCAAGCGTACCAGCAGCTACCCGTAGATGCAGAGACTGCAGAAGCCCAAACCATAGTCACACACAGAGGTGCGTTCAAATATAACAGACTCCAGTTCGGAGTGAGCGTAGCACCTGGCATCTTTCAAAGTTTGATGGAAATGTTGCTGCAGGGTATAAAAGGGGTTGTACCCTACTTCGATGATGTCTTGATAGCCGCCCCCACAAGAAGTCAACTAGAAAAACGCCTAAGAATGGTCCTTCAAAAATTCAAAGACGCAGGCCTAAAGGTCAAGAAGGAAAAGTGCCAACTATGCACTGAGAGGGTTGAATTTCTTGATTACCTTCTTGACAAACAAGGAATTCACCCTACTGAAAAAAAATTGGCTGCAATAAAAAACGCCCCAAGACCTAGGAACAAGACAGATCTCCAAGCCTTCCTGGGACTCATTAACTTTTATAACATCTTCCTACCCCAGAAGGCGACTGTTGCTGAACCCCTGCATAGGCTCCTAGACAAGAAGGCTTCCTGGTTCTGGGGACGTCGAGAAGAGCAGGCTTTCCAGCAAGTAAAAGACCTCTTAACATCAGATGCTGTATTGATACAATATAACGAGACACTACCATTAACTGTAACCTGCGACGCCTCACCGTTTGGAGTAGGAGCTATCCTGAGCCACGTCCTACCAAACAGTACGGAGGCGCCTATTCCATTTTTTTCAAGAACTTTATCTAAAACTGAGAGAAACTATAGCCAATTAGATAAAGAGGCCCTCGCTATTGTATCTGCAATCAAACGATTTCATGAATACGTATATGGAAGATCCTTTTCTATAATCACCGATCACAAACCATTGCTTGGCAGTTTGGCAGGGGATAAACCAACTCCCCACATTCTATCACCAAGAATGACATGCTGGTCGGAATTTCTAGCCGCATACAATTACCAATTAAGACATTGACCAGGGAAAGCCATTCCCCATGCTGATGCCTTAAGCCGCTCACCATTACCTGAATTCCTAGACGATCCAGCTCCAACCATATCCACACTACAAATTGAGACACTTACTTCACCACCACTAACTGCGCAAGACATCGCATCGGAAACAAGGAAGGACCCTTGTTTGGTGCGGGTCCTCAGTTGGGTGGAAAGAGGTTGGCCTGAAATCGAACCCAACGACACATTTAAACCCTTCAAAAACAGACACACAGAACTTATCTCCCAAAAAGGGTGCGTGTTGTGGGGAGACAGAGTCATCATCCCAGAAAGGCTACGAAATAAAGTCTTGAAACTACTGCATGATGGACACCCGGGCATCGTACGAATAAAGGCACTAGCAAGGAGCTATGCCTGGTGGCCAGGTATGGATGGTCAAATTGAAACCTGGGTAGCCACCTGCAACAAGTGCCAGGAAACACGTTCGGCTCCACCAAAAGCACCACCAACGGAATGGGAAACGCCCAGGGGCCCATGTTCCCGCATCCACATCGATTTTGCGGGACCTACCAAAGGACATACCTTTCTAATAACAGTAGATGCCTATTCAAACTGGCTCGAGGTAAACAAAATGAAGAACACCACCACAGAAGCAGTTGTAAAAAAATTGAATAGACTGTTTGCAACACATGGCTTACCAGATGTCTTGGTTTCAGACAATGGCCCACAATTTACCGCTTTGGCGTTCGAACAGTACCTAACAGACCGAGGGATACGCCACGCCTTAACATCACCTGCTCACCCTGCGGCCAATAGTAGGGCTGAACGAGTGGTCCAGTTCACAAAGAAAACCTTACACAAAATGGAGCAAGGAAACATCCACGACAAAGTCACAAGGATTCTTCTCCTCCAACATATTACTCGAAACAGCACCACAAACAAAAGCCCAGCCGAACTCCTGATGGGCAGGAGACTTAGATCACATCTCGACCATCTGCACCCTGCCTACACGCCAGAAAAGCCCCTGGGTTCCAGCAGCAAATGTCGCACATTTAAGGTAGGCGACCCGGTATTCGCAAAAAAACTTTACCGGTGACCCATTGTGGGTCCCTGCTAAAATAACACAACTTACGGGGCCCCGTTCCTACCGATTAGAAACCACAGATGGGAGGTTGTGGAAATGCCACATCGACCAACCACGCTCAAGGATGACACCTACCCCCTTCACACCCCCTGAACTCCAAACCAGGGGGGGGAAGGGAAATCGAGGGGGTTGAAAATGAACTAACACCTGGTTCAGTACACGAAACCCCGCAGTCAGTACAACAAAACCCAGAATATTCACCAATTGAAGAGGAGCCGTGGCAGATGGTCATCTCTCCGAGAAACAGCAAGGCGGGTTCAGCCAGCCCAGAGGATCCAGATGACAGCCTTGAAGGGAGTATTGGTGGCACAGCGTAGAAGTCAGGTTGCCTTTACAGCTGGACACAGCAAACAGCCCACCGGAACCAGAGTCCGGACAAAGACTGGTGGAGCAATGCAAGTCAGGTAGACAGGTGCGACAGCCTGCCTACCTGCAAGAATACATCACCCCACCCTTGAGACGGAACCTAGAGGTGTTCCGAACTAGCAGGCTCGTAAGCCTGAAACTCTAATTGTTTTCCTTCCACGGCAGGCTCATAATCCTGCACTTTTGATTGGTCCGTGAATAGCCAATCGTGATTGGTCGTTTTAGACTAATCCGATTGGCTAGTTAACGGGTCGCCGCGATTGGACGCCCCAAGCGCGGCAAACTCAAATCATTGGATGTTTTGACAGCAGCCAGCTCTATAAAAGGAGCTGCTGCTGCCTGAGTATTTCGCTCTGTTCTGAAGTCACTAATAAAGAGTTGGAGTCACTATTCGATGCCTCATCTCCGTTCTTGCTCCCACTCTCCCAGATCTAACAATACCCTTTGATTTTTGGCTGCAATAGACTAACGTCTCTTCTTGTACAATGTATACATTAGCAACAATACATTGTAAGTTGCTCATAGTTAGATGATGATCATTTTCAATTCAACTTACAACTACTATTTTTTTAATGACCATTCAAAGTTACAGTAGCACCAAAAAAGTGACATGTCCATTTTTTACACTTTCGATTGTTGCAATATCCGTGTGGTCACATGATCAAATTTCAGATGCTTAGCAATTGGCTGATATGGGATCACATTTGCGACTTTCTGACAAGCAAAGTCAAAGGAAAAGCCAGATTCACTTAGCAACCATTTTTTCTAACTTAACAACTGCAGTGATTCACTTAACAACAATGGCAAGAAAGGTAATAAAATGGGGGTAAAACTCACTTAACAACTACCTCACTTAAGAGTAGAATTTTTTGGCTCAATTGTTGTTGCAAATTAAAAACTACCTTTATTGCTGCTCTACTATCACCATTTAACCCCCTGGTAACTAAAATCCTATGCCTGAAGTTCTCACAGTTTTCACAAAGAATTTTACAGAATTGCAATAATTGGTTCTTTGTTTGCATAGGTCTCCAAAACCAGAAGAAACCACTGCTAGAGCACTAATGAAAGCTGAACATAGAGAATGGCTATCATCTAGGTTGCCTAAATCCAGAGGAGTCATGAGATAGCAGCAAAGGCATACAGAAAACCCTTTACTGCAATCCAGTGGTCACATCAATTGTTGCAGCCCAGATCTGGTAATCCTAGGGTACATACACTTGGCACTGAATCTATTGTGTTTATAGTGATTGCTTCATATCAAGAACAACCCAACTTACTTAACTATTTCTTTAGAGTAAATGCACAATTTATTCCTAAATCTGCCTAATTTCCAGGCCCCAAACCATCAGTCTACACCCCTCCATTTTGTCAAAACTCAACTGCAGAGTATTGGCCACTGCACAAACTCATCTGTGAAATGTTTTGCTTCCTGCTGTTTAATTTCTAGTGATTATTTCTGATTATTTGTATTAGTTTAGAAATCCAGTGGTGTAAGCCAAGAGAAAGTTGGAGAAGAACCTTTTGCAGAGAGAGACGAGATGATCAATCTTGACACCACAGAGCAGATGGAAACAAGCAGTAATTGGCAGAAAGGAATGGATGGGAGAAGGACATAATGATCTAATATTATTGGTGATGTCTCTCCATGCTGGTACAATGGCCCCAGTGTGCTTCACAATACACTAAAAAGTAATATATACTCCTGAGGGTTCTACTCAGAAATCATGAAATTAATGAAAATACAAGAGAAAGAATGAACATTTTTCACAGTAATGTAAAGCACAGGATGATATTCAAACACATTAGATTGCAGCTCTATGAATAATAATTTTGGATGAGAAATTTCCATTAAATATGGTATGATTTGTATTAGAGATGCTGTAAAGTTTACTTTGATCCACATCTTAAAGTGTTTTCTTTTCTGTCCTGTTTGCTGTGGATCATTTTCCAATAGGAGAACAGTTATTGCAGTTATTAGAGTTCTCTGTTTTTACTCAAATGTTGCATAAAGCAGAGAAACTTGCATGGTATAGCAATGTGCATTGTGTGGAAAAATAAATATTATATTTTATATTATGTTATATTATATATTATACAGTATTTCTTTTAAAAATGCAGATTGGGTTCATGTAATATTTTGGATGTGGGCTCGCCGTAAAGTAGGATTATTCCTCCATGGTTCATGGATATTTTTACATTTGATCACTGGCCCTGTGACCCCTTAGAGCAGGGGTGTCAAACTCAAGGCCTGTGGGCTGGATCTGGCCTGCAGGGAGCTTTGATCTGGCCAATGGGGCTGCCCTGGAAACAACAAAGGACTGCCCCACAATGCCTCGGCCAGCAAAAATGGAGCTGGCAAGATCTGTGCAGGAGGTTCTCCTGAGGTCCATTTTCACTGGCAGAGGGTTGCAGGAAGTCGTCACAATCAAAAATGGAGCTCGGGAGCCCATTTTCACTGGCAAAGCACTCAGGCCACCACAGATACCCCTGACATAAGTGACATTGAACTGACCATGTCTCCTGGCCACCCCCACCCCCCAAAGTCAAACACAACCCTGAAGCAGTCCTTGATGCAATCGAGTTTGACACCCCTGCTTTAGAGAATCTGAAATAATGTCAGCCATTTGAGGTAGGCCAGACCAGGAAACTGATTCCATAAGTTTGACAGGAACTACATTTTTTTCATAGAGGATCTTGAGAGACTGATTGTTTTCCCTTCCTTCCCACTTATACTCCAGGGATGCATGTCGGTGTGTATGTAGGATGGAGCCAAACAGTAGGAATTCATGGCATGCTCTTGTAAAACAATCTCTGCATAGCTTTTCCCAGGTCACATCTCTGTACAAGCAATGACAGATTAGATCTTGCAGATATCAACACTTCATTGAGGGATGGTGGGGCCAATAGGCTTAAAAGAGGTTGTGATGTGCCTCCTCCTTAAAAGATCTTTTCTGGATCTACTTATATTTGATACATATCACTCCATCTCTAACCTTACTTTTGGGGAAAAGGTTATTGAAGCTGTGATTGAAATACAATGGCCAAGTATCCAAGAAAAGATGGATTATCTTGATTCTTTCCAGTCAGGATTCAGACCCTGACATGAGAATATTGGTCATTCTTATAGATTACTTTGTCATATCCTTGATGTGGGAATCATCTTTCCTGGTTCCCACATTGAATTTCCCAGAAATATTAAGTACAATTAACACTTGCCTATAGGGAATTGGAAATTGATGGCATAGTATTTCAGTGGTTCTGCTTCTTCTTCAGTGGATGGTATTAAGCCTGAATTCCCCAATGAGTGTTAAGGAAAAAAAACTAAACAGAATGTGTAGCGTAGTCAGATAGGCAGACAGGCAAATGTGTGAGATAAGTTTGTATTTTAGTTAACACGCAGTAAAAAGCAGATACGCTTGTGCTATCAAAAATATAGTTTATTCCATTAGGAATTATAGCATAGTCAAAATAAACGGTCCATTAGTCATGTATCATTTTAGTCAGTCCAGTCGAGGATACTCAATTTACAAAGTCCGTGTTGAATAGCCAATGTCAGTTCACTTACAATAAATCAGTCCGTATTTTCTCTTCTCTCCGTTGAGAAATAAACACTCGTTTCTCTCCTCCGTTCCAGTAAGGAAAAACGCAGTCATCAATCCATCCAGTAATTAGGGATCATTAAGCCAGAGAGAGAGAGCTGCAATTGACTTGCTTCTTTTATGGTGGTTTTACAACCACACCCATAATTACATTCTTGTAGTTAAAGTTACACACACTTTAACCAACAAACCATGATAAGTTATTTATTATTTTTACCCAAACCAGTTAGGGTAAACAATGTTATCCCTAACAGATGGTTCCAGTTGGTGATAATGAGTGACATAGCCTCTACTTTATTGTGTACTATAGGGCTTCATCCTCTATCCCTTGCTTTTCAACATCTATTTGAAGCATCTGGATGAGACCATCCATTGGTTTGGGAAAAAGTATCATTTATATTCTGATGAAACCAGTTGTACTTGCAACTTCAGGTTTCATAGAACTTGCTGTTAAAATGTCGATCTGCCATCTATAGGTTGTGAAGATCTGGATGGGATGGAATAGTTTAAAAGCAGAATTTGACAAGATGGATTTTTTTTTGTTTATGCATCATGGCTTCTGGCATCTGTTATTTGTAAAGGGGGTGGCATTGTTCCCCATTGAAGCAGGCTAACAATTTATAGGTCTTTCCGGACATAGCTACTGATAGATGAACATCTGGAGGTCAGTGTTGGGGAGAGGGGGCTTTGTCCATCTCTATCAGGAGATCCAATTACAATTGTACTTAGAACCTAAGAAGCTCAAAATAGCATCTTATGTTTAGTAGCCCAGGCATTATCCATCTCTCTGGGCTACTAAAATATGTCTATATTTATGCTGTGATTATGTATGTGTGTAAAAGAGAAAAAGAGAGGATAAATTATTTAAAAATACTTTTTTAGGGGATTGCAGATAGCACACCATGAGAAAGTAAGAGTAGAAAATGAACACAGTGTCTGTTGACTTTCTGAAAATAACTCATACAGTTCTGTTGCAAGCAGCATGAAAGTGCCTTGCCATTGTCTAGTCTTAATCTAGCCTACAGTTTTAATATATTCTGATTTTTCTCATGCCTCCAAGAAAATAGTTGAAAAATGTTCCCTGCCAAAATAAAGTATGTTGGGATGATACAGTTATTTATATGGATGCATTTGCAGCATGCACTGAACCATAGATTAGTTGACCCCATTTCAACCTAGTCCATTTGATTTAAGTTGGATTAAATGGGTAAACTTTACTAATTAAACAAGTCATGGATAGAATGGAAAATTTGATTCCTTTTTATATGATTAGAGTTTCTTGCTAGAACAGGACAAAAATAATTCTGCTGGATTATATCAAACTTTTGCTTTTTGAGCTCACTTCCAAAAGTGTGGGTCACATTGATAAAAAATGGAGAAAGGAAAGGCCCGACTTTCTGTTTTGGTATTTGTTTAAGACATTTATTAGAGACATTCTCTGCCAAATGATACACAAAGGTATGTAAAGCAATGTAAAACAGCAATAGAAGCATTAATAAAACATTAAACCCACCAAAGCAAGGCATTCTACGAGTGAAAAAACAAGCTAGCAAGATTGCTATCCTGAACCATCAACAGAACAAACTTCATACAGCACATCAAATTAAAAGCTATTAATATCATGAAAGAAAAAGAGACTAATAGAAATCACACATCATATTACCATGAATTCTGCAGAACAGACTTTTCATAAGGCAGAAGCAGGTGGATAGTACCCCATGGCCTTGCAGTAGCAGATCCAAAGTCTCCACCAAAAATGTCTAAACTGAGAAATAAAGTTAAATTACACTAAATATCTTTCTCAGAAAGTAATATATTGTGGATTGACCTTGCCGTTCTAAGAAGAAAAAGAGTAATAAATGACAACACTTTCTATCATTGAGTGAAATAAATTGCATCTTGTATGCACAACCCAGCTGGTTGCAGTCAAATTAAGAGATAAACAAACTGAAAAAAAGAGCTGAGAAACAAATAAAGGGATTAAAGTTTGATGTGAACAGTTAAAAGGCTTGCCAGGAGAGCTGAGGACTTTAACCTGGGAGTGAAGAATCTGATTGAAAAGGTCTGTAACTAGAAGTCAGAATCAAAGGAAATAGGATCCTTTCAGATGCTAAGGTAAATAGAGATGGAGAATAAAGAAGTGAAAAGAAGCTTTGGATAGACAACTTGGAGTAGGTGAAGAAAATCAATTACCAGTATATTACTTCACTTCTTGGGCTATTCTTCCAGTTCTGATTCCTAAAATAGATAATTAATTTTGTGAAAATAACTTTAAGTGTAGTAGGTTCAGGTCTTTTTTTCCCCGTATCTGGTGGCAAAGTCACAAACCACAGCAATTCTCAAGGATGATTCAAACCAGAACGAAGTAAATTTTAAATGCTTAATTCCCATTTCAATCTGCAGTAGTTTTATTCCAATTTACTAAGCCATATATTTCCTCAAAGTATACTGAATTAGCTTTGTATATGATTACTGCAAGGATATGATATGCTTTTTACTAAAAGTTGTGGGAGGATGCTTTGAAGTCCAGAATAACTTGGTATCTTAAAGAAAATCTGATGCAGGATTTAATTCAATGTAGAAACCATTCCTAGACTATAGTTTAGTATATATATCTGAACCAGATCCAAAAGTTGCCATTATCTATGGATTTTAAAATCAGAACAGTCTCTAATAATTTAGAGACAATTTATTGTATTTTATCATTTCACTAAAATATTTATACTCTTGTTTGTGTTTAGTTATATGTATTCATTGTTAATAACATTTTAGATCTTTAAAGCAATATAGTATATTTATTTACTCATAATTAATTACAGATATATTGGAAAAGTAAAACCTCTGTGACATTTACAAATACCTTGCTTATTCCTTTATATTGTATCCTTTTATTCTTTTTTCCTGCTTCTTCTTCTTGTTTGTTTACATAGTTTATATAGTTTTATTTCACTTAGTGTTGAAATAAACTAGTGAATGTACATTTTTAGTTCTTGGTTATATCTCATCAATAAACATTTTAAACATTAAAAAGAATTTTCATAAGGGAGGCAGTTTGCAGAACCGACATAAGATTTAGAAAAGCTGGGAAAATATGAAAATCTGTGGAACTATGGAAAAGGCACAGAGATACTCCTTGGGGGAGCAAGGGGATAAGCAAAGGACCAACAAGCTAAGAAAAAGAGGGAAAGGCCAAGCCTAAAATCAGGCAATGTGAAGAAATGTAGAGGGTAGGAAAAAAAGCTTTAAAGAAGATAGAAACAAAGTCTATTCGAGAATAAAAACAACTCAACTGGCATTCCAGTCCCTACAGCGGGGAGGATAGCCAGAGGATTCAGATCAGTTACAAAATGGCTGAGTAGAAAGAAGAGACTACACTTTGTTGAAGGCGATACGGCTAACTCTGAGAAAGACTCTCTGCAGTATGCAAGATTTACCCCATTAAGTTTTTGTTGCTGAAAGTTATTCTTGTTTCTGTGTGACACAGCCTGAATATCTGTATGATTGCTGTATGCTTAATGTAAGTGAAAAGGTTGTCTATTCATAATTACAGGCTTAATAATTTTGTTGGATAGATCAGAAGGTAGTGGGGAATTTGTGCCTTGGAGTCTGGATAGAGATGTTGAAGCAAACTTCACTTAAATTACAGTGTTAAAAGGAAAGTAATATATGTATATGTTATATATGTATATAAATGTCTCTTAAGCTGATATGAAAGGCTCAATAAATATCATAAAATCTAGTTCATTTTACTTAGAATTTTACTTCTATGACTTAGATATTTCTACTTAAAAATTCTCATCTCATTAATAACGAGTATAAGGCATTGTATCTGGATGCAGATTAGGCATTGCCCAATATAGAAATTGTGCTAATCAGCTAGCTTACTCCTGGGTGCATTATTTTTATTTCAGGGGAAAAAAAGCATAACTGGTCCAAAATAAAATGGGAGATGAACAATTTATTAAAAATGTATGTCTTCTCAGATCATCTCATACTATGCATAAATTAAACAAGGATTATTCGTATTTGAATAAATGGAAGTAATTCCCTATAAAATTACACATGAAGACCCTCTGAAGGCCCATTTTTCAACTATTTTCTTGGAGGCATGAGAAAAATCAGTAGTTCAGAGCTGAACTACTGCTAAATCTTCCATTTTTTATAAACTGAATGTTTCAATAAACAAAAAAATATTAAAGATAAACAATACCAAGACCTTGATTATTCTGTTTCAAGGCTGTTGACATACAAACACACAACAGCAGTACTTTAGAAGCCAGAAAATTTATAACAGTTTAGTTAGATAAAAGCAAATATAAATATGGGTCAAATGCTTAGTAAAACATGCTTGCCCAAAGGCACTCAAACACAACCCAAGAAGCAATAGAACAGTCCAAAACATACCAAGAATCACAGGATATGGTAACAATGATACTAAACAATTAGATATAATCTGTATCTTGTGATTCCCCCTGTCAAGAGAGGAAAAGAAAACAGGATGTCCTTTCTTTATGAATGGATGGATAAAGTAAACAACTGAACGATATTCTCAAGTACAAATAAGTTTGTTATATCAGGCCAAGTTAATCTTAATTCAGCATTTTCTGTTTCACAATGTCAAGAACTCAGATACTGATTCTGAAAGTGAAGAAGCGGTTACAACAAAACCTGTGGAATATTAGCCTTAGGAGATACAATGCCAAGAACTTCCTGAGTTGTTTGATCCAACCAAGGAACCACAGTTGGAATAGTCAGGTGATAATGACATAGGGCCACTTAGTCCTACCCCCCCCCCACCCCATGAATAGAAAACAGAGCAAAGATGTTCTATGAAGTTCCTTACCAAGAGAGTAAAACTCTTGATTAAAGGCAGCTGGTTGCAGCCTGATTTCAGAGGCATCCCTAACTCAAAACTAACTTTGTTGGAATCAACTCACTGATCTCTGGCTCTTGTGTGATGTATTTTTAGACTCTGCATATGGAATTTTGATCTCTGATTTGGCTGTCAGAGCTTTTGACTCATTAACCATTTTTCTGCATGCTTTTGTTAAAAACTTACCATTTTGGCAACATCTTTTCAGAAGTTTTCAAATACTTTGCATAGTTGTTTGCTATTATCTCCTTGACCTCAAATAAACTACTAATTACCATAGTAACTATGTATGTATGTATTGAAATAAGAAGCAGAATACACTATAGTACGCCAGATGACTCTTGGTTACTCCAGCAAAACAAAATATTATTCTACTTTTAATGAAAAATGTTCCAATTCAGATAAGTTTGGCAGTTTCAAAAATGTATGATGCATGTTTTCCAGAAGATTATTCTAAAATAAAGAAGCTAACAATACATTGCAATTACTTAAGTTACTACTTATTGCCTAGTATTACCTAACATTCCAATAAAAATATTTTTTCATGTATCAGAGCTTCTAATTTTTGGAAATGTAATGCACAAATATCACAAAATAAGCCTGAATCTTTGAGTAATATAGCACAAATATTTGTGCAGACTATTAAAATCAATATTTATTAGAATGGTCATTTGATTAGGATCACTTTCCCAATTTAATTTTTTCAGAAAATCCACATTTCTACGAATCACAAACAAGTGATGGAGACAAAAACTTTCCCATCACTGTTCCCCAGCAACTAATATTAATACTGAGCCTTAAAGACCAATAACTGAATTTTCTTTTAAAGCTAACAAAATTATAGCCATCACTGCATCCTGTGATAATGGATTCCAAAAGCTTGTGTTGATTGAAGCAATACTTTTTTCCTCTATCTCTTCTAATTTCAGCCAACATCACCAGGTGATCCTTAGGTCCTAATACTCTGAAAAAGGGAGAAACACTATGTTTCTCCTAAACTCCTTCCTGCATGATTTTATACATCTTGGGTGTTTTTTTCCTGAGCTAAAGAAAGATTTTATTTGTTATTATGCATGGAAATACAGTTCCCTTCATGCCATTGTTATCATGGCTAATACCAAGAGAATGTAAACTCTTATAATGAGGCAGTTTGTATGCATCTCAGCATTGTGAATTAAATAGACTCATTTCAGGAATCAGACAATTATAAACTTTGGTGACTTCATTCAACTTTTCAGGCAGATTCTAGTGTCCTATCTATTGATACTCATTCATTAACAGATCTCATTTATATTATTTGGTTTCTTACTAGGTAAATTGAGAATTAGAGTTCAGGGCTTATAATATCCAACTTGACTGAAACCCTACTCCGTTGTCTTTCAAAATGTAACCAAACCCAACTAGAAAATAAATTGTCGTGGAATTTGTGCTTGTGAAGAAAAAAAATGAAACTTTAATGTTCATTTTGTTGATTAGAAAGATTTGGTATTATAGAAATGGCTAGTTATATATTAATGTGTAAAAGCAAAAAGTTGAGGTTGGACTGTGTTTATCTTGTACTGTGCTAGGAAGAGTTGGAAGTCAATGCTCCCTTTTCTTTCTTTTCTCTTCCCTCTTATCTCACAGCCCCTTTCCCATGTTTCCTTTCCCTCCCTTAATTTTTTATTTTCTTCTTTGTATTTTATAAAATAAGAATAAAAATGGTCAAAAAGAAATTCTTTGCAATCAAGATTGTAAATTGGTAATCTTTGCATAATAATTTGTAAATGTTATCCTTCTCAATAAGTAACATAGCTTATCCTATTTTAAGTGTGCAGAAATCTGGTTAGGACTAAGGCTAATTCTAAAAGGTAAAGGAATTGGAAGGAAAAATGGAAGGTATGTCTGAAAAATATAGGCAGTAATTGGGCAATGGCAATGTAAAGATAATGGAGAAAATATAATGTGGGGTACCAAATTGTGGCATGCCATTTTATTTATTTATTTTACCTATTTATTAAATTTATTCACTGCCCTTCTTACCACAGCATAATTCTGGGTGGTTACTCACCCTAGTTTGTGGAAATCATCATTACATATTACATATTTAACAAGCTGTTTAAATTATTAAATTATGTCAAAACTGAATTTGATACATCTGTTATAATAATGATACAGAAGTTTATATTTCTATAGTGTTATGCTGAAAAAACCTGATTGATTTTGGTCAGTAACACATTTTAGCTGATTATTAACTGATAATCCATCAATACAAATGAGTGACTTCCTGTTAACAATTTCCTATCAAGGAAGAAATTTGTCCTTTTAAAGTCATTTTGGCCTCAGTAGAAAGTAAATCAGTAATATGTAACAGCTACTCGTTTTGAAGCCAACTTGTATTTGCTTCTTCTCTTTCTAACTAAGATGTGGGAAAATTCCTACCCTAGATTTAACTTGAACTTCTCAAAACAAATTGGTCATTTGTGCTGGGCCATAAATAAGTTGTAAAAAGAAAAAAAAATCTAAGGAAATCTAATTTTGTCTTCACGCTTCTGTATATGTGATAACATCTGTCTCCATATCTGAAAGTGATTTTGTTGAATTAGTCCATAAATACAACATTGTAAACAAAGTGCTATTCTGAAAATATGTAGTTGCTATGGAAACATTGAACTGTGCATCCCATCCACTATGATAGGTACTTATTTCTTTATTTAATGTTTGCCAACTTGACTAATAAAAAACAAACAAACAAACAAAAACTCTAGGCCATTTGCAATCTGAAGCAATAAATAACAGTACTGAGACAATAAAAATACAAAAAGAATTGCACAAATTAATTCAATTATAGTGGCCACCCAGAATTAAACAGAATTAAAAGCCCAAAGAAACAAAATAGTTTTAAATAACTTATGGGACATAAGGATAGAAGAGATCAAACAAATCCAAAGCATGTACCAAATTGTTTGACCAGCCATGGAAACCCACTACTGCCTCATATACTGTATTCCCAAAGAATCTCACAATTTAGCCACTTCTTGTTAGATGTTCAGGTTGCATAGGTGGATTCCCTTTAGGCAAGAGAGTGCTTGGCATATTCTGGTGATAATCACTATTTCAATTGGTCAAGAAACCAAGTACAATGCAGCAACCTTACATTTCTAGGGTTGTTCCATCTGCAGCTGGATCATCACAAGCTGTATCAGCTACACCACCATATTGTCATTGGTCATGTAGAGCACATTAGAGCCATCCAGCTGTAGGTTTGTAATTGATACACTAGTCCAGGGGTATCAAACTAGCGGCCCATGGCAAGATGCATCACATGTAGGCCACATCCTCTCCAGCTCCACAAAGGGGGAAAATGTCACATACATCATGTGATGGCAATGTGAAGCCACAAGTTTAGTACCCATGCACTAGACCAAGCTGTGTAAAGTCCCCCTAGTCCCCAGCCATGACTTCCAATTACGGATTAAACAAGTGCCTTGACTCCTGGAGATCCCCAAGTCACCTCTTTTGGGAGGAATGCAAATCCATCAAGAACATCTATCTGGACTGAAGTTTATGGGGGACATCCAGATATTTGTTGAAGGACACCAAATGAACTTATTTCATCATATCCAGCTATTAAGGCTTGGTATGTGTAGTGTGATGCACAATTGGGTTTGATGTACTTGTTACTGACACCTCTTCCCCAAACTAACAGATGATATCTCTCGATGCTTTCACATAGGTGCTATATAATATGGAAAGAGGAGGAGCTCTAAGATACTCCAATGGAACAGCGAAAGGTACTCTTTCCCTATGACTATTGTCTTGAACTGCCTTCAGACAAAGCAGTGCCCCCCAATTCTCAAACCTTGCAGGTGATTCAAAGGGTGCTATGGTTGATGATACTGAACGGCGCCTAGTGGCTTAAGGAGACAAATAGAGACAGTAATATTCCTATCATTTCTGATATACCAACAAAGACCATCACTAGATCCCTGGTGCCTATGCATATCTGGATCTGGACTAGAAGGATTCTAGGTGCTCCATTTCCTCTAGGGATTGTCTGATATTGGTTCCCACCACCTCATTAACAATCTTTCCTCAAAAATAGAAAGTTAGCAACAACATAAAAAATACCACTATAGCTCAACTGAGAGAAGTTTTCTTCAAGAAAGATCATACTACATCTCCTTCAAGGCAGACAACAACTTACCCTCCTAATTGCTCATACCTAATTGCTCATACTTTGCTTGCCCAATCTGAAATGACCATGAGAAGAGGGATCTAGCCCATGGCTGACAGAGCTTATGCGACAGTGAGCAGAGTCTATTTCACTCTGGTCTGTGAGCTCAAAAGAATTTCTCACTGCATCACAAGATGCAGTATCATTCATCACAGTGAATTCAATGTTTATCTCAATATGCATCAAGTATGTCATCTGCATATTCTGAAGGATACGACCAGCATTAGCATGAAGATATCTGTTTATATTTTACCAAACTTCTACTTTACACATATATATTTGAATAATAATGCATTTGTATGCTGAAATGTGTCATTTTTCGACTTGGTGAAACAATTTTTTAAAAAGCAGTCAACAAAAATGTAATAATTTGCATATATTATAGAAAAGTGTAGCAGAAATAGATAGTGAGAGGAATTTATAAGACTTCACATGAGAAATTATGAACATGTAACTGTAAGCTGAATAAAAAACCCAAATTTAAAGAAAAATAAAAAGTGGATGTAACCAAATGTGATAGATATGACAATCCCTCATATATATTTGTTAATGCATGTTAGAAGAAAGGAGGATTGATGAAGAAAAAAACTGCAAAGACATGGAGGGAAGGAAACAGGAAGGGGAGTTACGCGTTTGTTAGCAGAAGTAATAAGCACAAAAATCTATGCCACCAGATAAAAACTGAATGCACTAATTATCACATTAAACAAGAGGAAAACCTTCTACACACAAATTCCACCCGTGCTTTCTACAATTTTGTAAATAACAAACTAAAAGATTCAAGGACCATCCCACCCCTAAAAGGACCTAATGGCAAAGATTGCAACGATGACACCATAAAAGTAAACCTCTTTAACACATTCTTTGGCTCAGTATTTGTAAACAGCAATGGATCAAGCCCAGTACTTCCTAGTCAAACCACAGACAACTACAATGATCTAATACATATTGATTTTACAGAAGACATTGTTGAAAAAGTACTGCACAATCTAAAACCATCCCTATCTATTGGACCGGATGGAATATGTGCCTACTTCTTAAAAAAGCTATCCACTGCCATAGCTGAACCTCAAAGCATAATCTTTGAAAAATCTTTCAGGTCCAGCTCCTTGCCAAAACTATGGTCACAAGCCACGGTCATTCCCATCTTCAAAAAGGAAGACCCCAGCCTAGTTGAAATTTACAGACCAATCTCCTTATGCTGCGTCACCTGTAAAGTCATGGAATCAATTATTAACCAATCCATTATCCTCCACTTAGAGACAAACAACCTACTCTCTAATAAAGAATTTGGTTTCAGAAAAAACTATCCTGTAATCTGCAACTCTTACACTGTAAAAACATATGGACTACACAACTCAATCAGGGCAAAGCAATAGAGACTGTCTACTATTGACCTCACCCCCTTCTTAAGAGGCCTGTAGGGGTGCGTGCATAAGCGCACCAAACATGTCTACCGTCTCTGTCCTATTGTTTTTTATTTTTCTTATAAGTATCTATCTCATGTATTCAAAACTATATTCTTATTCCTGTATCTTGTAAGCGATTGACAAATCAAATAAATACTAAAAAAAAAAAAAATACATTTTGTACAGAGATAACACCAACATCTCCTAAGGATATAATATTTAAGGCTATAAAGTGCAAGACAGGGATGGGGAAGGACTGGTCTTCTTGTGATGGTCTCTTTGCTGTGGTGCTCTCTGAAAGTTCTGCTTCTGGTCATTTCATCTTGGCTGATTGTCCCAGATCCATGCTAAGGCTTATTATGCATTTGCTAATGAGGCAATGGGCCCCAGTTTGGCTAACAACATCTTATTGCACTTTTCATTTAAAAGCCTTAGGAAAGCTTGCAATCAAGCACAGAAGCCTACAGGCTATACAGCTGTTGTCCTCCATCCCTGCCTGCTAAACATATTAACTTCAAAAGCCACTCATCTTTTTAGTAGGAGAGTGCCCTTAAACAATAGTGTAGCTCACTATGTTCAAAACCTGGCATTTTTTAAAAAAATCCTTGTTCCTTAATGCTACATTTTCCCCCAGATGCTTGAGAGTGTTCTGTGAACAAATCTGTTTAGAAATTACACACCTACACACAGAATTTAAGTCAGTCAATGAAGTTTTGAAAAGAATAATTCAAATAAGTTGGTATTTTCATAATAGATAGGGAGTCTTCTTCTGTGCCAATGTAGCCTTACACTTTACTCATACAATCAAGGATAGTTGAGTTGGACTGTTTCTCCTGTCTCAAAAACTGGGTTGCAATATCCAAGTGTAACCCAACAATTAATTTATTAGTGTGCTTCCTAAAATAGCCCAGGCTCCTTTCCCCAAACATGTATATACCATGCTCACTCCCATATGTGTGTGTGTGTTTTGTGTGTGTTTGGATGTGTGTGTTCCTCCATCGTAACCTTGATTACATGAATAAGTCCCCGCAGTTTCTTTGGCAAATAAAAAACTTGCTATTGCCTTCTTCCTAGAGCAAGGAGAGAATGACTGGCCCAAGGTCAACTAGCTGACTTTGTGCCTAAGGCAGAACAAGAACTAGAACTCACACTCTGTAGTGTTTAAATTGTAGCCTGGTGCCTTTAATCATTAAAAAAAAACCTGGTTCTCTTGAATAATTTAATAGAATGGATTAGAATAGGTTTAAATAATTGTGATTTATCATGTTATAGGACTCTGATAGTTATAATATGCTTTGAAAATGATTTTATGTGTTTGTTTATATGATGCCAAGTACATAAGAAGTGTCTTGGTAATTTAGGTTGAAACTTTCTCATGGTGAGGAAACTTAGTCATACAGACACACAAATTCATTCTTCTCAGTGGTTCCTCTCTACAGGTCGATACACATGAACAACGACTGCTGAGGTGATATATAGAAATTGGTCCCTGGTCTATCTGGGGATACTGAGGATTAAACCCAAGATCTTTGTGTGCAAAATGTATTCGTTGAGCTCTGACAGGAACTATAGTTCCTGTCTATCTTTCTCTGTTCTGCATTTGCCCAGCCATATCTTTCTTGGCAGGACATTCAGACACAGACTATTTAGGCAAAGAACTGCCAATACTAAATACCCATAAGGGACACATTTGCATAACTGGTATAATATTTTGAATCATGGCTGAGGTGCCACACATACACTTTTCAACATACTGTATAAAGATGTGTTAATTGATGCTAAGCCTGGCAATAACATTTCTCTCCAATTAATATCTAGACTTGTCTGAATTTATTGTACAACAGGTGTCAAGTTGCTAGGCATATATGCTTACAGCCTGATATTCAGTAGGGATGATACTTCCCACATCATTCACTAAGCTGAACAAATACCTCTCTATCTCACCCGGGTCTAAATTATATTAACTGAGAAGGAAGATGGAACAATTGCTCAGAGAATGTTCATGCTTTTCCCATATACAGAATCTGTTTGTGGTTGATTCTCTAAGGATTTTACCCATTTGTATAATACAGTACCAATACATACTATAAGCTGGGAGATCATTTATATGCTATCATCTATGCAAAATCATGCATACATAGCATATGCGTATCTTACATCTGTATTTAATGTCAGTCAGGAAGTACTGCAGCCCATTAATCACGCTTACTGTACTTGCAAACAACGGTTTAGTGCATCTTATTGGAAATATAACAAAGTGGTTATGGGATGCTGTACAGTATATGCCATCAAGTTTATGGCAATTCTTAGGATCTTCTCAGAATGATTTATCTTCAACCTGGCCTTTCCGGACTTCCAACAGAACACCCATTGGCATTGCAATTGAGTCTATCCCCCTTGCTGCTGATCATTCTCCTATTTCCTTTCCCAACAGTATGGATTGCTAAAAAAAACCTTAAGTCTTCACATAATATGCCTAAAACATGATAATTTGATTCTGGTCATTTGTGCATTGGATGGGAAGTCTGGTTGAACTTTTGGTGTTGGAGATTAGTCCTGAAAATTCATGCTTAAAGGAAAGGAAGAAAAGCAGTTGGGAAAATTTGGTGTTGAGCAGGCTGGAAGAACATCCCATGCTGAGACGATTGATTGATGCTTCTATGGCCCTTTACGTATTCTTGATTCTAAGTGGTGCACAGCATAGATAAGAACAATGATAATAAAACATTAAGCCCAAATGATAAGAGAAGCATCCAGCTCAGATAACTAGAATTGGTAGCAGCTGAGGAGAAGAAGGGGAAGAAGGAAAAGAAAGGTAGATGGTCAAGTCTGAAAGGCAAGATCTTTTCAGGCTTTCTTCCCATCAAACCATAGCTGGTCTAAGACAGTTTTCTATAACACAATGGCATTTTTCTATAACACAAGCATCTTTCTATAACACAAGCATCTTTTACATTTTGTGCTCTCATAATGCACTTCTCTAACTCTTTGTTGCTAATTAGTGATCATCCAAATTTAATAGCCATGGATGGCAGGCTTGCTATGTTTGGAGCCCTGGTTGATACACTTTAAAAGAAGAGGTAAGGGTTTTATTGCACTGTTGCAAAGTCAATATTTTTGAACCCCTCCCCATTTTTCAGGTTTGCATTCTTCCATCTTCCTAAAATCTGTTTTGGTGGAGGTGAACCATTTGTCTTTAGGAGAGTTATGATAGTCAGCATGCTATAAGATGCTACAAGTCTTCTTAAAAACAGATTGAGAGATTGTTATGAGGAACAGAGGTGACACTATCTCTATTTGGTCCTAGTCAGAGGTAGTTTTTGCAGTAGAAGGAAAGACGAGACTGTCAAAACTCCAGCTTAGTTTCTAAGGAAGTGTGTTCCCAGGAGCTCTCAAGCTAATGATTGGATTTGTCTAAGGTTTCACATGGCTAGATTCCATTCAGTATAAGTAAGAGAGCTCTCTCTGCCTTTGGTCAGTGATTTGATGAAAAATGTCTCCATTGTATAGAATGATAAGGATATCTTAGAATTTTCTCCTCTTTAATAATGACTAGGGAAACCCTGCTTTAGTTCCTTCAGTTATTATGCTGTTTAAATATCTCATGAAAATGAAAATTTCACTACTTTTATTTGTTTTTCTTTTTTACAATTTTAGAACATGTTTCATTTTCTTCTCTTTTGATATCTGGTTAATTACAGGCATTATTACTATATCAATATTATTCATTTCTTCTTGTGATGTGTATGCATCCTTAAACAAACATAAAGAAGAAATAGAAGTATTTATTATGCAATAATGATACATCTAGTTGCTTCCTACAAACTTATTCGCAAAATGAGATAGAACATGTATATAAAGATGAGATAGTATAAAGTATCAAAGTATGATAAAGAAGCCTTTGGGAAGATAGTTTATAGATTGTAAACACATCAAATCTTTCCAATCTAGCCAATTAAGGATGCAAAGTTCTATATAATCACTAATTGACAGCAAATAGAAAACTCTTCCCATCTAATGAATGTTTGGATTTTTGCAACTACATTTAACAATGTGGATGATCTGAACTTCTGGTTTGGCATACTCTCTTAAAAATTCGTCTGAATAAATAAATAAATAAATAAATAATAAATAAATAATAAATAAATAACTTGATTTTTCTCTGCTTTTTTTTTTTTTTTTTTGCTTCCTCTATCCATATGCTTAAGGGCAGGGATGTCAAACTTGTGGCCCATGGGTCAGATGCATCATGCGCTGGCCATGTCCACTCCCCAGTTTAGCGAAGGGGAAAAAGTCATGATACAGCTCATGATGATAATGTGATGCCTTGGGTATTGACACCCCTGCTTTAGAGGCTTGAGAGAGAAGCAGAGACCCATAAGGCTATAGATGTGCTTTGCAAGGTTTTGTTAGAGCTCTGTGTCTCCTTTGCAATTCTGAGTACAGTTACCTAAAGCTTTAGTGTACTGAGAGAAGCAGTATCACCCAATCTTTTAGGCATCTATTTGTTTTGTTTTGTTTTGTTTTCAGGCCCACTCTAGAATAGAATAGAATAGAATGTTTCATCCAATTTTGGCCAAAGTGTTTTTGAAAGAAAGTGGCAAGGTGGGACATATGAAGAGGATAGTAACCAGAGGTGGTATTCAGCAGATTCTGACCAGTTCTGGAGAACCGGTAACAGAAATTTTGAGTAGTTCAGAAAACCGGCAAATACCACCTCTGACTGGAGATTTTACACTATCCTTCCCCTGCCACGCCCTCCAAGCCACGCCTACAGATCCGGTTGTAAAAAAAAAAATTGAATCCCACCACTGATAGTAACCAAGATGATATGGAACTGGAAGGAAAAATAAGTGCTGAAGTGTGGTTGGAGAGGCATTTGAAGAAGAGAAGATAGCAGGAAGACACAATAATTGTCTACAAATAGGAAAGGAATATCAATGGAAACTCTTCAGAATTGTTCCAGAATTGTTCCTAGGACAAGAACCACTGGATTTAAGTAACAAGGAAAAGGATTCTGAGTGTCCACCAGAAGGAATATCCTAACATTAGGAGCTATTTTGTAATACACAAAATGCTGTAAGACCAGTAGGTTCTCCTTTGCCTGAGGCAGTTAAATAAAAGTTAGGTGAACATTTGTCCTGGTTATTATTGACTTGAATTTCTTCCTGGGCAAGAAGTTGGATGAATTATTTCCAAAGTCTCTTCCGTTCTTTGCATTCTCTGATTCTCTGTTTTATTAACAAGGATTTTTTTTTTAATTTTAAATGGTCAGAGCCAAAGACTTCTGCCTTTTGTAACTAGGCCAATTTGTGTTGAGTAAAGTTTATTCTGTATTTATGTTGAATGGTATTTCAACATTCAGCCTCTGAAATAATAAAGAGAATCTCTCTTTTTTACTGTATCTCCTCCCTGCCATGAAATATTTTATTAATGCATGACTGAGAATGATATTTTAAACAGCTCTATAAAGTGTTCAGAAATCCTGGGAGAATAAAGGCAGCCTAGATATGGGTTCAGCTTTCCCAGTTTAAAATGGACACTTAGGCTGAAATTCAATCTAAAGCACTAAAGATGCATTTTAGGATAGTCTTACCTGTTAAGATCCATGGATGCATGTGGTTGTGTAAAGGCTTCTCTAGCTGGAAAAAAAAATAATGGCCAAAATCTATTAGCACTGAAAAGGCCCTGATTTGAGAAGTGTCAGCAACACAATTCCACTTGTCTTGATGATTGATGTAGGTGTTGCTGAGGGGGAGATTAGTTGTAAAGTAGTGGGATTGTTTGCACAACTTTGCTTTCTTCACCTTCTTTCTAAGGGTGAAGAGGATCAAACAGAGGAAGGGGAAAAAAGAGAAACAGGAAGTGCTGTTGAGAGCAGCCATTAATCCATCAAGCACGGGGATTTAACCTCAGTTTTTTATCCCAGATCAGACTATTTGACCATCTAGTCTGGGTGGGGAGGACAAATCCCAGCCTTTTTTTTTCTCCTGATGCTCTTCCTTTGAAATTTGCTACAAAGAGTATTGCTCATCAATAACACTATTGCTAATCAATGATGTAATTTCTCACTCTGAAGAGGAAAATTTATAAAACAGGGGCATACCTCCTGATATAGGTTTAATGCAATTGCCCCCAAAAACAAATAAAATTTTCATCTTAAAATGTAGGAGGAAGAAACACACAAAATTTATTGATGTCACTGATAAATGGAAGCAAGCAATTTTATCTGGTAATTATTATACCAGTGGGTCAGAATTATATTATGTCAATAAAATAGAGTTATATTCCTAATGTAAGTGTTGTGATATTGTTATGGTCTATACATTCAATAAATGTTCTTATTATTTGAGTTCTAACTAAAAACCAAGGGATCACTGTTGTATATAGGAAGTTCCAAGCAAGGTGTTTTTCTGTAAAGTCAGTACTAGCAACCCCAACAAATTTAAAAGCTGAAAAGCAAAGCAAAACATGAACCCAATTCTAAGCATTTTTAAAAAATAAATCTCACCCATGTGCTTCTGGTAGACACTAACAATTGCACTATCTTTCTTCTTTCTTCTCCTTAATTCTTCCCTGTTTATTCCTAAAATAAATCTCTTGGAGTCCTGTGAGAATATCTTTGAGAACACAACTGCAAGGAAAGTTGAATTGAAGTTAAAAACACTTGGTTGTTATGAACTGTCTTAAGAAGAGTCCAGACTGCCTTATGTTTGTGAGCTTTCATGAAGCTATTAGGGCTAAATCATCCAGTGAAGTGAATCCAAGTACCTTCCTGATTAAATGGTCATTGATGGGATTGCACATCTGAGAAGATTACAAAGTGTCAACAAATGCTGATTACTCAAACTGAAGGACACAGAATGAAAATGAAGTTTTCAGGTAGTCTAGTAGGCAAGAGAGGATGATAGAACCAGACTGGAGAATCTAAACATTTTGAAAAATATATTTTAAAATTCAAATAATAATAATAAAGAAGAAATCTTTTCACTGGATAAAAGGGTAAGTATAGAAAGTATTCCAATAAAGAAAGGAAAAAATGGTATACGTAACTGAATGTCAGGGAAGGAAAACATAAAAGAATTTCAACTGAATTAACTTGTTAACATACAAATACGATGCAGAGTTTTAATTTTTTAAAAATTATATGTGAATAATAATGTCAATTTATTATAACAAGCAAGAACTATTATGAGAAAAATGTGCAATCATAATATTTAAATAAACTGAGGCCAGATCAACTGCATTCTAGAGTGCCGAAGGAACTATCTTGTAGCCCAGTAGTGGCTAACCTTTTTGGGCTCCTGTGCTGAAAATTGCGCTTGTGAGCTCACGTGCCAGCACCCAGAAGGCAATGCACCCGGGTCCCCCCACCCCCTGTGTATGTGCACGCAATCCCCCTGCCACCTCCTTACCTGCACTGGGCATGTGCGTGTCTCCCAGCTGATTTTTGGCCCATTTGAGGCCTTATTTGGCCTCCCAGAGGCTTGAGGGAAGCCTCTGCAGCCCTTGGAGGCCGAAAAATGGGCTTGTTTCATCACTTCCAGTATTTCCAGAAATACAGGAAATGATGTAATGGGCCTGTTTTTTGCCTCCAAAGGCTGCAGAAGCTTCCCTTGAGCCACTGGGAGGCCAAAAAAGGCCTCAAATGGGCCCAAAATCAGGTGGGAGATGTGCGTATGCTCAGTGAGGTAAGTTTGGCTGGGGCTCGAGTGCCCACACAAATGGCTCTGCATGCCACCTGTGGCACATGTGCCATAGGTTCGCCATCACAGTTGTAGCCTGTCCAAATTTCTATATATTACATGTGTACCTGTCATACTTTCCGGATAAGCAGTGTTATACAAGGTGCAAGGGAAAATATGAAATAAGGAACATGAAATAAGAAATAAAGAAGCTAAACCAGCTTTACCATTTTGTTTTGCTTGCTCATAGTCTTTTCTCAGTTCCTCGATAGAAGAAGCCATTATAAATCTTTTCTTTTCTTTTCTCTTACAACAGCCAAAATATTCCAAAAGAAAAATAAGACAATCCCAAAGTTCTCAGTCAGTCCAAACCAAGACAGAGTTCCCACTCTCTCCTCCTGAGGTAGTATCAATTAAAGAAAAGGAAAGTCCAAATCTGTTTCTTAAAGTCTTATTACAATATATTTTAGTCTTTCAATCCTTAAGGCATCTCCTCCAACAAAGTCTTAGCATACAAATATTTTTTTTTAAGTCCTCTCTTTTCCCACTCACCGCTTAGAGCCAGTTTTCACCTAAAAAAAATAGGTTTCTTAATGTTCACTTTTTATTCCGTAAAAAAAGAGGGTAAGCTATCCTTTCAGCACCATTAAACTGCCGCTTTTTTCCTCTTCTCGAAGGTATCATTCAGAAAGTCATACTTTTCAGGAATTTTGTTAAATATGTCTTAGAGTCCTAGGAACCAAGAAAAACTTTCTCCTCTCAAGCACTTTCTCCACTTCCTCCTGCGCATTCTTACCCGGCTGCCAGCTTCTTTTTTTAGAAATGGCGCTTATTAATTATCAACAAACATTACAACAGATGAAGACAGCAGAAGAAGAACAAAGAAAGGAAGCCATCTTTAATAAATCTCAGAACTCGACCAAGAGGGAAGGAAGAGGAAAAAGAAGAGAAATAAAGGACTTAAGATTTAAAAAAACATTTAAGAAAGGGGAAAAAAAGGTGCAAAATCAATATAAGGATGGTAAACAAAAGGGAAGAGGAATGCGACAGAGAAGGGAAGCCAGTAAGGCAGAGGCTAGAAGAAGGGGGCTAGAAGGGGGTTAGAAAGGTTTGTTGGGGGAAGAAAGAAAGAGAAAAGGTGGAGAAAAGTTACAAAGTTTTGAAATTAAATGAGAAAAAAGAAATTTTTTTTAGGGATAAAGGATAAGTATGATTTCTTCAAAGAGATTTTGCAAGGTACATATGATGACATTGTAGTATTGTATCAGAAATAGAAAATTTAAATGGTTTGAGAGTTGATAAGAGATTAAAATGTTGGAATGTTAATAATGATTGGTTTGAAAATATAATATGAGGGGAGATTTAGAATATTAAACTTTAATTAAAGAGTTTATTAAGATTATGGTATTGATGTTATTATAAAACTTTCATTATAGTATTTTGTTTTTAATATTTAAATCTATTGCTTAACTAGGTATTTAATTGTTTTAGATGTATTATTCAGTTAGAATGTACCAAGCAAAATCGGATTGGGTATTTTAAAGATTAATTTGATTAATTTAGTGGGGAGATAGAAAGGCATCATACTCTGATTAGTGATTTCAGGAGAAATTTCTTTCTTTTTAAAAGGAATGAGACAAAGGTATAATAGAGAATGGACAAAAGATATAAATATAATGACTCAAATTAAGATGATTAATTAAGATAGAATCAAGAAGAGTGAAATATGTGGAGAAGTTAATATAGAAGACTTAGAATGGTAAATAAAATAAGTAATGATATGTAAGATGAGCCTGAATATAATTAAGTCCATGAAAAGAGAGATACCTGGGTCCAAGTTACTTTCCAAAAAGATCTTTTATATGTTTTGTGTGTTGTGTGATTATGTTGTTTTTTTGGGGGGGAAATTAATAAAACCTTGTAGAAATATAGAATGAGAATAATGGTAACTAAGTCAGAAAGAAGTAGATGAAATAATAATAATAAAATTGAATAAGAGTGAAGAGAAATAAAGGGAAATTGGATAAGAGGTTTTTGTATGTTTATATGGAAATGGTTTAAAATAGAATTATAGTTTACCTGACTTGTTAAATTTATAATGGAAAAAGGTTTAAACATGTAATGGAAAATGATGACTTGTGTGTTTTGAAAATCAATAAAACTTGTTTAAAAAAAAAAAAGAAATAAAGAAGCTAAAGTTTACACCTGTACTATTTACTAAACTTTCCTGTTCTTGCAAATGATTTGCAAGAACTCAGAATCATTGGAAGTCAGAACACATACAGATTTAATAAATAATAATAAAATATTTTTTCTACCATCTTTGCACCATGTCCACCACATGATACATTGTTTCATCTATCTACCTATTATATTCAGATTGATGAGCATACATGTCCCTATTTTCCGAAAGAAGGAAAAGCAGAATCCACTGACTTACAGAGATATTGTGTTGATCAAATAGCTATAGAAATATGGCACACAACAGAAGAAGAATCAGTAAAATCCAAATTATGCTAGTACATCTGGAGAATAACTTAATAGTCAATAGAGTGGAAGAGGTTTGTCTGCAAATCAATACCAACGAAAGGAAATTTAATAAAATGTGCATATTATCATGCAGTATTTTATTTTATTTTATTTATTCATAAATCATACTTACACATCTCACAGAAT
This sequence comes from Notechis scutatus, assembly GCF_049901735.1. NCBI lineage: Eukaryota > Metazoa > Chordata > Lepidosauria > Squamata > Elapidae > Notechis > Notechis scutatus. The sequence continues at coordinate 60,654,153 of NC_142009.1, read as the reverse complement.
GTGAACTCCTCAGTTTCACATATTATCAAACTAACACATAGGATTTTCCAATGTGGATTAGAGCCCTATATTTGAGAGATACCAGATGTTCAAGTGGGCTTAGGAAAAGTCAGAAGACCAAGAAACATGGTTGGTAATAAACACAGAATAATTAAGATAGCCAAAGGATATACAAAAATAAATCAATATGTGCTTAGTGGGTTATAGAAAGGCTTTTAATTTGGTTGACATGTCAAGCTGTGCAATATCTTTAGGAAAATGGACATTCCACAACATAATTCTCTTGAGAAGTTCTTAATTGGTGCAAATCTGGTACAGATTTTTTTCTTGTGGTATTGCATAGTTCTATTTAACCAACCCATTTGTCATGCCTGAAATTTCTCCAGTGTTCTTGTCACCTTAGCATATTCCAAATACTGGGGAATGAAAGAAAGAAAGAAAGAAAGAAAGAAAGAAAGAAAGAAAGAAAGAAAGAAAGAAAGAAAGAAAGAGAGAGAGAGAGAGAGAGAGAGAGAGAGAGAGAGAGAGAGAGAAAGAAAGAAAGAAAGAAAGAAAGAAAGAAAGAAAGAAAGAAAGAAAGAAAGAAAGAAAGAAAGAAAGAAAGAAAAGAAAAGAAAAGAAAAGAAAAGAAAAGAAAAGAAAAGAAAAGAAAAGAAAAAGTTTATTTAACAAGCAGCATTTGTAACAATTCCATTAAAATCAGCCCCAAAATTTAGGACCAAAACCAAACCATATGAAGTACTCATGAATTATATTGCCAGCAGCAAGGTGATTTTAATGACCTTTATTAAGCATTTTGTCAAATGTCCAGTGTAAATGAAACATGTTTCTGTTTGTATTAACTTTATTTTAAGGAAATAAATTACTTTTAGAAAAATAATTTCACGCTGTTTTAAGTAACCTTCCTTTAATGTACCAGAATATATAATTTTAGGTCATTCTTTCAGAAGTCACATAAATAACCAAAATTAGTTTCACCAACTTTATCGAATAACACTGCTTCAATTGAATATATATATATATTCAATATACTCTCTCTGTGTGTGTGTGTGTGTGTGTGTGTGTGTGTGTGTGTGTGTGTATGTATGTATATATATATATTATTCAGCTTTGTTCGGGTATTTTCCCACGTCATTATAGTTGTGCTTTTAAAGTTGTAGCAACGTTTCGGCAAAATCTCATCTGCCATCATCAGGCTTCTGTATTGTGTTTGTCTGAACAGAAGCCTGATGATGGCAGATAGATTCTGCTGAAACGTTGCTACAAGTTTAAAAGCACAACAATGACGGGAAAATCCGCTGAATAATAATACTACCAAAACTAAGAATATATATATATATATATATATATATATATATATATATATATATATATATATATATATATATATATTCTTAAGAAGTTTAATTATAGTTTTATATATATATATATATATATATATATATATATATATATATATATATATATATATATATATATATATGGTGTTCGGCTTGGTTCGGGTATTTTCCCACGTCATTGTAGTTCTTTTAAAGTTGTAGCAACGTTTCAGCAGAATCTCATCTGCCATCATCAGGCTTCTGTATTGTGTCCGTCTGTGGGTCAGACTTTTACAGTGGTTTCAGATTTAAATTTGGGGCAGCCTATTGCTGTGCCAGAATGGTTTTTTCTTCATCCTGATTGGTTGGGAGTCTTGGTCTGTGTTTATTGGTCTCGGAGTTTGCTGTGTTCTGCTTGATTGGTGTCTCTAATATCTTCTGTCTGTTTTTTGGCTCTTTTTGTATCTTGATTGGCTGGCAGCATTGTGTTGCTTTAATGGAGGCCTTTAGTGCAGCTTGGCCGGGTAAATGGACGGCTATCATTAGTTAGGAAGCTGGGTTTCATCTGGGTGCCTGGTTGGGGTGTGTTTGAGCTGGAGGTATCAGGGGGATCTGTTTGTGCCCAGGTGTTTGCCTGGCTTGTGGTGTGGAGATTTTTTGTTTGTGAGTGCAGGCTTCCAAATGATTGACAGCCTGGTGGAATCATCTCTTCTGTTCATGCTTTCTGGTCTTTTTCAATCTCTATGGCTTCTCTGATGATTCTGTGATTAGGGTTTTCTATAGTGGCCAGGGTTTTGGTGCCATTGAAGTTGATGCTATGACCTGTGGCTTCCATGTGTTGGACTAGTGAGGAAGTGTGTTCCAGCTTTTTGACTGCATTTTTGTGTTCATCCAGGCGGGTGCTTATTCTTCTATTGGTCTGTCCAATGTATGTGGCCGGGCATGATGCACAGGGGACTTCGTATATGCCTTGGTTTTCCAGGTCAATTTTATCTTTGGGGTTGCTAAGGATGGCTGCTATTTTTCTGTCTGTTTTGAAGGCAGTCCTGATGTGATGTCTGTGTAGTACCTTACTAATTTTGTCTGTAGTACCTCTTATGTAGGGCAGGACAGCTGTTCCATAGGTCTGTTCATCTTCTGGGTCTCTATTATGTTTCAGTGTGTTTTTGTGGATCAAGCTGGTGATTTTGCTTTTGTGGAAGCCGTTGGCTGTCAGTACTTTAGTCAGGGTGCATAGTTCAGTCTTAATGTGTGTCTTGTCTGCCAGGCGTTTGGTTCTGGTAATTAGTGTTTTAGCCACGGAGTTTATCTGTGCTGGGTGGTGGTGGGATTGGGCGTTGAGGTAGCGGTTGGTGTGGGTTTTCTTCTGGTATATGGTGTGTCCTAGTGTGCCATCTGTTTTTTTGTAGATTAGTACATCTAGGAATGGTAGTTGTTTGTTTGTTTCCGTTTCCATGGTGAACTTGATTTTGGGGTGTGCGCTGTTTAGGTGTGTTAGGAAATTGTTTAGGTTTTCTTGTCCATGGGGCCAAATCACGAATGTGTCATCGATGTATCTTAACCATAGTTTGGGTTTGAGGGTGGCATTGGCCAGGGCTCTGGATTCGAATTCTTCCATGAACAGGTTTGCAATGACAGGTGACAGTGGTGATCCCATGGGAGCTCCTTCTATTTGTTTGTATCTTTGTCCTTTGTATATGAAATATGTGTTGGTTAAGCAGTGTTCTGTTAGTTCCATGAGGTGTTTAGCTGGTTGGTATTTATTTTTGATGATTTCAAGGGTCTCTTTTATCGGGACTTGAGTGAATAGTGAAACCACGCCAAAACTTACAAGCAGATCTTCTTGCTCCACGTGTAGATCTTTGATCATTTCCAAGAAGTGGTATGAGTTTTTACATGAGAAGCTGCTGTTTCAGCATGGGGCTGTAGCTCTTTTGCTAGGTGTTTAGCTAGGTTTTGTAGTGGTGCTCCTCTGGAGCTGACTATGGGTCTGAGAGGTATGCCTTCTTTGTGTATTTTTGGGAGGCCGTATAGTTTGGGGCATCTGGAAGATTTCTCTCTGGGTATGATCATGTGTTGGATCTCTTTGCTTATGTGGCTGGTTATAATTTTCTTCTTGGTTAATTTTTCCAGATATGTGGTTGGGTCAGTGTTTATGGGTTTGTATGTGGAGTCTTGGAGTAGGTCTGTCAATTTTGTTTCGTAGTCTTTTCTGTCCATTACTACAGTGGCATTCCCTTTGTCTGCTGGGAGGATGATTATGCTGCTATCTCTTTTCAGGGTTTGTAGTGCTTTGATTTCATTTTTCTGTAAGTTGCTTTTTGGTGGTTTGCTTGTGCATAAGATGTTGGTAACTTGGTGTCTTATTTTATCAGCTTCATCTGTATTTAATTTAGTTAGGCTGGATTCTACTGCACATGGATTCATATACAAAGGACAAAGATACAAACAAATAGAAGGAGCTCCCATGGGATCACCACTGTCACCTGTCATTGCAAACCTGTTCATGGAAGAATTCGAATCCAGAGCCCTGGCCAATGCCACCCTCAAACCCAAACTATGGTTAAGATACATCGATGACACATTCGTGATTTGGCCCCATGGACAAGAAAACCTAAACAATTTCCTAACACACCTAAACAGCGCACACCCCAAAATCAAGTTCACCATGGAAACAGAAACAAACAAACAACTACCATTCCTAGATGTACTAATCTACAAAAAAACAGATGGCACACTAGGACACACCATATACCAGAAGAAAACCCACACCAACCGCTACCTCAACGCCCAATCCCACCACCACCCAGCACAGATAAACTCCGTGGCTAAAACACTAATTACCAGAACCAAACGCCTGGCAGACAAGACACACATTAAGACTGAACTATGCACCCTGACTAAAGTACTGACAGCCAACGGCTTCCACAAAAGCAAAATCACCAGCTTGATCCACAAAAACACACTGAAACATAATAGAGACCCAGAAGATGAACAGACCTATGGAACAGCTGTCCTGCCCTACATAAGAGGTACTACAGACAAAATTAGTAAGGTACTACACAGACATCACATCAGGACTGCCTTCAAAACAGACAGAAAAATAGCAGCCATCCTTAGCAACCCCAAAGATAAAATTGACCTGGAAAACCAAGGCATATACGAAGTCCCCTGTGCATCATGCCCGGCCACATACATTGGACAGACCAATAGAAGAATAAGCACCCGCCTGGATGAACACAAAAATGCAGTCAAAAAGCTGGAACACACTTCCTCACTAGTCCAACACATGGAAGCCACAGGTCATAGCATCAACTTCAATGGCACCAAAACCCTGGCCACTATAGAAAACCCTAATCACAGAATCATCAGAGAAGCCATAGAGATTGAAAAAGACCAGAAAGCATGAACAGAAGAGATGATTCCACCAGGCTGTCAATCATTTGGAAGCCTGCACTCACAAACAAAAAATCTCCACACCACAAGCCAGGCAAACACCTGGGCACAAACAGATCCCCTGATACCTCCAGCTCAAACACACCCCAACCAGGCACCCAGATGAAACCCAGCTTCCTAACTAATGATAGCCGTCCATTTACCGAAGCCAAGCTGCACTAAAGGCCTCCATTAAAGCAACACAATGCTGCCAGCCAATCAAGATACAAAAAGAGCCAAAAAACAGACAGAAGATATTAGAGACACCAATCAAGCAGAACACAGCAAACTCCGAGACCAATAAACACAGACCAAGACTCCCAACCAATCAGGATGAAGAAAAAACCATTCTGGCACAGCAATAGGCTGCCCCAAATTCAAATCTGAAACTACTGTAAAGTCTGACTCACAGACGGACACAATACAGAAGCCTGATGATGGCAGATGAGATTCTGCTGAAACGTTGCTACAACTTTTAAAGAACTACAATGACGTGGGAAAATACCCGAACCAAGCCGAACACCATACATGTAAGTACCCATAAAACTTAAGAAAACAAATATATATATATATATATATATATATATATATATATATATATATATATATATATATATATACACACACACACACACACACACACACATATATACATACATACATACACACACAAAGCTGGTATTCAGCTTTGTTCGTGTATTTTTCCACGTCATTATAGTTGTGCTTTTAAAGTTGGAGCAATGTTTCAGCAGAATCTCATCTGCCATCATCAGGCTTGTGTATTGTGTTAGTCTGTGAGTCAGGCTTTCACAGCCTTTTCTGTTTTAAATTTGGTGCTAGCCTACTGCTGTGCCAGAATGTTTTTTTCTTCATCCTGATTGGTTGGGAGTCGGGTCTGTGTTTATTGGTCTTGGAGTTTGCTGTGTTCTGCTTGATTGGTGTTTCTAATATCTTCTGTCTGTTTTGTAGCGTTTTTTTGTCTTACCCACCTGGATGAACCCAAAAATGCAATAAAAATGCTGGAACACACTTCCTCACTAGTCCAACACATGAAAGCCACAGGTCATAGCATCGACTTCAATGGCACCAAAACCCTAGCCAGTATAGAAAACCCCAGCTACAGAATTATCAGAGAAGCCATAGAAATTGAAAAAAGACCTGAAAGCATGAACAGAAGAGATGACTCCACCAGACTGTCAATTATCTGGAAGCCTGCACTCACAAACAAAAAAATCTCCACAGCACAAGCCAAGCAAACACCTGTGAGAGTCAGGTTCAAGTCCCTACTCAACACAGAGTATGTGACAGTCCTCCTAGGATTATTGTCTGAAAGGAAAAAATATGGGAGATCCCATGTGAGTCCTCTGAGCTGTCAAAAGAAAGGAGGGGTGCAAATGAAGCAAATGAAATTATATACACATGTTTATGTGTATACTGCTCAGAGGTACAAGTCTTTGTACATTTCTAGATTAAGAAACTATGCTGTAGAATGAATGAAAGTATGAAAACTGGAGAATAGTTGTGTTGGGAATGTTATAGTCATTTGAGGTTAAAATGAAAATGTGAACAATGTGATTTTGTTCCTCATTCTCCCTCCATTGAAATTCTCTTGGGATGCATCTTATCCCTGTATGCAGATTAACATCTCTGCTCCCAGACTCATTTCCCACCTTCCAGATTACATCTACAAATGGGCATTCCTTATTTTTGTTTGGGTTTATCATTGTGTTTTCAAACTCAACATACCAGAAATTGATATTTTTCCATCTTTTTTCAACTCCCTTTTTTTGTCTTCATACATATTGAAGACATCTCTGTTCAGCCTACTGAAGAAGCAAAAACTGTTTTCTATCTATTCCTTTCTTATATTCAGACAATTGTCAAGTCATTTTATAACCTGGGATAAAATATACAGTTTTTTTCTTCTGCTTCTTGATGAAATGTCCAATTTATACCATAGTCATACTTTGCTTTGACTTTTGTAACTTGGTTCTCTCTGGCCTGGCATGATCATAATTCAACATTCTCATTTCTTTTCAGTATTTTTCAGTATTGTGCTACCCAATCATTCACCTTGCATTCATCTCTTTGACTATTTCATACCAATAGTTATGGCCTATCTGAACAATTTAACTGAAGGCCTATCTTATTAAAATCCTAATACATTTTTCACACTGGAGGTTTTAAAGAAGAGATTGGACACCCATTTGTCCAGAATGGTATAGGGTCTCCTGCTTGTGCAGGGGCAAACATAGAGGCTGATTGGAAATATGGTTTAATGACGAAGCAGAACCACTAACCACATGGTTCTGGTTCAACTGACCACATGGAGTTGAGAGTATGAGGGGTATTTATACCATCTCTTGGGCTTTGCACTTGAACATCCTATTCCTGTGCAAGAACATGTATTCTATTGGCTGTTATAGGGGTCATAACTGGTTCTATAGGTTGTCTGAGCTCTCAGGTTTGTTTGAAGTTTGGACTCTGATACAATGTCCTTAGGAGATTGTGCAATGTAGTGAGCTCTGCTGCTAGAAGATTAATCCTATTATGTCCTGAAGAGTCATGTGTTTAATCCCATCATCCTGGAGCTGAAGGTCTTTTGTTTTGTAGATAGGATGGTCCAGTCTTTCTTAATGGGTGCAAATTATCTGCTGGAGTCTATTAAGAAAGGTGGGGGTTGTCTCTTTCTTCTCCAAGAGCATGTTTCTCCATTCCTCCTTTAGGGAAATATAATATTCTGCCTTTTTAATATTTCTCAAAATATTTCATTTTCCCTCATTACTCTCTTCCTAGTTCTTGCATATGACAACAATCAGAAGTATATCTTAGAATCTCTCTCCAAAATTCATAAATTTTATCATAAATCCACCTCTTTATCCCTCACCGCAACTAAACTTGGGATATTTCTTCAAAATGTGCACCTATTATTCTATAAGCCTCTATCTACATCCTCATCTTCTTCTCCTTCATAACTGTAGTATATGGTTCAGTTTAAAAGTTAGGACTTAAAATAAGTATACTGCATTTGCAGAAAAGAATTTTGGGGCTGGGGGAATAGGCTTTTTAATCAATTTATTGTGTTTACCTTATGTTGTCTTTTTTAAAAAAAAGATTGTCAACCACTAGGAGTCTTACAGAACAGAGTGATATATAAATATTGCAAATGAATTATTCAAGTAATGGATAAAAAAAACCCCAAACCATGATTAGCAAATACCTATTATGGTTTAACCCCTCGTTGTTTTAACATGTTTTAATTCTGAGCAAGACTAAAACATATTCTATGCTATCTGGCTATCTTTAAGTTAAACCATTTCCAAACCTTAAAAGAAGTCTCATTCTAACAACCCTAATTAATCCTAGAAGTAGTAGCTTCTAAGTTCAATAGTTTCCCTGGAAATGACCTAGTTTCTGAATGAGTAATTTCACCCACCAGTGGAGAGAATAGAAGCTTTTGCAAGTCCAGCTCATGTTATCTGTTTTATGCAGAAAATACAATCTGGTCTCTTCAATGTAGCTTCCAACTTCAATCAACTTCTAGTGTAGCATGATGATATATGAGAAACCTCCTCAAATGTTCTCTCATATAATTAAAAATCAAGTAAGGCAAAATAGTATATTCTAACTACTCTTGTGTGCCTTCATCCCATTATTTAGTCCTTTCTTAAGTGGAACTACATTGTTACTGGAGATTCCCCTTGTAATGTTCACCTTAATAATTATAGGATTCTGAATTGCCCAAGGTTCATTGATGTCTAAATGTTCTCAGCTCTTGGTGTCCAAGATTTGTCATTCAGTTCATGGAAGTTTTGGAAAAGGATATGTCTGAGGAACTAGGGCTCACCATTATGCCATTACTTTCTTTAAATAATGGAGAGAACATTTGAATAAACTATTTTTGTTTGAATTTGTATCTGAAGAATGACTCTACTTAAATGTAGGGATTGAATATGATATTCAGTGCTATTTTTTGTTCACAACAATGTGAAGTCACAACAATGTGAATCAGTGGCACAACTTGCCTCCAGAAGTTGTGAATGCTCCAACACTGGAAGTTTTTAAGAAGAGATTGGACAACCATTTGTCCAAAATGATATAGGATTTCCTGCCTAAGCAGGGAGTTGGACTTGAAGACTTTCAAGGTCCCTTTCAATTCTGTTATTCTATTCTATTCTATTCTAAGTTACAGTGACCAGTTTTTAGTTGGTCTTGGCGTTTATATGCATTGGATTATTCCCAAGAATCTAGAATGTCAAAATGCACCAGCAGAGTATATATGCAATTGATAGATGGAAATTTTGTCTTAATTCTAATGGAATTTGCCATTAACTCCTCCCTCCAACTACTGCTAATAGTAGCATTCATTCTCAATAAATAAAAAAATGCCTTTTTCAACAGACAATTTGAAAAGCTCTTACAAATATCTCTTGCAATGACATTGTATTTTGTCCTATAATATATATGTCCCAGTTTTCATGATATAGGCTGAGTAATGGGAAAAAATGGGATGTAAATGCACTTATTCCTACTTCAAACACACACTCTCTTTCCCCTCCATTTATAACCACACATACACACTCACACAAACACACACAAACCATAAACTTCTCACATTTACCAGATGTAATTTGCAAACTACCAAATTCTTTCATACGGTATGCTGTGCACTTTCTTGTGAGACCATACTGAAGCCCTAATGAAGTTTTCCCATTGTTACTGCTAATGTGTTAAATGAATTTGTTTATTAACTAGCCAAACTAATGTGAACAATTACTTTCACATGTACATAAATATTGATTTGAAAAACATATATTTCTCTTTTAGTTATAATTACCATTTTGCCCCACTTGTAGATATATGATGCATTATATATCCCTGCTAACTTTGTGGTTTGGTACATATAATAATGCAAATATGCTTTCAAACTTTTCTATTGTCCCGTTCCCCCCCCCCCAGTGAGATGGATCAAATAAAACATCCTAAAGTTATGTAGTTGCCATACATGCTAGTCAACTAAATGACATTAAATTATTGTGTCTGATAGCCTTAGATGACCTTATTGTACTACCAATATCCAAATCAGTAGCCAGAGAAATCTAGGACATAAATCCTTTCTCCAGTCAAGCATAAAACAAAGGGAAAAAAATGACACAACGCACTACCTAATAAGTAAAGGTTTAGAAGTCTTCCTTTTCTGTGCCATCAACAGTCTCAATAATTTTGATCTAATATCAAAATGTCTATTCATTGGTGACTTTCATGCAAAACCTAGATTATTTGGTGAGTTGAATGAGAAGTAAAATCCAGTTGCCTTCAAACATTAGTATCATCTAGTGTGAGGATTATACATTTTGCAGGTGTGGTTTCCTCATTGGAATTTCTGTGAATTTAATCTCAAAGGGCTCTTGGATGCCCTCAGTAAGCATGAATATAAATGGGTTGAACTAGTACAAGGCTACAGAATATGAAAATACTATGTATATGTACAATGTATAATATGTGGTTAAATTCTGTTTTCTAAGTATATGGACTTTTCATTAAATGTACAGTATATGTTATTTTTTTCATAGAATCATAGATAAGAGGTCATCAAGTCTAACCTGCTGTACACCATAGAATTCACTTCCCCATCCTGACAGATGATTATCCAGCCTCTATCAGAATACTTCTGGTGAAGAGGAAGAAACCATGGAGGAGGGTAATCCATTGATTGACTGTCCTTACTGTGAAGAAGTTCTTCCTAATTCTAATCTGTATTTAGATCCTTGAAGTTTCATCTTGTTAGTTATAGCAATAGCAATAGCACTTAGATTTACCACGTTAGATATACCATGTTACAGTGCTTTATAGCCCTCTCTAAGCAGTTTACAGAGTCAGCATATTGCCCCCAACAATTTGATCTTCATTTTACCCACCTCAGGAGAGAAGGCTGAGTCAACCTTGAGCCTGGTTAGATTTGAACTGTCAAATTGCAGGCAGCTGGCAGTTAGCAGAAATAGCATGCAGTACTGCACTCTAACCATTGCACCACGGCAGCTCTAGTCTTAACTCTTGAGCAAATGAAAATAAGTCCAAACCTTTTACAACGTGACAGTCTTTCACAACACCATGTTGCGCTCCCTCTCCAGCTTCTGTTCCATAAATTGAACACACCATCAAAGGTTTTTAAACCATTCCTTATATGATTTGTACCATATGATATGACGGTCCTTTTACCAACTTGGTAACCCTTTTGTAGACTTGCTCCATTTTATCAATGCCTTTTTAAAACTGGATTGTGCAGAATTGAACATAATACTCCAAGCAAGATTTAACCAAGGCAGAGAAGAGGAGAGTAATTATTCCCACAGTCTGGATTCTATGCTCAAGATGTTCCTCGATATGCCTTTGGGTTTCCTTGCAGTTGCCTTACACTGTTGGGAAAAATGAAACAAGCAAAATGTTAAAAGTTATGATATTTATGTAGTTACTTATCAAGCACATCAAAGTTATATTAAAGAATCCAAAATATCTCTACAATCCCCAAGGCATGTCACAATTTTTCAGCACCCCTTATGTTTGGGAATTGAATGTTGAAAAATTTGGCATGCCCAATGACATGTTGAAATATAGTATATCCAAATCCATCTCACAATGATCTATTCTTGACCCAGATTTTCCCCCTTTTGTACATGTTTATTTCATTTTTCTTTTTTCTTTTAAACAAACTTTATTGATTACAAAACCTAAATATCAAACAAACACAACACACAGAAGAAGAAAGAAAAGAATTAGAAAAAAAGAAAATGATTAAAAAACTAACAATTCTACTATCGACAGTCTATGGTTCCTTGTTTGTTATCAATATTGGTGATACATTTACAAATACATCTTATTGCGAATATATAATTATGATTTACATTTTACGTTATTTACTAATATATTTTCTATTTTTGTTCTATCCAGTCATACCAGTATTCCCAGCTTCTATAATATTCTGATGTTTCTTTTTCCTTAAGTGCTAAAGTTAACTTGTCCATCTCTGCACAGGCTGTTATCTTCTGTATAACCATCTCCTCTGTTGGAATATCTGCTTGTTTCCAACACTGTGCAAAGTTTATTCTGGCTGCAGTAAGAATATGCAGTATTATATATTTGACATTTTTAGGAATTTGTCTATTAAATATCCCCAATAGGAAGAATTCTGGTTTTAATTCAATTTGCTCCGCCATTATTTCCTCTAACCATTTTTTTAATTCTATGCCAGTATCTTTGGGCTTCAATGCAGGACTACCACATATGAAAAAATGTTCCCTGTTTCTTTTTACATTTCCAGCAATTCGGATTCATGTTAGGAGACATTTTCGCTATTCTCAAGGATGAGAGATGCCATTTATAAAACATTTTATAGGCATTTTCTTTATATGCTGCTGATCTTGTAATTTTATTATTCCTTGTCCAAACCTTTTCCCATTCTAATAATGTAATGCTACGTCCTATGTTTCTTCTCCAAGCTATCATGTTGCCTTTGACTACTTCCTCTTCTAATTCCATCTCTAGTAAATAATTATAAAATTTAGTTATATTTTTTTTATCTGGACCTAATAAAATTTTATCTATTTGTTGTGCCTTAGTATAAATTCCAAAATTTTTCTTGTCCTGGCTATATCTATTTTGAATTTGCAAGTAAGCCCACCGGTCTACTTGTAGCCCCTGTTCTTGGAGATCTTGCCATGATTTTAAAGTTCCTTGCGCATCAAGAAGGTCTTTGTATTTTATCATTTTATTAAGATCTTGATTATTTGGATGTATCATCGTCTCCATCGTTGAGATCCAAATTGGGATTTTTAAATAATGGGTTTTTTTTGTTCCAATTAGCCAATAAGGAATCTCTAATTATGTCTGTGGAAATACTTCTGCTTAATTTTCCCAATGTCCCCTAAAAATGCATGACATCCCCTCTGTAAATCATGGCCTTCTAAAAATAAGATCCTTTTATTCGACAGATTTACCCACTCTTTCAACCAGAGTAAGGAGGCTGCACTATAGTATAATTCCCAATTAGGGAGTGCCATACCTCCCCTGCTCTTCATATCTTGCATTGCCTTTAGGTTTATCCTCGGTTTTTTCCCTTGCCAGATAAATTTGGTGATTATCTTGTTAAGTCCCATTAAGTAATTTTTATGTATTTTTATTGGTATTGTTTGGAATAAGTAAATAAATTTGGGCAGAATATTCATTTTTATAGTGGTAATACTCCCTAATAAGGAGATTTGCAATTTAACCCATATCTCTAAATATTTTTTAACTTGCTGTAATAGTTTATTATAATTATTTTCCACTACAGTTTTGTATTGAGCCGTCAACCAAATTCCTAGGTATTTAACTTTTTTTACTATTTGTCATCCCATTATCCTTTCCAATTTTAGTTTTTGTTTTTCTGTTAAATTTTTAGTTATTAATTTTGTTTTTTCCCTATTAATTTTAAGTCCTGCAACTTCCCCAAATTGATCTAACTCTTTCAGTAATTCTTGACCTATTTCAATTGGTTCCTCTATGAAAAATACCATATCATCCGCAAATGACTGGAGTTTATATTCTTCTTTTTTAATTTTTAGTCCTTTTATTCCTGGGTTCTGTCTAATTCGTGTAAGCAATGTTTCCAAAGATAATATGAAGAGCAGGGGGGGATAATGGACATCCCTGCCTGACTCCTTTCTCTATTTTTATTGAGCATGTGTACTCTCCATTAATTATAATATTCACCCTTTGTGAATCATAAATTGTAGTCACGATGTTTTCAAACTTCGTGCCTAGATTCATAATGTAAATTTGTTGAATTAGGAATTGCCAATTTAAATTGTCAAAGGCCTTCTTGTGCATCCAAGAATACAAGGGCTATTTGTTTCTCCGGGTGGGCTTCGTAGTATTCCAAAACATTTAATACTATCCTTAAATTATTCCTGATTTGTCTATTAGGAAGGAATCCATTTTGATCTTTATGTATATATTTATTCAATATTTTTTTTCAAACTATTTGCTATAATTGTAGTAAATATTTTATAATCAGTATTTAACTATAGTTTTGTATATGTCGTGAATCTGAACCTTCTTTCAGAATCAACGATATCAATGTCTCCTTCCATGAATCCAGCATTCTTGCTGCTAGTAGGACCTCATTATATACTTCCACCATGAGAGGTCTTATTTGTTCTCCTATTTTTTTGTAAAGTTCCCCTGGTATCCCGTCGGGTCCTGGGGTTTTATTGTTCTTTTGATTTTCTATTGCTGCTTTTAATTCGGGCCACGTAATATCTCTAATTAATATTTCCTTCATCTCCTCCTTAATTATTTTATCTTTAGTAATACCCAAATAGTTGCTTATCATATCCTCATTTACCTCCTTCTTTTTATAAAGATATTAAAAAAATTTACATGCAATTTCTTTTTTCTGTTCTATCCCTTGTTGGTCATCCCCATTCTCATCTATTAATTGGTAGATCAATCTTTTTTGTTTTTCTTTTTTAAGTTTATAGGTCAACCACCTTCCTGGTTTATTGGCCTGTTCAAAAAATACCTGTCTGGCTGTATTTAACTTTGAGACCATTCCTTCTTGTTTGATTAAATTTTATTTATGTTTAGTTATTATCATCTATTTTTTCAATTTGCAATCTTTTGGGGTGTTTTGCAGCTGAATTTCTAATTCTTTGATTCTTTGTTCTAATTTATTTTGTTGGGCATATTTTTCTTTATTTCTTTTAGCAGTGTATGATATCGTTATGCCTCTTATTATTGCCTTCATTGTATCCCAAATATTCTGTTTCGTAGTTGCCTCATTATTATTTTCTTTTAAAAAATAGTCTAATTCCTCATCAAGTTTATTCATAAATTCTTTCTCTTTAATTAACTGTGTATGTAAGGTCCATCTTTTCCTTGGTTTCTTCCTGCCTTTCCACACTATCTGAATCGGGTTGTGATCTGCCCATTTGTTTGGTAAGATTTCAATCTCTTTTAATTCATTTACTAATTCACCATTCATCCACACCATATCAATTCGTGTCCATGATTGGTGAGGATTGGAGTAAAATGTAAATTGCTTTTTCTCTTTTTTTTCCCTCCACATGTCTATCAAATTTAGTTCAATCATCATCTCTTCACATGTTTTTGGTAGTTCTCTTTTTTTCTTCTCCCCCCCCCCCCTACTATGATCTTTCTGGTGGTCCACAATAGCATTGAAATCTCCCAAGATACAAATATTCCTTTTATCTAATTCCACTAATTTCTCATGTAATTGTTCAAAAAATTCATTTTGGTTATCGTTAGGGGCATAGATTACCACTAGTAGAATTAGAGTTGATTTAATCCAAATTTGTAACATCAGAATTCTTCCATTGGGGTCTATCCAAATTGGCTCTGCTTTCATATCTTCTTTCACATATACTGCTATCCCTTTCTTTTTCCTAAAATCTGCTGGTGACATATACAAATTCCCTAGCTTGGGGCATTCTAACTATTTTTCTTCTTCCTTCCTTATATGAGTTTCCTATAAACATATTATATCTGCATTTTGTTCAATTAATTTGGTTAATATTCTTTTCCTTTTTATCCTAGAGTTTAGGCCATTTATGTTAATTGATAGTATTTTTTTTCTTCATCCATCACCTAATTGCTCTTTGTCTTGTAGTTACTCCTGTCTCTCTTTGTGGCTGATTGTGCATCTTCGGTTCTTCTCTCTCTTGATGTTGTTTATTTTTTGAATTCCTACAATTCCCATCTCTATTTTTTTGGTAGTCTTGGTCATCTTGTGAATTCATTTCTAACTCGTCTCTACTACTCGATTCTTCATGGCCTATCAATCGTTCGTAGAATTCTTAGGCTTTTTCCACAGAGTCTACTTTAATTTTTCTTTCTTCCCAAGTGATTAGCATTCCCTCTGGGATTAGCCATCTAAATATGATACCTTTTTGGTTTAATTGGGTCGCCAAGAATTTATAATCTCGCCTCTGCTCTCTCACTCTTCTTGGGATTTATTTAAGCACCAAGATTTCTTTCCCTTTATATGTAATTGTTTCTTCTCTAGAAATTTTATATATAATATCTTGAACTTTCCTCCTGGCAAATCTCACATGGACCTCTTTTGGATGTTTATGTCGTCTTGCATAATTTGTGCTCACTCTGTATACTTTGTCTAACTCTTTCAGAATATTGTCCTTACCTTTTTCCAATAGGTCTGCTAATATTCCTGCCATCACTTGTTCTAAGTCCTCTTCTTTAGATTCCATTATATTTTGGAATCTTAGATATGCTGCGGTCTTATCCATTTCCAAATATACCAAGGAGTCGTCCATTTCTTTACTCACATTTCTTAATTGCTGACTAACCATTTCCAGCTTCTTTTTTGTTTTTTCCGTTCTTTTCTCAACCTCCTTATTGTTGATTCATTCCTTTCTAGCGCTTGCTGTAGTGTTTCAATTTTTTGATCCAGCTTTAGAATGTCTAGTTTCATTTCTGCCTTTAAATTTCCCATCTTTTCTTTTAGTTCATTTGTGTCAGCTCTTGATTCGATATGATTTTTTACTACTATTTCCTGAAGCTTCAGCATGGACTCTTGTAAAGTAAGAAGGGTCGATTGAATGTTGGCATTTGTGATGATAGGTTGTTTTTCTCCAGATAAAGTTTCTTCAATTGTCTTTTGTGCCATCACTGAGGTTGATGGCATTGAAGTTGTTTGTATTGAAGAAGTCTTCTTTCCAGTTTTAAGTGTTGTATTAGTGACGGAGATTATTTCTTGTAAAATTTGTTTTTGTTTTTGTATTATATTAAATATGTTGTCGCAAATTAACATTCACTATTAAGAAATATCAACTATAAATGGCCACTACGCTAAATAATATGATATGTTACAGGATTAACCTCTCTTATCAATATATATATATTTTCCAGAACACTTTTACAGCTAATTTCTAAATCAAATATCTGAATTTGTAATTCTTAATAATATATCAAATTCCTCTATTTAAATTTAAATAATATTAAATAATATTAACCTGTATATCTATACTATAGAATCCCAAATCTCAAAATAGTGTTATAAAATAATATTTCAAATACTTACAAATCTAAATATAGATATATCAACCTTACTATACAATAATTAATTAGTTAATCTATAATAATCACAATTAATCACAATTAATTATTTAATTCAATCTACTCAATGCCTATAATCAAATATCTATACCTAAATAATTAATTATCACCTTCCTTTTGTGTGTGTGTGTTATAACCAAATATAAACTACAATATTACTAATGTATCAATTAAATATATATAAATTACATTTACCACATTCAAAAATCAGTTAAGTTGGTGTCAAGAAATAATTGTTGCAATCCGCAAATTTAAAACCTTAAAGTGTCTTAATATAATTGTTCAGTTCTTCAAGATTCCTTCACCGAGCGCACCGGAATTACAGAGTTGCTGAGTAATGTCTCTGATTTCACTATCTCACCACACTTTCCACTGTAGTCGTTTCTCCTTTCATTTGAAAGTTTAACAAATCAATTTTTAGATTCAAATAGTCTCTTTCTTTAATAAATCTTCTCCACTTACTGCAGCTCCAGTCCAATAATCCAAAAGGAGATTAGTAAATTATTCAGTTTCATTCGTGGAATATTTAAAGTTCTAATTTAATTCCTTACTTCAAGTCTCCCCCCATCTCAAGTTCGTCCTTCCAATTTTCCCCAAAGTCCACAATTCAATTCCTTCAAAGTTCCCTTAAATTAAATTATTGTTCTTTCTTTCTTCTTTTTTTCTCTCCCCCAATTATTATCAGTCTCTCAGATCCCTCCGATTCTCTTATCTTCTCTGTCCGATTGTTCACGTCCTTACCCTCTTCTGTCTCACAAGCGCTTTCGCTTTCGCCGCCGCTCGTATCTGCTTTGGCCGCTGTTTTCAGGCTTCGCTCCGACTAAGATACTCCAATATTCAACGCTCAATCAGGTTCGCAAATTCTTTCACTCGCACTCTTTGTTCACCACAGTCTTTCACTCACTCGCTTCCTCTTGTATGCAACGATCAAGGCTTAAGGACCGCCATTGCTGACAGTCTCTTGTTGTTGGTCTCCACAGGGTTTCTCTACGTCGCGATGATAATTGCCTTTTCTACACCACGACCTGAGTCTCCCCACATTGGCACACTTCTCTACAAGATGCGTGCACCTCTAAGGGTCACTCCAACAGCAAGAAGAGATAGCATAAAACCCATTCATTTTTCTTAATGAACTGCATGTTCATTTTTCTTAATGAACTGCATGTCTTTACCTTTTTCCATTTTAAATTTCATTCTGTTTGTTACT
Source organism: Notechis scutatus (assembly GCF_049901735.1). Lineage (NCBI taxonomy): Eukaryota > Metazoa > Chordata > Lepidosauria > Squamata > Elapidae > Notechis > Notechis scutatus. The sequence continues at coordinate 60,636,060 of NC_142009.1, read as the reverse complement.
GTTGTAGCCAAACTCTTGTTGATTTTCCATTCTTTTCCCAAGTATTACCCACTTTCTCTAGCTTTGTATCATCTACAGATTTGATAAGTGCTCCATTGACTCTCTCATCCATATTTTTCCTTGTCATGGTAGACATTTTCTTCAGCAGCTGCCATACATGATCAAGTCATGAACAATGATAAGGGATACCATGAGATTAGTGACTGTTTTAAAGTATCCAGTTTATACTGAATTTTTGTCATGTCTTGGCTAATTTTCTGGATTGTGGCCATGGCTTGCCACCAAAAGACCGAATGTGGCCACAGGCCTGAAAGAAGTTAGGAATATTTGATTTATCTGATTTATTTTATTTCAAGAATACCAAGGATGATGTATCTTAAAAATCAAGTGTACAATGCTGTATTAAAACAGCATAAATCTTTAAATAACTCAATATGAAAGCACAGAGAGACAAGATTAGCCATAGATATTACACATATATCTGGGGTTTTTTTGAAAGCCACAAAATATTACATTGTAATTCTAAGTTGTGTATCTGACACTACCTATCCTGAACAAATGGCTTTAGCACTGCTAGATTTGTAATAGCAATAGAATCAAGTGCAAATGTATCTGCAATGGTGAAGGTCAGAGAGCATTGCTTAGAATTTATTGCCATAAAGGTTACCACAGGAAACATGCTTTTTTAAAAAAAACTAATGGAAACCAGCGTTGGCATACTATATACAGGAGAATATAGCAGCTAATAATGCTGCCAGTGGGGACAAATATAGTTACTGTACAAGCCTCATTTTTGGTCCATGCATTTTTCATTTATTGATCACTTCTAAGTTTTATCTGCCTTCTTTTTCTCTCTCCACATCCCCACATCAGTGACAAGTACAAGAGCTGGTTTGCAGATGTGCAATTTAGGACCATGCTGTCATTGACCTACATCTCTTTTATAGATCCCTATATGGATAGATCCACTAAAGTCCGATGGCTTTTTTTTTTTTTTTTTTGCATTCTGAGGTATGGTAAAGCATTTAAACCATGGGTGTCAAACTCAATCATGTTGCATGATGTATCATGATGTTTTTTTTGCCTTTGCAAAGCCAGGATGGGTGTGGCCTGTATGTGACATATCCATCCTACAGGCCAGCAGTTTGACAGGCCTGCTTTAAATAGACAAAAGGGATGATTTAAACTTTGCATCTGCTTAGGAAAACAATTGTACTCCTTAAATCCCCTAAAAACTCCAAAATGGATTTTGAAATTGTGGCATTCATCTCCCTATAACACACTGCACAACATTCAGTCAAATTATTTTGACATCTTAAATGGAATTTTACTGAGCTTGGTAGTAAAACACAAAAGTGAAAAAGCAAATTACAAAAACATGAAATAATGCACCACACAAAATGTCTAAAGCAATTTTATCACTCCAGCTAATGATAGCTAGATGGCCATGGAGTTAGTGAGTATGTCTGTGTATAGTGCGTGTGAGATAAAGAGAGGATCATTTTATAATTTTAACTTTCCAAAGCAAGTAGAAAGGAGTGACTTCTACAAATCTGAAATGGATGTAATTGGATATATTCATAACTTCTTACTGATTTTCTTCTTCAAATATTTAAATCCTAATTGTCTAATATTATTTTATATTTTAAGGATTCTTCTGAAATCCCATTTTATGTCAGTTGGATCTGAGCAGCCATTTTAGCTTCACCTGGTTCTTTCTATGGCTTTTACAATCTCTAATTATTATTCTGCTAGCATAAAAGTCACATGCTATTATTTGATAAGTGCCACTTCTTTCACACCAAATAACATGCAACTGTGTAAATTAAAACCATAATTAACTTAGTTCAATGTTGAAGCAGTGAATTTTTAAATTACATTATTATTTTTTAATTTCCAGTGGAAATTTTCATTTTCCTCTAAGTGCATGGTGTGATGTGGGCACATTTTTTGTACTTAATGTGTCTTGATAAATGATGATTTGAGTCCAAATTTATCATTGGATAAAAATAGCTACCTGTTCTCTCAACTTTCAGCTTTCACACTGTGTATGCTGTTGTGTATACATTGTGTATGCTGCACCCCATAAATTAATATGATGCTGTTGGACTCTATGAAGGCTACCATCACATTTCTGGGCCAGTTTGACTTTTAGACATAAAATATCTGTGTCACCCTCTCATTCTTTTCTTCAGGCCTAAACAGCTGCATGTTGGTCCTGAGGATATGAGCATTGAAAAGATTAATGGAAGCAGAACACTGATACACATGTCTGGGACAGTCAGTCTATCCTTTTGAGTATGTGGCTTACCCCAGTTTGGGAGGGATACTACTGGGAATATATTCTAAGGACAAAAAGAGGAATTCTTCTGAACATTACTTTAGCCAAATTTCTTCACTGTTTCTAGAATTTAAAATGAATGTATTTTGCTTCTGAAGAGGGAGAGATAATAATAGAAATCCTATAATAGAGAAGTGGGCAACTAAAAACTGCTGCAGTTCCATTCAGAACACACTGTTGGATTCAGGTTTCCTGCTGCTTTGAAACACAAAGCACATTAAGAGCAAAATAGTCAGTGGGGAGTCTAATAAAGAAACAATACAGTAGACCAAAAAAACAAAAAACAAATGATGCGTGGGAGGAAATCCAATGGAATTTACTTGGGTGAAAGAAACAAGATAAATATTAAGTTGGTTACCAAAGTTAATTGTATTTATTCTTCAACCATTCATGACTTCTTCTGGAAGTTATGCTCAAGAAAAAAAAAAAAGGCTCTTTAACTCTATGTTAAACTTCTCCAGATGTTGTACAGCTTTAATATCTATCACTTTCAAATACCATGCCAGACTTTCGATATAATGCCTTCTTTAGCTTCCCTTTTTAACCCATCTTTTTTAATGTTAACATTTAACGTATTTCTTATTTCAATCAACCAACATGTTTCTCCCTCTGGAGGCAGTTCGGGTTGCTATCCATTGAAGCCAGTCCAGAGTTTTGTTGCAAGGGTGGTCCCTCCACCAGCTAGGCTGTTCATCAGTTGGCTAGTGATAGTGTGTCTCTGAGTTTGTGATGCCAGCCATCAGCTTTTTAGTGATTAGCATGGCCAGGAAACTGCAGGGATATAGCTTCAAGTGAATTTGCCATAGCACCTGGCTAAAGTAAGATCCAAACTGTTTATTTAGTCAGCTTATAAACCTCTAACGAGATAAACTGTTTAGGAACCAGATATATCAATTTATTGCATTTTATAACTAATAAATATATAACTTAGGGGCAAGGATTGAAACCTTCCTTCCTCCCTCCCTCCCTCCCTCCCTCCCTCCCTCCCTCCCTTCCTCCCTCCCTTCCTTCCTTCCTTCCTTCCTTCCTTTTATACACCATACTTGCCATTTAGCACACTGGTTTAAAGGCATCTTTTTTTTTTTTATCATACACTATCCAACTGAGTTTTTCAGAAAGTCTAATTAGGAATAAGTAAATTGCAAATCCCCCTTCATCAAAACATTGCACACAAGCTGCAGTTGGCAGGCACTAATTGTAAGAATGGTTTACATAGACTCAGATAATAAATCAACTTCTGCAGATTGGGATAGATTAGTATAGTAACTGTGAAATTTTACAGATAAATGTGAGGAATACAATTCAGACTTTAGATTGATGTACTAGCAAAGTTCAGCATCTTCATAAATGTGGATAAGAACTACTAGAAATTGAGATGGCCTTCAGAAAGATCACTTGATCAGCTCCCTAATGATCTCTGGAGGCTGAAAAAAGAACAGCTTGCCTAAAAGGGACTTTGGCTTTCAAATCTGGTCATCTTGTATATATTAGTACAGTTTTAACAAATTATTTTGGAACACATGGGAGCACAAAGATAGCCCCTATCTGCAGCTGTTAAAAGCACTCATATATTTTTCCAATATCACATGGAAGCTGTAGAGTACAGCGGCATAAAAAAATGCATCATTTTAAAGAGTTTTTATGTTTGTGTTCTCTCACTTTATGTGCTACTTTTCTGAATTATTTCTGAAGCATTCCATAGCCATAATACTATATCTCTCTAGCTCTATGAATTTCCTTGGCCTAGTGTTACGTTTGTTTGGTTTATTTTGTAATTTTAAGGCATTGGTAAATTATTATATCTGAAGCTTTGCATTTGAAATTATTTAGAACTGTGTGGAAAAAAAAACAAAGAAAAATCCAGTAAATAAATCAACATAAGATATGGCAAGGTTGGTAATCAAATTAACAAAAGCAACAAGCATGTCAAGATTGGAGGTACCTATTTTGCAAATCAATCTAAAGCACACATGTCTTACAAAAGACAAAGTCAATGAGTTGTATCTCTGGTATGTCTAAGGTACCTGATTAGTCAGCAGATAAAGCTGGGAAATAATTTCTTCAAATTTCTCTATGGGATCTTGATGTTCCCCAATAGGTTTTAAGGAGGGTAGCTTGCCATTAGCAGTTTTCCTTAGTACTTTGTTGATATTTTTCCCTTGCTGCATCCATAAAAGTCACTATTCATCAGTGTGTTGATTATTTCTCCTCAAGTTGTCAACTGTAGTCTGAATTTAACTGGCAGTTGCCGCCAAAGTAATAATGGGGCCTTTATGAGATGGAATAAGAAAAAGAAAAAAAACCCTCAGAAACATCTTAAGCTTTATGTTTTCTGAGAAATTAGCAGTCAGCCAAATACATTAATTATGCAGGTTGTGTACACTTATTTCTTTTGCTAACATCACACACATCATTAAGTAAGTTGCTAGGCAGGTTGAACAGCTGGGATGCCCTAGAGCAGGGGGGGTCAAACTCATGTTGTCACGGCATCATCACGTGACATATCACAATTTTTCCCCCTTTCGCTAAACTGGGCATGGGCATGGCCAGCCCGTGATGCATGGGCTGAGAGTTTGATAGTCCTGCCCTGGAGCTAAGATATGATCTCTTAGAGCTAATATGTGATGCCTTGTTGCTAACTGATTGTGTACTTCAGAAAAGTCAGAAAAGTAGGGAACACTGTTTAACTTGTAAGCCCTGAACAAATTGTCTTCCATTTTGAGCATGTATTCTTTATTTTCTAGTATGGAATTGAAAAGTTTAGGTGTGTTTTTAAAAATACTATAGATCAGTCTCTCCCAAACAGTTTTTGAACCATGATGGCTGGGAATTTTGTGAAGTATAGTTCCATTATATCTGGAAGGAATCATACTAGAGGAAGCTGCATCAGAGGTTACTACAGGAACATATTTAGATAAATCATAACTCATATTTAACCAAATGATAAAGAATATTTTCATTGCTTATGTATTTGCCGTGGGGTAGAGCTATTTATTTGTGGTTAAGATACACGAAGCCGTTTCTTATAACACTAGATAGCTCTAGATGAATTTCTCTGTGCAGGTCTTACAATAAAATAGTGTAAATTAGCTGTGAGGCCTATCTTTCCAGGTTAGGTAACTGAATAATTGCAACAGTACTATCAAGGAAGGGATGAATGGAGGATTATACAGCAAGGGGTATATGAGGGGGTGATAGAGGAGGCCATGGGTCTTTTATATTATGTGTCCTTTGTGCTCTCTGACCTTGGTTGTTTTCTTGCAGATATTTCATTACCCAAACTAGGTGACATCATCACTGCTAGACTTTATTTTACCTCAGATTGTGCATCTTCTTGAGGCATTCCTAGCTGCAAATATGGAGCTTGCCTCCACTGTGTGATTTTTCTCCATGGAGCATTGTTAGATTATCATCAAAGTTTCAGATCCATGCAGTAAATGAACTGAGCCCCTTGCAATTACAACAATGTTACTGGATGGTTTTCATCACATCAGGTTCCAGCTTCCTCCAGCTAAACTGATGAGATTTTGTGCAGTTGAAATTATTCCTGACATCATAGGAGGGAGAAGCTGTAATTTGGCATGGTGAAGTGATATTTTGCTCAGTGATATTTTTGACTAATTTTGAAGCAAAACAATTTGCTATTTGTGTGGCTCTCAAATTACATCTGGCATTCTTAGTTTTGTGAAGTGAGGGCCAGACAAATGGGAAATTATTATATCAAAATATTTAAAATGCTTGTGGTTTCAGGGAAAGTTTAATTGCAATTTCTGCAGAAAAAAAAGGAAAACTACTAATTCTTCCATCGGTTGCTTATGGCCTTTCACACAATTTCTAGTTATGTTAGCAGAAAATATACTAATCACACGTGTCACAGTTATAGTGGTAGAAATGAAGTTTCTGTGTGGTTGCTGGCTAAATAAAAAATGTTACACCTCTTCTCTTACCAAAGGCCAACCTTACAAGCCCCTACTCCAGAACTTGTTTCTCCTTTACACTTGTAGGCATGGACAAACTCAAAATTGTATCACATACTAGTACTACTTACTACTATTATTGTAGAGCATAACTTCAGTTTTCACCACAAAATAAATTTCCTCCATAATTAGATATTTTTCTGAGAGTATATCTAGAAGATAGAAAAATAAATTTTAAAGATACATTTGGTATACATTCAGTTATCATTTCCAATATTTAGATATAAGGAAATGCATAGTTTACTGCAATAATTAATATATTTGGACATTTTTCAGTCTTGTATTCTCCTCCTCCTTCTCCTCCTACTCACTGTACACTATTAACTTCCAAATGCAAAAATATCCCACTGCTGTTTCTCTTATAAAATCATGCTATTAATAAATTATAAGTTTGTAATATTTAAAATACATAAATGACACCAGAAAAGAGTGTTTTATTTCTGTAAAAGGGGTTGCTTGGGAGAAATGTTTTCTATACTAAGCATAGGAAGGATTTAGAAAAGCAGCAGCACATGAATAATTTTAATAAATATAGATAATCAATTGAAACAATAGCAATTATTCAGAAGAAAGCAAATGCATGGACTGACTCCATGGAAGTTGAGAAGAACAAAATTTAGAAACAAGCATCAAATTAAATTCTTCAAAAGAAACATATGATAAATCTCAGTTTAGTGATTCTGAACCATGCATACAACATAAAATAACTCCTCCCCAGTGTGTGTGTGTGTGTGTGTGTGTGTGTGTGTGTGTGTGTGGACTAAGGTGGGCTAAGGCAGTCATAGAATGGATTCCACTTGATAAAAGCATCCACAAAAGAAATCTAAAACAAGATGGAGTGATGACATCAGCAAGTATTGCAGGTACAACTGGCAAAGGAAAACTCAAGACTGTATGTGTTGGAAACATTCAGAAGAGGCCTTCATCCTACAGTGGATAGACAATGGCTAGAATGATGATGATGAACACACACAAACACACACAAAGAGAGAGAGAGAGAGAGAGAGAGAGGGAGGGAGGGAGGGGGAGGGAGGGAGGGAGGGAGGGAGGGAGGGAGAGGTGGTCCTGCAAATAGTCTGGACTTATACCCTGTAGGATTTATAGCTGATAAAGAGCAACTAGTATTGCACTGAGAATCCTAGCGGGCAATGCTATTCATGAAGCGAGGTGTTACTTGGCTTTACTATGATGTGCCCAAACGGCATGAATGACTGCATTCTGAAACAATGGCAGTTTTTGAATACTCTTTCAGGGCAGCCCTATATATTGAGCACATTGCAATAATCTAATCAAAAGGTGACGAAAACATAAGTGAGTGGGATTGGTAAATTAATCTAATGCATTATAATTTATTACAAACTGGCAATGTCTGTTTATCAGATAGCAATAGCAGACTTATATGTTACTTCATAGTGTTTTACCACCCTCTCTAAGTGGTTTACATGGTCAGCATATTTTCCCCAACAATCTGCCCACCTCATTTTACTGATCCTGGAAGGATGGGAGGTTGAGTCAACCTTGAGCCAGTGAGAATTGAACTCCTGGAGTGAGTGGTGAGTCAGCCTGCAATACTGCATTCTAATCACTGTGCCACTATGGCACTTCTCTTTATGTCTATCACATAGAACAGCAGAAGAAAGGGAATCATTCCATATGTCATAAAGATTAAGGTTTGCTACCCATTGTTTGCAGACTTATTGGGATGTGCTAAGGGTAAATTAATTTGTTTAAGGCAAATTCATTGGTTATTTGAACTGGGTGCTGGAAGTAGAGTTTGAAAATAGATTTGTGAAACTTACTGACATTTGCTCCTAGAAGCATGTGAGCTTTGATCTATGGCATGAGGATTACTTTCCTTCCATCTTGCCTAGCAAGGTAGACTCACCTACATGGCTTATGCTGCAGTGAGTCAAAGTTGTACACCACTTTCAATTGCACCAAGATGATAACATTGACTAGCAATCAACACTGGATTCTTGTCAATTCTATAGCAAATTATGATCGAAAGTAGGAGCAACATTACTAAATTAGAATTTCAAAGACTATTGACTTTGCTTGCAATACTTCTGAAATGTTTCATATAATTAGGCCTATATAGAGATAAAGAAAGATTCATGGAACACATCAGACAATGTGTTCCAAAGTTCTGAGGTTCAACCAGTGATATTTCCTGGGAGAAAGTACCTGCCTGAAGAAATTGAAGAACCACAACTTTATGTAGACAATGACATGCTTGGTGAATCAGCAATTCAGTCTAAATCATTCTTCCCATGTTTCTTTCTTTAAGTATAAATGTTCATCTGTAAATGCACATATCACATAAATGGCTTTCCGTATTTATAGCAATGGATAAGTTCCCCTAATAACAAATAGAACAAATTCAGATTTAGCAACAAGATGTTGCATTCCATCTTGATGATTGAAATTGTAGATGTTCTGTTTGTCAAGACATGTTGTCACATTCACAGTTCTGAGTAAAAATGTTTTAATGTTTAAAACACAATGGGTGAACAGGTTCTTTGGTGTGAATAAGTAAAAGCAATAAGACTGCCTAGTAAAATGAAAACACTCAAATACTGACACATTGTTAAATGACTCAAGATGAGTTAAATTCAACCATAATTTCTAACAATTAACCATTGGCTTGGTGAGAATTCAAATATCAATGTCTTAAACTGCAGAAGCAGTCACATGATTCCAAAGTTGGATCTGTTTTGACATTTTCACTATAATTTTGAAATACATTTCCACTCCTGTTCCATTAAATGGAAAACCTTTTTCTCAATAAACACTAAGACTAAAATGCTTATTTCTTTGAATTTGGGCTGATTTGCACTTGTGCACAGTTACTTGACTTCTTGTTGCTTGTAATTGCATAAACTCACAGCTGCAAGGAAATCTATTTGGGGGTATGTTAGCACAAACAGCAGTGATGGCTTTTCCATGCAATTCACTAACAGATGCAAACATGAAGAGATTCACATGAAAACCTGCTTTTACTGACATCAAATGTGCAGATACAATTTGCCAACCATTGCAAGATCCACAACAACAACAGAGTGAGCATCTGATACTTGGTAATACAATAAGGTCTTCTGTGATAGCTGAGATTGGGAAGAATTTTGGAAATGTATGGTATTTAATTTGGGCTGAAACATTCATATGGCAAAAAAGCAATTTCAAATTGCTCATGTTTTTGTCAGAATATATAATCAGAAATAACAGAGGAAAACACATAAAATGAGATAATCTATGTACTGAATTATAAGAAGTAAACTCTTCATTGCTTAAATTAATAGGAATGGATGCAAAGGAACTGATATTTATAGTAATTTCCCCATAAGTACATAGATCCTAATTTCCAAAATAGAGAAATAGCCTTTAATAAATGAATCTGCAACATTGTTGTTTGGGCATGTTTTGGGGAAAAGAATTCTTTCAAGAGGAAAAAAAAACTTTAAAATAAGTCAAATGTTTATTTCTGTATAGATTCTGTATAGATGAGATAAGCAAGTAGGACGATCTGGCTTCTATATGCAATGCTGTGAGGCAGCAAAATTTTGCAGCAGTGGGGAAAAATGTATGCCCTGCAGATTTATCTATGCTCTTATTCAGTTTCAGCAATTTGCTATATATGCTGGTGATAGAAGAATGAACTGTGACATTTATCCAATAAAATAGATAAATATATATGGGTACATCTCAGGATGCTTATATATAACCAGTACTGGTTGAACAGCACTGGTTACAACTGGACTTCTGAATGCCGTTCAAGCTGAAACTGTCATCTGTAAAGCCCTTCAATGCACAGGGCCGAGGTATTCGCATATCTTCTGTCTCTTTATCTCGGCCCATTCTGTAAAATTCATGCTCATCAATTAATCAGTGGTACCTATGGGATGCAGGAGTCCCTGGAAAACAGGACTTTTCCCCAAGGCACTGGGTCAGTTATGAGCTGTGGAATTAGACTCCAATGTAGTATGTTTTATTATTATTATATCATTTTTGGTGTATTCATGTTTTTAACTCTTGCTAGCTACCCACAATTGTCTGATGATTTTATGGGTGGCCATAAAATTGAACAGACAAATGAACAAATGAAATACTTTGTAGAGACAATTCTTTGGGGTTGCTTAATTTGGGGTTCTTTAGGGTTGCTTAATTTGAAATGAGAATTGTAGTCTCCATATTATGGTGTGGTAGTGTGGACAAATAGATCTTTGAGAGGAGGGGAGGGGAGGAAAGGAAAGGAGAGGAGAGGAAACAATGCTTGGACTTGAATGCTATTTTTGTTATATGATGAATATTCATGAAATAGGAATATTTCCCAATTTCTACTGAATTCCAATTTTCATCAGCTGTAGCAGGAGGGATCACTGAAACTGACATAAGATGTCATCTTGAGGGTTATATGTTTCCTCCTAATATTCTAGCTTAATAGTTTTCTCCTTTTCAGATGAATTCCAAATTATATCCAGGAAAACAAGAATGAAAGCTATTGAATCAAACATGGACATCTGATTCCAAGATAAAAAACACATTTTTTAAGGCAATTTCTAGTTGTCTGGCATTATGACTGGTTGCACAGTTGAAAAGATGGATAAGTTGATTAAATGCAGTGGTGGAACAAAAGGAAAATAGATTTTAAAGATTCATGCATGAACATTTTTACTTATCATTTTTCTAGTAATGTCGCTTTTCCAGAGAGAGATTCTGATGCAGTTTTTTTAAGCCCCCCCCCCCCCCAATTTTATATTAACTTCTGTGTGAGGCAATTTTCCTTTTATACCATCTGGGTCATTAGATATTTGCATTAATTGTTCACTGTCCAAGTATTCTGGACTATATGGATAGTGCTGCATCTGTTTAAAGAGGATGTGGAAGAAGTCCTTCAACCCTTGGGCAAGTCCAGAATCTCTTGCTTATTAATTAAAGAAGACTTTTTTCAGAAGACCTTGAAAGTTGGTTGAGAGACCTTTGAAAGAGATTACCACAAAGAAGAGGAGGTCAAATTATTCTCCAAAGTGCCAGAGGGAAGGACAAGAAACAATGGATGGAAACCAATCAAGGAAAGAAGCAACCTGGAACTAAGGAGAAACTTCCCAACAGTGAGGACAATTAACCAGTGGAACAGCTAGCCATGAGAAACTGTAGGTGCTTCATCACTGGAGGTTTTTAAGAAGAGACTGGACAGTCACTGGTATAGGGTCTCCTGCTTGAGCTGGAGGTTGGACTAGAAGGCCTTCAAGGTCTCTTCCAGCTCTATTCTGATTGATTGGGGAAAAAAGTACTACTACTTTAAGAAGGCTACTTATTAAAGTATTGTACAATCATTCATTAGTAACCTTCAAAGTTACAACAGCAGTGAAAAATGTGACATGACCAGTCCTCACATTTACATTTGAATACTTGGCCACCAACATGTATTTGTAACATTCACAGTATTCTCGTGTTGTGTGATTGCAATTTACGACCTTCCCAGCTTGCTTCCAACAAATAAAGTCAATGGGGAGAATCTAGATTTGTTTAACAACTATGTGACTCATTGAAAACTGCAGCAATTCAACAACTCAACAACTGTGGCAAAAAAGTCATAAAATCAGGCGTGACTCCACCTAACAACTGCCTTGTTCAGCCTTAGAGATTTTGGTCCCAACTGTTGTCATAAGTCAAGGATTACCTATATCAGAGGTCTCCAAACTTGGAACTTTAAGACTTGTGGACTTCAACTCCCAGAATTCCCCAGCTAGCTATGCTGACTGGAAAATTCTGGGAGTTGAAGTCCACAAGTCCACAAGTTGCCAAGTTTGGGGACCACTGACCTATATGGATGGTTACTTTGATGAGGGACATATAAGCCTGGGCTGCAAAACCCCAAATGAAATTACCTTAGGTGCCTCTTCACTGTCATCTAGTGCTTGCCTGCATTTTTACAACCAAGCTATGCTAGCCTGAGCCTTGAGAAATATTGACTAGTATATTGACTTCATGTAATAGCTAATTAACATGATCTAGATTGGACTTTCCAACCTTGGGTCCTGCTTGTTGAAATGATTGTTCTCTGCATTCCAAGCCAGCTTTAGTTATGTAAGTTGGAGCGTCTGGAAATTGGCACCTTGAATTGGCAGCAGACAATGGAAGCTGTTTGTACTTAAAATATTATGAGTTTACCTTGTTGAGATTCTTCTCTTTGGGACTTTTTTATGTTCAATGCTGCACCAGTATTTCTCTTAAAACATGTCAAAGCAGTAGCACTTCAATTTATATACCGCTTCACAGTGCTTTACAGCCCTCTATAAGTGGTTTATAGAGTCAGCATTTTACCTCATTTTACCAACTTGGGAAGGATGGGACAACCTTGAGCCAGTGAGAATGGAACCCCTGGCAGTGAGAAGTGAGCTAGCCTCCAATGCTGCATTCAAACCACTGCACCACTACATATCCTAAGGTTCGTTAGTAATCATTTTCCCTGCTTAGTAAGCACCATAACCTATTTTCTAGTTGATTTTCATAATTGACTTAATTTATACAGTTCTGTAACTCAACCTGAGTTATTTCAATTAGAAGCTGGTGAACAGTAGGACTGAAGATAGTGACAAAACATATTGTACATAGAGAATATGTGTTATAGAATATGTAGATATTGGCAGTATCAAAGAAAGTGTGATAACATGCACACCTCTCTTACTAGAAAAAAAAGACCCTTTTGTGTTGCTGGTGTTATTTACAGCTGGAAGTATTTAATTGATAGAAAGTATCTGCTTCTATTATCTGGAATGAACTCCCTTGGAAGAACATACAAATTGAAGAATCATTTCTTTTTTCTAAGAAAACAAAAATTCATTCTAGCATTCAGAGCAGACCATTGAAATAATGAATAAAAGAAAAGTTCGTTTTTTCCCAATAAGTTGTTTTTACTGTACATTTTGTAGCAAAAGAGGAAGGGAAAAGAAAATATTTTGATCACAGGGATGCCATTTTCTAAAACTTCAAATAGGAAACATGACGGATAACAGGAATCAAATACATAGCCATCTCACAATATATCTCTGAGTTGAGCTTTTTCTTAAAAATAAAAACAGAGTTTGTATATGAGTGTTCTCTTCACCCTTTTACAATTCTTTTCAGCACAGACCCTTTGGAAAAAAACAAAAACAAATAGTGTGCAATTTCAGAAAGAGCTCCCCAATGGACGAATCTTTGGGAGCAAATAAATACAGAAAACAATTCTGAATTATAGGCTGTGGCTCTAAAGACCAACATTTCACTTCTGCTATGGAGTAGTGCTTGGGGAGGGCAAAATGTGTGCATTCACAGTTCTTCCAGATCCATTAATGTGTTTGATTATCACTTAAAAAGGCATAATGGGTAGCCTCAAATGGACAAAGGTTTCAACAAGAAAGACAAGCATGAGACCATGATGCGGGACAAAGAGAGATTATATAGCATTGTTGAATCTGGGCCCCTCCTAGTCTACAATGCATTTTCCAGAGCTCATGAGGACTACTCTCATAATCAAACTTGGAGTTTCATGTGATGCTGGAGGTTTCATGCCCTGACTGACATGATGCTATGCCAATTTGTGGCATTTGATATGAAGGTATGGATCTCCCTCCCTTTTCTAATGTTTATGAGTTGGATTTTTCTTGTTTGTTTTGATTAAATAGTGATTTTTGGATTCCTGATCAGAATTAGGAACATTTCTCTCCTTTCTCCCCCCTGGTTATAAAAACTGAATTTCTCTCTTCTACCCTGATACTAAACTCCCTTATATTCTTAATAACCTATGGCCATCTGTTGATGAATAAAACAGATTGAGAACAATGATAGCATTTCAATTATTAATAATCAATGATTATATTTTTTTTCTGGGATAATGCTATGATTTTTTTTTAAAAAAAAAGTTATACCAAGGGAAAGAAAGGCAGTGAATGTAGACTGTTGGATTTTTTTTCTGGGGAGGAGGGAATCTTCAGGCAAACAGTGGCAAGATCTTTTCAAAATGTTACTTTTAGTCTTAATGTTAATTTGTATGTTCAGGCTTCCTTTTTCCAGATATATTGGCTATGTAGTGGCAGCTGAGGTTATTCTACTGTTAGTTTTGTGTCCACTGAAATGTTCATCTCAGACAATGAGAAAATGAAGACAAACACAATTATCCTAAGAGATGAATAGACACTTCCTAACCAGCATTAATCCTCTTTCAATTTTGTTACACAGTTCACTGAGAAATTGGGATAGCACTGAATGTTTCCAGTGAATTCCTTGAAACATTCACACAGATATAAATAATATGTTGAGGGCATATCACCATCTCCTTACACACATGCACACATCCTATAAACCTCATAACTTCTTTTACTCCACTTGAATTCTTTATGTTAATATTTATTGACCAATATGTGGTTGAATGTGTGTGTGTGTGTATGTGGTTTGTTTTCCTTCTATCACATTTATGGCCTTTTGAACTCATGGACTTGGTTATGTTTGGTAGGACTAAGAGTGGAATAGAGGGCAACTTCTATTTACACTGTGCTTTCCATGACCCACTCTGAGCTCCCATAAGTTCCCTTTGATTCTGTCAGGTCACTGTCATTGTACTGTAAAAGCATACCATTCACTGACAAACTACGTTTTGTCCAAATGTTTGTGATCTTTTTGGGGTAGTTGCAACACTGAGAAGTGGAAAAGTCCCCCATGTCAAAAGAATGGCTACGTTTAGTTTTACCCTCCAGTGGCAACATGAGGAGGCTACGAAATTTGGATTCCTGCTGACCCAAAAGTGGCTCCTTGTCTGAGTGACGGACCACTATGGAAGTTCTTGAGTCTATTGTTTCCTCCTTTTTCTGACACTTCAGGTCCAGAGAGGCAAAAGCTCCCATGAGCCGATCAATATTGTGATGCTTTGATCTTGACCGGGGCCTCCATTTACTGGACAATGTGCCCTGCTCACTTTGGAGGCTATAGCCATCACAGTCACAGCTGTTCACAGAACTAGAGGAAGAGGAGATGCTGCTGTGTGCCGACTCACAGTTAAACTCCGTGAGTTCATTCCTTACCACAACTTTGGGATTCACTTGTGGCAGGACTCCGTTCTGGACAGGTTGAGATCCATTGGTTTGAGAATAGACATTGCTAACATTGGCCATCTTGCCAGGATTGTTGTTGCAAACCTTGTACCGCACCATCAGTATGATGATAAATACCAGCAAAGTAGCCACAATGATGCCTCCAATGATTAAAATCATGGTCCCACCCAGAAACTGGCTGTGCATGGACTGGCACTGGGGATAGTCCTCTTTGGTGTAGAACTGGGCACAGCCTACTATGTTGGTAACAGTGAGCGTTGTGGCAGTGTCATCCCACAGGGCCAGAACACAAAGATCATAGCCTGTTCCAGAAACCAGGTTGTTCACCACAAAGGCTTTATTTGAAGCTGGAATCATCCTTGAAGAGAAAGAAAAGAATAGCATTAGATTAATTTGCAAGAGAAAAGTAGACTGGCAAAGCAGAGGCAACTGGGGTCTTCAGAGAAGTTAAATAATGGCAATAATAGGTACAGCATTTGAATTCTCATTTTTTTTTTCACTTGAGCATACAAACATAACAACCTTGTTTATTTCTGAATATGTGATTTTAAAAATTCACTCTGCCACCGTATCTTGGGATTCCTCCCCAAGGTACAAAAACTGGTCCTTAAAAGATTAGTGATATTTTCACCTTGGTTAGGTAGATCATATATTCCAACTTCCTTGTTGGTATTCAGTCCGCATACTACAAATCATAATGCCTGAAGTCCCAAATTGACAAAGCACAAGCATTCGGAATACAAAGAAGAGAATACAAAGTTTAAAATCTAATAAGATTATCAAAATATCCATTACAAGCATTTATAGCAGATAGGTTATTAATGCAGACTATTTTCATTTATCTGTATTTTTAATTGTTTCAGCATTGTATTAGATGTAAGCTGTCAAATCTGTTGGAGTGGGCACTTACAATAAATCAAGAGAAAGAAATACATTGGTTTGTTTAATCTGTATGCTATCTGACTCCCTATGATTCTGGGCAGCATAAATAAGGTTATGATTGCTATGTTGTAATCGCTATACCCTGCTTTTAATCTTGAGCTCAACATTACTTTCAAAGCATTTTCCGATAATTTGGTACTTCTTATGAGATACAAGGGAATCATAGCCTTCTGCCAGAGAACACCTGAAAGGAACTTTCCTCTCCAGAAATTGAAATGTCTAGAGATTACAAGCTGCTTTTCTCACTCCCCACCCTGGCATCACACCAGCCATTTGGCAGAGACAATGCAGGCTTCAAAAACACAGATTCAGTAAACTTGTTTATATCTACCAGGCAAAGCAGTTTCTCCCCTCTGGCCAGTTTTCAATCATTTATTGCATCTCTGTTCTGCTAGATGCATAACAGGCAATGGCCTTCATGGGGATCCTAAGAGCAATTCTTCCTGAATTGCAAATCAAAAAGACTCCATAGAAATGAGCAAGCATAGCTTTTATTAATTCCATACCAGAAAGCATTTGAAAAAGCTTTATAGAAACCCATAGAGGCACCTATAGGAAATAAACCAGAGGTAGGAGTTGAGATAATCTTTAGTGTTAGTGTTTTATGTGTTTTATGTATATGGAGCATCTGACCATCTGAAAATTATCTCCATAAGTATTCAACATCATCAGGAAGCTCAAAATTTTCCAAGCAGAGGAAAAGAAACAATCACAACATGTGGCTCACAAACATCTTGGAATGTTAGAATATGGCAGCCAGCCAGGGATAAATAATTGTCCTCTGCCATTTGCTCCAGTAAAGGAGACAATTTGCTCTTTGGTGACAAGCTTAACAGAAGATTCAGTTTAGCCCCAAGAGTTAATATAATGTAGTTTCTTAGTTATGTGACACAGATGTTTGTCTTTCAATATTGGAGGGAAAACAAAGTGAATAGAAAGAATAAAATTCTTCCTTTTCCACAAAGCCCAATTCAAATAAATGTCAGGTTCAGGTTATCATATGAGTGGAACATAGATTTGTGTTCTGTCTCACTTTTCTTCTTTCCCCAAAGATGAAAGAATACAAACTCACACAAACACAGGCAGGCAAGCTGGCTCGGACTTCACAGAGTTAATTCTTTGGAACTGATAATATCCTTGGCATTCCAACACGCTCTGCCTGCCAAGTCCGAACTCATAACAAATAAAAATCTACTCACAGAAAATTACAAGGCAGTCCACAAAAATCATTCACGAAGAAAATCTGAAGTAAGATTAAACTTTGTCCCGTACAAGGTTCCAGCCGAAAACACACCCACTTTTATCCCCTGTGGGGTGTGGCTCAATGACTCCGCTCACTCTCTGACCCTCCCACGCCTCCTACGTTGCTGCTTACGTTTCTCCCTACGACGCTGCTTAGGATCAAGCCAACACTCTTCCTCTATACTCCCTGTCAGGGGCTGCTCCAATATGCCTTCCTCCTGATTAATCTCAGGCTATTCCTCTCGGTTGTCTGATGAAACCTGAGGCATTATCAGGGAGGAAGGCATTGCCAGAGAGGAAGGTCCTGGGGAGGAAGGCATTCCCAGTTCCTCCTCCTCATCTTCCAGGTCTTCTTCCTCTGACAGCATAGGCTCAGGAATAGGGGCTACAACAGATTTGTAAGTTACATTTTTCATAAGAAAGATATTTTTCATGCTATGCCTAACAGCAGGTCTTGAATAGTAGCAGCTAGACATCCATCTTTTTAATCAATTAGTGTGTTTCCTTCTATCAAACTACTCAGTGGTGAATCAAGAATATTTGACCCCTGAAGTGGATTTTTTTTAACATTCCCCTCCTCTATTGCTGTTGTATTATGTCACTGATTGACAAATAGCTAATTAGCACATTACCAGCAAAGACTAACTAACTCTAAACCTACAGCTGACCTTCTGGATAGTCTTCTTCTAATTCCCATATTCCAAATCAATACACCCCAATATTGCCTATACCCAAGACACACCAACCTAGTCTCTTTCCCTTGATGTCATAGTGACACCACCACAAGTTATTTCAAAGGCCTACAATGATGACTCTTAGCTTCTTATATCTTGTTCACTAATTATTCTGTGCAAGAATCTGCACCACACCATGCTAGAAATAAAAAGACCCCTTTCTCCAAAGGGCCTTATTGTTATTCTATTTATTATTTGCAGTCCAACTTAAAGAATTAAAGTTTTATTGATTTGTTCTGTCTTACACAGATTACTTTTAAGTCCCTTTGCAGCACATGTACTATCAATTAAGAACTACTGTTATAAAATATCCAGTTAAATATGTCATTCTAGAATAGTGTTTTTCAATCTTGGCTTTTTCCAGATGTGTGGATTTCAGTTAATAGAATTTCCCAGCCAACATGAGTGTTGCTATTGATGCTAAAAGCTGAAGTCTACACCTCTGGAAGCTCTCAAGCTGATAAATACTTCTCTAGAACTTCTGAGCATACAAAAATTAAGGGTGCTATAATTTTGTTGCTGAGACAAGGAAAAAGAAAATCTTCAACTAACGAAATGACAAATGTGGCCACTGCACACAGAACCTTATTTATTGGTTGACTGTATTTCCCTCTTGGTTCTAAAAGCCATTGCATAATTTCCATCATTACCAGACAAGGAATGTAAATATGATGGTGTTTGTTCCCTCATTCAAAACTAAAAGCTTCTTCCCTGAGTACTGGTAAAATAATGCTGTATATTTTATGAAGGTAGATTAAGCATCTTCTCTAGATCCTCTCTTCTGTGGGAATTTTGTATCAGAGGTAATACCAGACGATTAAAATAATGTTAAAAGGAAGCCACCATGGCATTGGATTAAATTAAACCGCTGTATGCCAGTTTTTCTTAGCTAAACAAGATATCTAAGAACTAGAGTTACAAACAGATATACTACCTAAAAGAAAATAAATTCTACCTATTCTATCTAAAAGAAAATAATCAAGGAAAACAGCTGAACATCACATGGACGAATGAGAAAGAACAGTCAAGAAACTGATTATTATTCACTTTTCTTTGAATATATAATAGTAGTATTGGATGTGTAAATAGGGACATCTATATTTTAATTTAAAACTTTAAGCTACAGATGGCCTCAAGAAAATTCATCTGCTGATGACCATGTCAACGTACCCATTTAACTTTCTCAGCAATGGTATGAAAGTGGTTTGAGATTGCCTAATTCTAGGATGCCTAAAATTAGGCAGTCTTATCAGTGCTCCAAGTTCAATACTACTGAAATAGGGAGAGTTTGTCATAGACATTTGCATAGGTTACATTCCTGCCATGGACTGATTTATTTCAACAGAATAACAGAGTTGGAAGCAGGGAGGGGTGGGATTCTACTGGTTCTGTCCACCTCTGTAAAACCGGTAGTTCTCAAGAGCAGCAGACAGTGAGCATACATGGAACCGATTCTATGTCTGCTGCTGTTTTTGCCCACTCACCCGCCCGGGTCCTTACCTGACCTTTATTTCCTGCTTTTTCAACCATAGCTGCTTTGCGCGACACAGCTGCAGTTGAAAAAGCAACAAAAAAGGACTTTTCCAACTGCTGTGATCTTGCACGCAGTGCTGCTCAGCTGTCTGGGCAGCTCAGCTGTCTGGGCAGCTCAGCAGGTTGTAAATTGCACTTGCGCGACTCACGTGACTCGCGCATGCGCGCACAACACAGAGTGACAGAACTGTTAGTTATACTGGTTGGATCCCATCCCTGGTTGGAAGGGACCTTGGAAGTTTTCTAGTCCAACCACCTGCTCAAGTAGGAAACCCTACACTATTTCAGACAAATGGATGTCCTCTTAAAAACCTCCAGTGTTGGAGAACTCACAATTTCCGGAGGCAAGTTGTTGCATTGATTAATTGCTTTAACTGTCAGGAAATTTCTCTTTTGTTCTAGGTTGGTTCTCTCCTTGATTAGTTTCCATCCATTGTTTTTTGTCCTGCCTTCAGGTGGTTTGGAGAATAGGTTGACCCCCTCTTCTTTGTGGGAGCCCTTCAAATATTGGAATACGGTTATCATATCACCCCTAGTTCTTCTTTTCATTAAACTAGACATGCCCAATTCCAGTAACTATTATTTATAAGTTTTAGCCTCCAGAAGCCCTAATCATCTTTGTTGCTCTTTTCTGCACTCTTTCTAGAGCCTCAATATTTTTTTTTATATTGTGGTGACCAGAAACTGGATGTAGTAGTCCTAATGAGGTCTTACCAAGGCATTATAAAGAGGTACTAACACTTTATATGATCTTGCTTCAACCCCTTTTATCTGACTAATTCCTGGATTCCTCCTCTTGTTTCTGAAGATCATTCCCTGTCATGCCCCTGGTGGAGACTGACTCTGAGGGAGAGGAAGAACAGCCGATGGGGAGTGGAAGTGCGGCTCTGGAGGTTGTGGAGGAGACTGGGGAAGGGCAGAGGCTGGCTGGGCAGTTAGAGGAGGACCCAGGCCCATGCCCTCTCCATTCTAGGGCACGCAGGGAGGAGAGGATAAGGGAGAAATATGGTTACTGGGGAGGAGAGGGCCTTGATCCTCTTCATGGGCTGCAGCTGTGATAATTGGATAAGAGGCCGGACATGCGTAGGGGCAAGTGCTGGAAACAAAGCATGGAAATATCTCTAGTTTATTGTTCCTCTCTGAGTTTGGCATCCTTCCAATGTGTGTTCTGATATCTGTGGATGTCTTCAAGCCCTTATCTTGCCTGGTTTGTGTTGTTTTTTACACTTTATAATTTAAATGGCATTTCCTCCTTCTTGTAACTGCTTGCGTGGAAGTTTTTTGTCTCCAGTCAAGGATATATGGAGCTTGGGAGCAAAGTGAAGGAATAAAAGGGGCTTCACCTGTTTTTTTGTGACTGTTTATTTTGTATGCCACCCTGGGTCATTACATTCCCTCTTCTCTCTGCAGCTCTCTATAAAAAGCTATAATGCTGGGAAAGATAGAAAGAAAGAGCAGAAGAGGATGATCAGAAGTAAGGAAGAAGGACTTACAATGATGATGGCTGCACCTAAAGGCAGGTAGGACAGATTGTCATGGGAAAAATCTGTTTTTCGAATACTAAAAGTTGACAGTAATTTCATACACAGTATTCAGAGAATCTTATGGATCACATTGAAATAACACTAAATTCTTTTCTTTAAAAATCTCATTAATAACATTATATTTTGATGGAGTGTTTTATCAATGTACACATCCATTATACACTGATAAAACATTGGGTTTTTTTTTCTTTCATTCACTCTTGTCCAAGTCTCAGAGATTACCTGGATAAATCCCTGCAGTTTTCCTGCCAAGGAGTTTCAGAAGTGGTTTCCCATTTTCTCCTTCCTAAGGCTGGGAGAAAATAATTAGCTTGGCTTTGTGCCTAAGCAAGATAGAAGTCATGGCTTTCCAATTTGTAGCCTGATGCTTTAACCATTACAATAAACTGGCTTTCCAAACACTAGTAAATTGACTTTATTCATTATACACATATGGTATGCATGCATCAATATTGTTTTTTAGTATAGATTTGCACAGCTGAAAATCACTGCATGGATGGAATCTATATATAGTTATATACAGAATAATGCCAACTACTTTTGTAGTGTTTCATTAGTGGGTAAATTTGTGTCTCTAACATGGGGGGATGTTAATAGTAAAAACTGTGGGAGATTCATTGTAGGAACACTGAATGTAGGGCAATGCAAGCAGATAGAATGGAATGGGACTGCAAAGGTTAGCATTGGGTGAGTGAATAAAGTTTCGTCTGTATTTGCAGCTGCTCCCCAGTGCTAGCATCATCACCTCAGGTCCATCTCAGATCATAAGGCATTAGATTATCATAGGAACATAAGCCCTACTGTAAACTGTGCCCATCCTCCCCATCTGTGGAAAAATTGTTTTCCATGAAACTGGTATCTGATGCCAAAAAGGTTGGGGACAGCTGGTCTAACCCTTTTTCTTTGCTTCACTTTTTCCAACATACTTTTTTTTTCACTTACATGGTCACAACACAATTGACAGATTCAGCTCTAATTTTGTTCCCAATTATCTATCTTAATTATATCCCTATGGCTGACATGTTTTCCTTTCTGATGTCTCAGTATTTATCAGAATGGGCCAGAAATAGTTTAGACTTGCACTGGAGACCTAAAGTAGGTATATTCAGCCAACCATGCTTTCTTACAATCTGACAGGTAGTGACTGTTGGCAATTCTCAGTCACACATAATCACACATCATTCTTGGCAATTTTAGTATAGATTATGTGTTCAGGCTCAATTGGGCATTTTAGATCTCCACAGTTACATTGCATAGTTAAGATAAATAACCTTAAAGGGATATTTTAAAAAAAATCTTTGATGGATTAAAACTAAAATAAAATTATTGTTTAGAATGCACGGTGGAGGAATCAACAGTCAATAGAATGTTGCCCACACAGGTAATTTTTAATTGTTCTGTTCCTGTAGATTATACAAGATTTTGGCAAGGCAATTGATCTTATCATTTGGGGCTCTAGTGTTGAAGTCACCAAGGAGTCCAGGAGCTTGATTTTGACAGGCTACCATAGCAGATGTAGTGGAGGTAGAGAGATGTTTGTGTTGCTCTCTCCCACTCCAGCTGGTTTCTAAAAAAAATAAATAGGTGTGAAAGACAGCTCAACATTTCTTCTGCCTCTAAGGCTTCCTCTCATTCTATCACACTTTGAATCTTCTCCCTTCTCCCACTCTCAGTCTTAATAAGTGAATATTTGTGCTAAATTGATGTCAGATTTCCCATACATTCCAATCTCTGATCTCTACCTTTGGAATGCTGTCAGGCACCATAGGATTAAGACTTACTAGAACTTGATATAATAACTAAGATGTAGCTAATAAGCTAAAACAAGACCAGTCTTTCTGTGGGAGTCAGTACTGATGTGCATATATACACAGACACACATATAAGCACCTACAGCATATGTGTATAATTCATTAGCATTCCCTGAAGCGTTGTGGCAATTCAGAATATGACTTGCTCATATTAGAGTTTTTGTTTATTTGTTTGTTAGATTTATTGGCCCTTTTTCTAGAAAGATGGCTTTCACTTTGTCCTCAGAAGAACAACCCATGGCAACAAGAGTGTGTGGCTGGCTTAAATTATCACATCCAAAGACAAACCTAAACTTGGTTCCCCCAAAACATAGTTAATTTCTTTCACCATTTCACTTTACAAATTATTTGTTCAGTGCACAACACAGTATGAACATGCAGAGTTTTGAAGTGTTGAAACTTTGAACAAAGGACCTTCTTGAAGGTAAACTACAAAACAAAGTGGTCACTTGTTTCTGTCTAAGCAGTGAAGCAAGCATAACACTTTGTTCGTGGAAAATGGCATTGAGGATTGAAGATTGGCCTCATCTTCAAGTTCAGATGATGGAATGCATCACTAATATTCTGCATTGAGCTGGGGGCATGTTACAAAATTCTGCACTGAACCAGAAAACAACCATTTCACACTCCCCCTGCCCTTCCCACATCATTACATGGACCTGATTTCATCCTAGAAAATGCTTTCAGGACTAATAATTTGATCAGTAGTATTTTATCTTTATTAAAGTTAACTACTTGAATTATGTTCCTTACTACACAGGTCTTCTCTTCCATTCTTTTCCTGAACACTTTCCTCTTTCTTAATATCTCAGTTGTTTCATGGTTCACATAAAGGGTCAGTTGAACATTAAGGTTTTTTTTTATTTCCATCCTAAGAATAAAATTAATGAATATTCCTCCATCCATCCCACTGAAGAGTTCTTAAACAAGTGTCAGGATCATCTCCTTACCTCTACTGTAGTGTGAAATTAACTGCTCTGGATTAACTATGGTAATCCTTTTTTTTTAATTCATACAACCTGCATCTGAGATATGAATTAACTGTCCTGTATAATTCTTGCTGAAGTTGGTGAGAAAGTTTATGCTTTTACTGGTTGCTTTTAAACCCCCCGCCCAAGATTGTTAGAGGTGGTATTTCATCTCCTTTCTGAATTTATAATTTATTATTATATTCTGTGTTGTGAATCAATAATAGTGAATAACCTAAATGCAAATTAGGGGTTGAAAACCTGCACACTTGATTGGTCCTTATACAACAACTTGGGATTGGGCCAGAACCGGTCCCTGATTGGTCATTCTTGGGACTGTCCTTATTGGTCAGTAATTGGAACCTGTTGCGCATTTTCATTGGTTAATAAGGCAGCAGCTAACCCTATAAAAGGGTTACTACTGCCCATAGCATTGCTCTGTTCCATTCTGATTCCTGTTATTATTAAAGAGTTGAAGTCACTGGTCAGATGTCTGGTCTCCGTATTCTCCAAACTTAACACTGGCGACGAGGGTGGGATACGGAGACCGAAGAGCTGACTAAACCTACAGAGCAACCTACAGAGCACGTGGTCAAACACGCACCATCAACGGCAACATGGCCAGCGGTGCCGTACCACCCGCTCCATTCAATCCAGAGACCGAAGACTGGGAGGCCTACATGGATCGGTTCCAGATGTTTCTGAAACTAACAATTTGAAAGATGCAACAACCGGCAAAAAATGAGCTATCTTTCTAACGCATTGTGGGCCAACCGTGTTTAAAATGGCAAAGTCGCTTGCCAAGCCAGCAGAGGTAAAAGAAATGGACTGGGACGCCCTTGAGCCATTACTACGGGCTCACCACGCGCCCTCCGTACCAACCCTAGTAAGAAGACACGAATATTACCAGAGGGATCAACGGAAGGGCTAAAGCCTTCCCAATTACATCGCGGACCTCCGGAACCTAGGAGGCCTCTGCGGGTTCGGCCGACTTGGAAGAAGCCCTCCGGGACCGCCTGGTTCTGGGCCTAGAAGACGGCGCTATCCAGAGCAAAATTATGGCTAAGGGGGACATCAGCCTCACCGATGCCCTTAAAGAAGCCTCGGCAGCAGGGGCGACAAAGAAGTCAGCAGCCCAAATGCGCCGCACCAACGCACCGCCACGTAAACTCGCCACTGATACCTCGCCTCGCTCAGAGAGACACCCGGTATCAACTCACCACGAAGACCTAGAGTCCCCGTCCGACAGCGATGAGGAAGAGGTCAACCGACTTGGAACGGAGAGAGAGCAGTCCTCACAACACTCATTTCGACCATGCGCCAGCTGTGGAGCGAATCACCCACGATCTGGCTGCAAATTCCTTGACGCACTTTTGCCGCCATTGCGGGAGACGCGGTCACATCGCAGGTTTGCAGAAGCAAACAGAACTCCAAACCCCGACAGGCCGAATTCCAGTCTTCCGGATTCTTCGGCACACACCGAGAAAAAGTGAACCACTCCTACAGAAACAAGCCGCCCACCACTTCCACCAGGTGTGAGGAAACCAGGCGGGAAGAGACCCACCAAACAATCACCATAGGCCACGCTACATCCCTTGATGCCGGGAAAATCCAAGTAAAGGTCGCCATCGAAAAACAAACCTTGCGTGATGGAGGTAGACTCGGGATCTTCCCTCTCTATGGTGTCGTGGAAAACGCTCCAACAGCTCCTTCCAACGATTCGCCGCCAAGACCTTAACCCTCAGAGGGTTATACTCAAAGTCTATCAGGGCAACCGAATTCCCGTCGCCGGGTCCCGCAGATTCCAGGTCTCATTCAAGGACCGCACCGTCGCACTACCACTGACTGTCGTGGATCGAGACAGGCCTAGTCTTCTAGGCCTGCAATGGTTCAGGCCGCTCGGAATCACTGTAGCCGAGTCCACAAGGCCGAAAGCGTCGATTGGGAGGAAGCACTCATGCAAGAATTCCAAGACGCGCGAACGGACTAGGCAAGTATAAGGGGACCCGATCTCGTTTAACTTGAACCCTGAAATAACACCCATCCGCCTTAAGCCGCGCCGGGTGCCGTTCGCTTTAAAGCCTAAAATCGACGAACAACTCGATAAGCTGATAGCGCAGGGCGTACTGGAACCCACCGACCACGCCCGCTGGGAAACCCCAATAGTAACGCCTATCAAGCCTGATGGGTCCCTAAGAATTTGCGGAGACTACCGGGCCACATTAAACCACGCACTGCAGCAAAGTGCTTATCCAGTACCGGTAGTGCAACACTTACTCCATTCTCTGGGCGGCGGAAAGCGCCAAACTAGATCTAGCCCAGGCGTATCAACAATTGCCTGTAGACCCAACCACAGCCGAGGCGCAAACGATCGTAACACATAGGGCGCATTTAAATGCAACCGGCTCCACTGAGTAAGCGTCGCCCCTGGAATCTTCCAGAGCTTAATGGAAAGGTTGTTACAAGGGATAAAAGGTGTTGTCCCATATTTGACGATGTACTCATCGCCGCACCTAACAAAGATATCTTAGAAAAACGACTCAGAGAGGTTTTACAAAGATTCCAAAATGCAGGCCTCAGAGTAAAAAAAAGATAAATGCCACTTATGTACCGAAAAAGTAGAATTTTTGGGATACCTCCTGGACAGCCAAGGAATTCATCCCACCGAAGACAAATTACGAGCAATTAAAAGGCACCCACTCCTAGGAACAAGGCAGACCTACAGGAGTTCCTTGGACTTATCAATTTCTATAATGTGTTTTACCACACAAAGCAACAGTAGCTGAACCATTGCATAGACTATTAGACAAAAAGCAACGTGGGTTTGGGGACAACGGGAACAACATGCTTTCCAACAAGTAAAGAAATTGCTAACTTCTGATTCAGTACTTATGCAGTACAACGAGACTCTGCCGCTCACTATCACGTGTGATGCATCACCTTTGAGGTTGGGGCAATTCTGGCCCACGTGTTACCAAACGGAGCAGAAGCCCCCATCGCATTTTTTTTCGCGAACCTTAGCTAAAGCTGAACGAAATTATAGTCAGCTGGACAAAGAAGCTTTAGCTATTGTTGCTGCAGTTAAAAGATTTCACGAATATGTTTATGGCCGTGCATTTACAATAATCACTGATCATAAACCGCTACTGGGGATCATTGCGGGTAATAAACCAACCCCGTATATATTGTCCCCCAGAATGACCCGTTGGTCTGAATTCCTGGCGGCCTACAACTACACTTTGCAGCACCGCCGGGAAATCGATTCTCCATGCCGATGCATTGAGCAGAACACCGCTCCCAGACGCTGTTGTGGATCCAGCCCCAACCCTCTCAACACTACAGATTGAAACTCTACAGGCACCATCCTTGACGGCTAGAGACATTGCTTTTGAAACGAAACGTGACCCAGTTCTGCAACACATACTACGCTGGGTTGAACGGGGTGGCCGACGGACCAAATTGCACCTGAATGGGCGCCCTTCAAAGCCCGCCAAACCGAGCTGTTTTCCCAAAAAGGCTGTATCTTGTGGGGCGATCGAGTCGTAATCCCTGCCAAATTGCAACAGACTGTGCTGGCCGTATTGCATGAGGGACATCCGGCATTGTGCGGATGAAATCACGCACGCAGCTACGCTTGGTGGCCGGGAATCGACAAAAGAATCGAGGCCTGGGTGCGCTACGTGCCAACGCTGCCAGGACGTCAGCAACGCCCACCAAAGCAAGCCCAACCGAATGGGAAACACCGAGGGACCGTGGTCCCGTATTCATATTGACTTTGCGGGCCTACCAAAGGTCACACTTTCCTGATTACTGTCGACGCCATTCCAACTGGCTCGAGATTCATTGAATGCACACAACTACAACCGACTCAGTTATTAATAAATTAAACAGACTATTTGCACACACGGGTTTCCGGACGTGTTGGTCTCGGACAACGGCCCGCAGTTCACTGCATTGCCCTTTGAACAATATCTGGCTGATCGGGCATCCGCCATGCGCTGACCTCACCCGCGCACCCTGCGGCGAATGGACGTGCAGAACGCATGGTACAATTTGTGAAAAAGACCCTGCATAAAATGGAATTTGGCAACATCGACGAGAAAATCAATCGAATCCTCTTATTGCAGCACATCATGCCCCACAGCGTGACCAACAAAACACCCGCTGAACTTCTTATGGGGCGGAAAATACGATCGCACCTTGACCGGCTCCACCCCGCTTTCACACCAGAAAAACCTGTCGGCTCCAGCAGCAAATGCCGGGAATTTAAGGTAGGCGATTTAATCTTTGCCAAAAACTTTTCCGCGACCCGTTATGGATACCCACAACCGTTACCCACCTCACCGGGCCTAGATCTTACCGCCTGCTAACAGACGATGGGAGGGTGTGGAAACGCCACATAGACCAACTCCGATCGAGATTATCACCCAGCGGCCATGACTTCCCGGTTCAACAACTCAAGGGGAGGGAGTATCGAGGAATTGACTTTGATACAACTAATAGCGGGTCAACGGGAGCCCTACAGCCCAGCGAAGCACCGGAACGTGAAGCGGGAGAGGAGTTGATGTCTTCAGGGAACTTTAATACAGGCCTGCCTATCTTGAGGATTTTATCACAGTTCCTCAAACGGAACCCAAGGGGGAGGGGTGTTGTGAATCAATAATAGTGAATAACCTAAATGCAAATTAGGGGTTGAAAACC
This sequence comes from Notechis scutatus, assembly GCF_049901735.1. Taxonomy (NCBI): domain Eukaryota; kingdom Metazoa; phylum Chordata; class Lepidosauria; order Squamata; family Elapidae; genus Notechis; species Notechis scutatus. The sequence goes on along the minus strand of NC_142009.1, from coordinate 60,607,178 downwards.
TGCACACTTGATTGGTCCTTATACAACAACTTGGGATTGGGCCAGAACCGGTCCCTAATTGGTCATTCTTGGGACTGTCCTTATTGGTCAGTAATTGGAACCTGTTGCACATTTTCATTGGTTAATAAGGCAGCAGCTAACCCTATAAAGGGTTACTGCTGCCCATAGCATTGCTCTGTTCCATTCTGATTCCTGTTATTATTAAAGAGTTGAAGTCACTGGTCAGATGTCTGGTCTCCGTATTCTCCAAACTTAACATTCTGTGCAACTGCCAGTGCAGATTTCTTGAAAATGTAGGTCTTTTTTTTAATTTGGTCTCCTACATCTGCATTCTAGATGAGCTACTTTTCCCTAAATATAATCTCTGTTTTCTTGTCATTACTTTCTGCAAGGTTCCTTTGGAAATAAAGCAAATCCATTTTTATTTTTATTTTTGCTATTAGATATGATTTCTTACTTAGTTTGCACAGACCTATGGATGAATAAATCTAGATTCATTCTGCATTGGTTTTGCATTCCTTCAATCATATTTCTATTCCATCTAATATCCATGTTAGTTTGCATGTGCATATTTTCATAAAATTCACATCTTCTGTGAAACTTTTTCAACATCTTTATTTATGTATGCAATGTTTCTCAGCATTTTTGCATTAAAGTTCTATACCAAAGTCTGTACAATTTGGGGATGTTACAAATGAAATTGTATTTAAAAAAACAGACTAAAACGAATTGCTATATTCCTCTATATGCCCAATGAAATAATCAGATTGTGACCACAGTCCTACTAAAAGTTGACATAAAGCTTTTATAATATCCATATCCACATCAACATAACATCAATGTCCACCCAGCCTTTGTATTTTTTTGCCTTTCCTTGTAACTGATGCAAATAGCTGGAGGAAAATCATGAGGGGATATCCAAGAATTTTTCTCCTAATAAGAAAGAATCTTGATCTTATACAGAAGGACTATTAGTATAAGGAATCATTTCCATATAAAATTGACTATGTTAGCATCTTTACTGGCTGTCTTACTTTTCTTTTATAAGCTCCCAGTTTTCCATACTAAGCTACCATGATCACGCTTGCATTAATCTATTGTTCTTGATAGATGCCACATTTGCTTTTCTTAGTGACAGGTTAATTTTCTCAAAGCAAACTTTACGTATTCAGGCAACTAAGTAAAGTAAGTATATTAAGCAACAATTCAACATGTTTCTTCTCAGGGAGACATAGTACTAAACAAAGACTAATGCACCTACTGCTGCTATTACAAAATATTGAAATAGCAATGACTCACTGCATGTTGCACAGATGTGACATGATCCCTCCCCAGAGTAGTTATTAAAAGCCAGGGAAGATAACAATAAGCTGCACAAGAAAAAGAAGTACTAAGGACAAAAGATGGATTAAATGAAATAGATAAACTAGATGAGACAGATTATGAGATACTACTGTGACCCAGGGCTTTAAGGAAAAAAGGGAGTTTAGAGACTTATGAAATATGGAGAAGTGATAGGGATATGCTTATTATTTCTCTTAGTTCTGAGCTGAAATGGGAGGAATACTTCCTTTTTTACATCCCTATTTTGAAACCAGTTTTCCCATTTTGAGCATTAGATTGGAATGGCAGTGTCATCCTTTGTGTACTATCCCAGCCAGTCTATGAGAATTGGATAGTTACTTAGGAATTATGAGCTGTCCCCTTAAGGGAATGCATCATGGTAAATGTAGTTAAAGGTATCCTGGGAAATGTAGTCCATATCACGTGACCATATCTGTAATCCTGATTGGTCACTAAATTGACCCTTGAGGGGTTGGGGAAAGTTTTCCTCACTTTTGCCTGAACTCCCTAACTCATGGGAGCTGCTTTCTATCGCTACAAGATGGGTTAGGAGATAACCATCTTTTACTACAAGGCAGATACACAAAGGATTGGTCATTAAAGAAGAACTTCATCACAAACATGAGTTATGAGGATACCTGATGAACCAATAAATGTAATTTGTTATGGACGTCGTGTTGAGTTATCTATCTGCATCTGTACAGTTTACAAATCCACCTCTGTGCAGGAGACAGAAAAGTAAAAGATAGTTATCTCCTAACCCATCTCGTAGCGATAGAAAGCAGCTCCCATGAGTTGGGGAGTTCAGGCAAAAGTGAGGAAAACTTCCCCCAAACCCTCGAGGGTCAATTTAGTAACCAATCAGGATTACAAATGTGGTCACGTGATATGGACTACATTTCCCAGGATACCTTTAACTACATTTACCATGATGCATTCCCTTAAGGGGACAGCTCATAATTCCGAAGTAACTATCCAATTCCCATAAACTGGCTGGGACAGCACACTTTGCAAAAAGAACAATGGAAACAGGAAACACTGTTGTGATCCATAGATACACAACTCAATGGTTGACCACTGCTAATCATCCTGTTTTTTGTAGAATTGATTTGTTGGTAATCTCTATCCTGGAATAATCAGCATGTGCCCATTTTCATCAAGACCATAAATTGAAAGAAAAGATACAACCTATCTACACTTACCATGATTTGCTTTAAGACTGAATAGCAAGGGATGTCATGTGTTTAACATTTATACCTTGGTTGTCCCTGTTCAGCTGAAAGTAAACTACAAAACAAAGTGATCACAATTTAACTCTGTTTACTTGGAAAGGAATGTGCAACATAGCACATGGAAACAATAATCTAACTGCATCTTGAACAGGGGAGAAGTGATCACAAATAATAGATTTGGAATGGATAGTTATGAACAGATGTTAAATGTCTATGTAAAGAGATGTCAAAAGAGGAGAAAGTGCAAAGCCATGTGCAACCTCAGAAAAGTTAGCTGCAGATAGTTTCATAACAAATTGTTGGATCAGTGTTTCATAAATCAAATTATTTCATCATGTATTCCCAACAGATTGCCTTGAGATTCAGAAGTGGAGAAGGATACTTCAACCACATCTAGTTTCTATTTACTTTGTATTTATACCAATTATGCATGCCAGCTTGATATGTCTTTTATGTTGGTTGGAACCTCGTAGCTTTGATTTCCAAAATTTGAATGCATGGTAGAAGATTACAATATTAAATAAGTTTAAGTGCTAATGGGAATCATAACTTGCTTCTTCTTTTAATAGGTTTCCTCCTTCTCAGAAGGGGAGGATTGACAAAATTAAACCCACTCCATTTCAGTTCCAGCAAATTACCACCTCAGTCTATTTCTCCATGACTACAGGTTACTGCAGAAATCACAGCAAATCCACACCAGCAAAACAAGGTTTTGTTAGTTTACAGTATATGTAATAACATGGGAGAGACAGAAATCATCATAATCAATGAGCGATAGCCCTGCCCTAACTCAAATGATTGTTCAACCAAGGCACCATTGGTTGTTTCAGCCAAAAATGTCTTAGGGTAGTGTACCCCAACCTTTGTGACCTGGGCTGTATGAGCAGTGGGTCAACATGCGTGCATAGCTCCACTTGCATGGGTGGTGGGCCAGTGTGCATGCTAGCATAAGTGGAGATACACATGCACAAGCATGACAGCCCACCATTCATACCACCCCATTCTGAATAAGCCACAGCCTGGTAGTGGACTGCAGCCCCGAGCTTGGGGACACCTGTCTTAAGAGACAGAGGGCAGAGATTATGAAAATTCCTGAGTATAAAGGGAGAAATTTGGGTTGATGATTCTGCCTACAAATTAATTCCACTCTAGTATTGCTCAGTCTCATCCTGACATTGGAAGCATTTTTTATAATCTACATGCTATCTGACTAAACCTATTAGTAGTTTATTTTATTTAGGAAAGAACAACACATTTCCAAATTAAAATCACATTTTTCTTTCTAACATCTCTTCCTATCTAAATAGCATTTGGCATCAATTTTCCCCACAGAATAGGGTGAGATCCCACTTTATGCCAAAATAAGACTTTTTAAAAACCAGTTTTAAAAGAGCATAACTTAAACATCTCTGTGCCAATTTCTGTGAAATTTGACATGCTTCAGCTCCTTATTAAATACATGGCTCGTGTTTCAATTTCATTTAACTGAGCTGAATTTTTTTTTAAAAAAATGACACAGCCATTGTTAGTTTTCTGGATCAAAATTTGGGGGAAGACAGAACTCATTTTTCTGAATCACATTCAATTCAGGCATTGAATCATATTAAAATATAGCTAGTGTAACCCAAATTAGATCAGTCCATTTCTAGAAGTCCAGACTGATACCTTGAATTGGACTGGACAATCTATGCATGCATATATTCATTTCCTTCCTAATGCTAAGACTCCACAAACAGTATTCCATATTAGCTATTCTAAACTGCTGAGAAATAATTAAATGTCTATGGAGATTCTCAGTCATCCAGGTCATGGTTGTCCCAAAAATACTGTTTGAAGAGGCAACTGGTTAGAGCTAAAGAAGCTTCTTGGATGAGAAGTGAAACATCTTCAAAGAAAAACCAGGAAGTCCAATTGCCTCTTGAGAAAGCACCTTTGGGACTGTTGAGAAATAAGGCTCAATATGATAGAAGAAAGCAGAATCTGAAATGAGCACTGTTGTGAATCAATAAAAGTTGATATTCTAAATGCAAATCAGGGGTTGAAAACCTGCAGACTTGATTGGTCCTTGTACAACAACTTGGGATTGGGCCAGAACTAAACCCTGATTGGCCACTTTGGGAACACTTCTTATTGGTTAGTAGTTTGAACCTGTTGCAAGTTCATTGGTTAATAAGGTAGCAGCTAACCCTATAAAAGGGTTACTGCTGCCCATAGCTTTGCTCTGTTCCATTCTGATTCCTGTTATTATTAAAGAGTTGAAGTCACTGGTCAGATGTCTGGTCTCCTTATTCTCCAAACTTAACACTGGCGACGAGGATGGGATTCGGAGACCGAAGAGCTGACTAAACCTACAGAGCAACCTACAGAGCACGTGGTTGATCACGCACCATCAACGGCAACATGGCCAGCGGTGTCGTACCACCACCCGCTCCATTCGACCCAGAAACCGAAGACTGGGAGTCATACATGGATAGGTTCCAGATGTTTCTGGAGACCAACAACCTAAAAATGCAACAGCGGGAAAAAAAGAGCTATCTTTCTAACTCACTGCGGGCCGTGTTTAAGATGGCAAAGTCACTTGCTAGGCCAGCAGAGGTAAAAGAGATGGACTGGGACGTCCTCGAGCCTTTACTACGGGCTCACTACGCACCTACGGTGCCAACCGTCATCAGAAGACACGAATATTACCGGAGGGACCAACAGAAAGGTGAAAGCCTTGCCGATTACATCGCGGACCTCCGAAACCTGGGAGGCCTCTGCAGATTCGCAAATTTAGAAGAAGCTCTCCGGGATCGCCTGGTTCTGGGCCTAGAAGACGGCACGATCCAGAGTAAAATTATGGCTAAGGGAGACATCAGCCTCACCGACGCCCTTAAGGAAGCCTCGGCAGCAGAGGCGACCAAGAAGTCGGCAGCCCAAATGCGCCGCGACCGACGCACCGCTACGCAAACTCGCCACGGATACCTCACCTCGCACAGAGAGACACCGGTATCCACTCACCACGAAGACCTAGAGTCCCCGTCAGACAGCGATGAGGAAGAGGTCAACCGACTTTGAACAGAGAGAGACCGGTCCACACAACACTCATTTCGACCGTGCGCCAGCTGTGGAGCCAATCACCCACGAGCCGGCTGCAAATTCCTTGATGTACTCTGCCGCCATTGCGGGAGGCGTGGTCACATCGCAAAGGTTTGCAGAAGCAAACAGAATTCCAAACCCCGACAGGCCGAATGCCAGTCTTCAGGATTCTTCGCACACACCGAGAAAAAGTGAACCACTCCTACAGAAACAAACCGTCCACCACTTCCACCAGGCGCGAAGAAACCCGGCGGGAAGAGACCCACCAAACAATCACCATAGGCCACGCTACATCCCTTGATGCCGGGAAAATCCGAGTGAAGGTCGCCATCGAAAACAAACCTTGCGTGATGGAGGTAGACTCGGGATCTTTCCTCTCGATGGTGTCGTGGAAAACGCTCCAACAGCTCATTCCCGCGATCCGCCGCCAAGACCTTAACCCTCAAAGGGTTATAATCAAAGATTATCAGGAAACAGAATTCCCGTTGTCGGGTCCCGCAGATTCCAGGTCTCATTCAAGAACCGCACCGTCGCACTACCACTGACTGTTGTGGATCGAGACAGGCCTAGTCTTCTAGGCCTTCAATGGTTCGGGCCGCTCAGAATCACTGTAGCCGGAGTCCACAAGGCCGAAAGTGTCGATTGGGAGGAAGACCTCGTGCAAGAATTCCAAGACGTTTGCGAACGGACTAGGCAAGTATAAGGGGACCCCAATCTCGTTTAACTTGAACCCTGAGATAGCACCCATTCGCCTTAAACCGCGTCGGGTGCCATTTGCCTTGAAGCCTAAAATCGACGAACAACTCGATAAGCTAATAGCGCAGGGCGTACTGGAACCCACCGACCACGCCCGCTGGGAAACCCCAATAGTGACACCTATCAAGCCTGATGGGTCCTTAAGAATTTGCGGAGACTACCAGGCTACATTAAACCACGCACTACAGCAAAGTGCTTATCCAGTACCGTAGTACAACATTTGCTCCATTCCCTGGGCGGCAGGAAAGTTTTCGCCAAACTAGATCTAGCCCAGGCGTATCAACAATTGCCGGTAGACCCAACCACAGCTGAGGCACAAACGATCGTAACACATAGGGGCGCATTTAAATGCAACCGGCTCCAATTGGGTAAGCGTCGCCCTGGAATCTTCCAGAGTTTAATGGAAAGGTTGTTACAGGGGATAAAAGGCATTGTCCCATATTTCGACGATGTACTCATCGCCGCCCTAACAGAGACATTCTAGAAAAAGACTCAGAGAGGTTTTACGAAGATTTCAGAATGCAGGCCTCAGAGTAAAAAAGGATAAATGCCAGTTATGTACCGAAAGAGTAGAATTTTGGGATATCTCCTGGACAGCCAAGGAATTCATCCCACCGAAGACAAATTACGAGCAATTAAAAGGCACCCACCCAAGGAACAAGGCAGACCTACAGGCGTTCCTTGGACTTATCAATTTCTATAATGTTTTTTACCCCACAAAGCAACAGTAGCTGAACCATTGCATAGACTATTAGACAAAAAGCAACGTGGGTTTGGGGGCAACGGGAACAACATGCTTTCCAACAAGTAAAGAAATTGCTAACTTCGGATTCAGTACTTATGCAGTACAACGAGACTCTGCCGCTCACTATCACGTGTGACGCGTCGCCTTTTGGGGTTGGGGCAATCCTGGCCCACGTGTTACCAAACGGAGCGGAAGCCCCCATCGCGTTTTTTTCACGAACCTTAGCTAAAGCTGAACGAAATTATAGTCAGCTGGACAAAGAAGCTTTAGCTATTGTTGCTGCAGTCAAAAGATTTCATGAATATGTTTATGGCCGTGCATTTACAATAATCACTGATCATAAACCGCTACTGGGGATCATTGCGGGTAATAAACCAACCCCGTATATATTGTCCCCCAGAATGACCTGATGGTCCGAATTCTTGGCGGCCTACAACTACACCTTGCAACACCGCCCGGAAAATCGATTCTCCACGCTGATGCATTGAGCAGAACACGGCTTCCAGACTCTGTTGTGGATCCAGCCCCAACCATCTCAACACTCCAGATCTGAATACCCCTTCAATCCCCTCAAATAGCACCTGAATGGGCGCCTTTCTAAGCCCGCCAAACCGAGCTGTTTTCCCAAAAGGCTGTATCTTGTGGGGCGATCGAGTCGTAATCCCTGACAAATTGCAACAGACTGTTTTGGCGGTATTGCATGAGGGACATCCGGGTATTGTGCGGATGAAATCACTCACACGCAGCTACGCTTGGTGGCCGGGAATCGACAAAAGAATCGAGGCCTGGGTCGCTACTTGCCAACGTTGCCAGGACATCAGCAACGCCCCACCTAAAGCAAGCCCAACCGAATGGGAAACGCCGAGGGGACTGTGGTCCCGTATTCATATTGACTTTGCGGGGCCTACCAAAGGTCACACTTTCCTGATTACTGTCGACGCCTATTCTAACTGGCTCGAGATTCATCGAATGCACACAACTACAACAGACTCAGTTATTAATAAATTAAACAGACTATTTGCCACACACGGGTTTCGGACGTGTTGGTCTCGGACAATGGCCCTCAGTTCACTGCATTGCCCTTTGAGCAATATCTGGCCGATCGGGGCATCCGCCATGCGTTAACCTCGCCCGTGCACCCTGCGGCGAATGGACGTGCAGAACGCATGGTACAATTCGTAAAAAGACCCTTCACAAAATGGAATTTGGCAACATCGACGAGAAAATCAATCAAATTCTCTTGTTGCAACACATCACGCCTCACAGCGTGACCAACAAAAACGCCCGCTGAACTTCTTATGGGGCAGAAACTCCGATCGCACCTTGACCGGCTCCACCCCGCTTTCGCACCAGAAAAGCCTTTCAGTTCCAGCAGCAAATGCCGGGAATTTAAGGTAGGCGATTTAATCTTTGCCAAAAACTTTTCCGGCGACCCGCTATGGATCCCCGCAACCGTTACCCACCTCACCGGGCCTAGATCTTACCGCCTGCTTACAGACGATGGGAGGTGTGGAAACGCCACATAGACCAGCTACGGTCGAGATTACCACCCAGCGGTCATGGCCCCCGGTTTCTCCAACTCAAGGGGAGGAAGCATCGAGGAGGGTGACTTTGATACAATTAATAGCGGGCCAACGGAGGCCCTACAGCCCAGCGAAACACCGGAGCGTGAAGCGGGAAGGAGTTGACTTTTCCAGGGAACTTTAATACGGGGAAACTGAACTGCTAAACCCAAGAAACACGGAGTAGCAGAGACAACCACAGCGAATGCAGCATGGAATCGCCGTGCAGCAAAATAGAATTTAATAAAGGTCATCCAAACGCTCCACGGAACCAGACATTAGACAAAACCGGTGGAGCCTCGAATCATCCAGGCAGACCAACGGCCTGCCTATCTTGAGGATTTTATTACAGCTCCCCTCAAACGGAACCCAAGGGGGAGGGGTGTTGTGAATCAATAAAAGTTGATATTCTAAATGCAAATCAGGGGTTGAAAACCTGCAGACTTGATTGGTCCTTGTACAACAACTTGGGATTGGGCCAGAACTAAACCCTGATTGGCCACTTTGGGAACACTTCTTATTGGTTAGTAGTTTGAACCTGTTGCAAGTTCATTGGTTAATAAGGTAGCAGCTAACCCTATAAAAGGGTTACTGCTGCCCATAGCTTTGCTCTGTTCCATTCTGATTCCTGTTATTATTAAAGAGTTGAAGTCACTGGTCAGATGTCTGGTCTCCTTATTCTCCAAACTTAACAAGCACTCTGTGGGTTTGGAGTTGGAGCTAATCAAGGAGTTGTCAATATCCAACAGTGAAAATACATCTGTATTGATTTTAGGTGTGAACACTCTTAAGCATTATCATCAATCACAGATAACCTGCAGTATATTTTGGAGAAGGAGTCTTCTACTTACTGTCTCAAAAAGAATGTTAGATTAAGGAACTTCATGGAAAGTCACCCAATCCTCCATGGATACTGGTGCTTTGGACTACAAATTTTCCAAAAGGATTAACCCTGCTCCATTTTCCCGTACTCTAATGAGCCAAAGTATTTAATGCTCATAGTTGCTTTTATTTACTTTAAATTGCCTTTTAATGCACTTCATTAGCCTTGCTCTTGAATCGCAAGAATCAATATTTCATGTACAGATAGTCTGAAACTTATGACCACAATAAGAGCCCAAAATTTCCATTGCCAAGTGAGACAGTTGTTTAGCAAGTTTTATCCCATTTTGCAATCTTTCTTGCCACAGTGGTTAAGTGAATCAATGCAGTTGTTAAGTTAGTAACATGGTTGTTAAGTGAATCTGGCTTCCTCAATTAATTTACTTGTCAGAAGGTCACAAAAGGTGATTGCAAGACCCTGGGACCCTGTAACCATCATAAATATGAGTCTATTGTCAAGAGTCTGAATTTTGATCATGTGACCATGAGGATGTGGCAATGGTTATAAGTGTGAAAAAGGTTATATGTAACTTTTTTCAGTGCCGTTGTAACTTTGAATTGTCATTAAATGAACTGTTAAAAGTTGAGAACTACCTGTACAGAGCCAATGCTGCACAATTTTGAATTCTGCCTTTTTTTTCTCACAAGGGTGAGATGGAAGCTAAGCCTAGTATTACTTCTGCTCATGCTGCATATTTCCATGAAATATTCCCAGAAGCCTCTTCAGCAGTGGTAAGAATCTTTACAGAAGCCAAGTGCCACAACATTAAAACAAATAACCTAAACAAATCACAGGAACCAAGCCGCCAACAATGTAATTGCTGCATATTTTCTCATTTTAATTCTATTCTTCTTTTGTTGACATACAGGCAGAACCCTAATTTTGTCTTTTCATAGAACAATTATCATTAGAGTTGATTCTCTCCCCATGATGCTCAAGACTGTCTTCTCATCACTCATATATCCAGCTGTCCTTTGGAGAATTTGTCTTGTCAGACGAAGCCCACGGTACTTGTTCCCTCATTATTATTTCCTAATTTGATTATGCTCTTTTCAACTCATTTGAAAAAGAGGGAAGAAAAGACAGAGTCAAAGGCGTATTGATAAGCTTGGTATGAAATGGCAAGCAAGACAGATCGAGATAATGAAAATTCCCCCTGAGCTTCAAAGAGAAAAGAAAGCCATGTGAGATTCTGTGTATGAGGGAACATTAATTAATTAATGTTGAAATTTACATTAATTTTCTGGAATTCAGTTACGAAGGAAGAATAAGAAAAATGTTTAAGGTGATTGTGCAAAGTATGGAGAGCCCAGTTTTGGTCTGTGCAAAATGATCTTACTAGCAAGGAGATTCCTCCAGCAGACCTTGTAGTTTGCATCTATCTATCTATCTATCTATCTATCTATCTATCTATCTATCTATCTATCTATCTATCTATCTATCTATCTCATCTATCATCTATCTCTATCTACATACAAATGTACATACACACATCAGTGGTGGGATTAATTTTTTTTTACTACCAGTTCTGTGGGTGTGGCTTGATGGGCATGGCTTGACTTGGCGGGTGTGGCAGGGGAAGGATACTGTGAAATCCCTATTCCCTCCCCATTCCTGGGGGAAGGTTACTGCAGAATCCCATTCCCTCCCCACCCCACTAACCTGCTTTCCAGCTCCATTCTCCTGTGCAGGGCAACAAAAGAAGACCCAGCTGATCAGCTGGGACTCAGGAGGCGGAGAATAGATGAGGGTGGGGCCAGTCAGAAGTGATGCTTGCTAGTTCTCCAAACTACTCAAAATTTCCACTACTGGTTCTCCAGAACTTGTCAAAACCTGCTGAATACCACCTCTGACACACGTATATTTACATATGCACACACGCACACACACACACACACACACACACATATTATCCTCTGTTTGCTGTGGTTCCTAAATGAACATGCAAAAACCCTACAAAACAAACAAATGTACAACCTATTTTTATTTGAATGAATGAGAAAGCCTTTGACATCTTCAAGGATTGAACTTGCCTTCAAGAACAGTATTTTTTAATTTGGGAAGCTCACAGATTCATCTTGGTTATTAAAGTCAGAAGTAGTTTCTGCATTAAAAAAAACAATTTAGCCTTGTATGTTAGTAACAGATCTGCCTGAACACAAATATCAATGGTTCAGTCATCTGTTTCTGGTAATTTCCCATTGTTACAAGGTGGGGTATATATGAAAATGGCTAACAAGGATCAGAAAGCAGAAACATTCTGTGTCACTGTTTTATCCTCTTAATCCCTTTCCAGATAAATTTGGGACTAGGATATTTAAATGGTTATGTCATCCCATTCTATTGAGGGAAGCAACATAATAGCTCAGAGGACATCTATAGGAGACACTTTTCAATAGCGGCATAACATGAAATGCCTTGGCCAGCCAATTTGTGACTTCAACAGGAAGGGAAAACCTTTTCATAATTTCATTTGGTCTTTTAAATCCATTTCAGTGCACCTTTTTTGTCTTCATCTTTTTTTCAAATTGTTGCCAGCTTACAATGTATATTAGAGGTTGTCCTTGACTTAAGACTACAATTGAGTTTCTATTGCTAAGTGTGGCATTTATTATGTGAGTTTTGCCTCACTTTATGTCCTTCTTGCCACAGTTGTTAAGTGAATTGCGGCAGTTGTTAAGTTAGCAACATAATTGTTAAATGAATCCGGGTTCTCCATTGACTTTGCTTGTCAGAAGGTGGCATGACCCAGGTACACAAATATGATTCATTTGCCAAGCATCTGAATTTTGTTTATCTGACCATGTGGATGCTGCAATATTCATAAGTATAAAAAAATGGTCATAAGTCACTTTTTTCAGGGTAACTTCCAATGTTAAGCAAACTGTTGTAAATCAAGGACTACATAAATTCTTGTTGCCAAATTGTCATAGTTATCCAACTTGTTTGTTGTTGCAAGCTAGTCTTACTTTTTTAAAAAAATAGGTCAACCTATATATTCTGCCAATGGAGGAATGAATGATCGTTACCTAAAATTTCCTAAAATTGTAGGGATTAATAACGCTAGAAAAAATGTCATTTGATCTAAAAATCTAGCATTAGTCACAACAGCATCTTAAACATCATTTATTCATGAGCTAGTGAAAATTAAATGCTTAAAAAAACACCATAAAGGATTCCAAATTTGTTCTTGTTCTTCCCACTAGAAAGATATCAATGATAATTTGATGTTAACACTAAGAGACAATTACATTCTGCAATATATATGTGACATAGAATTTCACAGTTTCTTATCTACATTCTCTCTTCAAATTTATTGGCTTGATGAGATTACAAAGCATTAATTTGACAAAGCACTCATTTAAAACTGATAAAAACTTTGTTTTTTCAGTTGCTAGAATTACTTTGAGAGGCAAGCCACTGACAAGTTAAACAACTGTAGCTTTTACATGCCATACTGCTCTCAATCATTTTAACTACAAGAATCTTCCTTTGAATATATTTCCTCATACTTTGGTCCCAAATCTCACATTTCATCCACTATCTCTTTGGATGAATTATTTTATTTTGATTTATCACATTTTCAAATCATCCATCTCACTTACAGGGGGACTTACAGATTTTCAAATGGGAAGCCTGTGTGTATGATGTCCGCACCTTGAATTGCATCAGGAAGCCAAGGAGCAGTCTATGTAGCTTGCAAAACATTAGGACCAGATACTTGTGATGCAAAATTTCTCCTATCACTGCTCACATCAACGCATTCTAGACTAGCTGCAGTTTCTGATTGGTTCTCAAGGGCAGCATTATCATAATTCAATTGTGAGGTGACTGAGGCTTGTGTGACAGTCAGTAGGCCTCCCGGATCAGAAAAGCTGCAGCTGATACACAAGATGTACCTGTACAAAGACCTTCTGGGCCATCGTTCTACCTGCTTTACAAAAGGGGTCCCTGGCATGCCAGAAACAGGGCTGCACAAATAAGTGAAGCCCCATTCATGGGAGGCAGGCAGCATGCAAAAACCATGCCCCCTCTGGTCCATGGAAAAACCTCTCTCCATAGAACCAGCCCCTGGTGCCCAAAAGGTTGGGGGCCACTTCTCTACAAGCAGGATCTGAGAGTGCAAAAGGATCACAGATTGTGCACAAAAGTCTTGAGTGGGAAAATGGAACCCTGTTGAGAGTAATGATGGAATACTTCAAGATATTCTTGCCATATGTTATTATGAAAAATATTTTCTTTCCAGGCATTTATTCCAATGGGAAAAAGTTTATTTGTAAAAATTACTTGGTTTGCTCAATGTCTATAACCCCCCATCTCAATCCAATTGACTCATATATTCTTACAAAATATTCTGTATTTATACTTTATCTTCTTTATTTATGTTGTTTTGCTATGACTAGAATAGTAGAAACGAATGAGCTGTCATCAATTCTTCACTGCCAATGTGCAACACTATTAAGGAAGAAAGGCATTAAAAATAATTCTGCACTTTGGTTTACCCAGCCTTTGCAATCAGAACTCATTACGTCTTATTGCTCTTCCACAAATCATGGTTTTATTATCAAAGCTAAAAAAGCATTTGGTTTCTAGAATGAAAAATGCATTTGTATGGCTCCTGAGTTAATGCTATTGTGATTTTCTGTTGCCTGAAATTAAGAACAGTATTTTTATTAGTTCAGTTATTTATATACCTTCCAAAATTGTAAATAGCAACATACCCATTAACAATAGTGTGGAAGTCACTGGGCCAATGAAAACAATGATTATAGATATGTATAGCAAAAAATGTATTTGATTTATTTTGTGTCTAGGTCAATGCCACATTGCATATGTGCATAAATTTGGTCTGTTTTCACATTGTTTCAATTTAGGGGGGGAAAAGCAACTTCATATGAAATTGGATTTACAGTATATTTCTATATGTGAGTATAAAATGAATTTTATATCAATAGTTTGAAATCTATTTTCTCTCAAAATGCACCTTTCTCATTTGTTCTCACAATGCACTTTTAAAGCACAATTGATTTTTTTTAAAGAAAATGTAAAAACAATGGTGCTGCAAAGTTCAAGAAGTCAATACATTACTGTCTTTGAATTTGCATTTTAATTGGGGAAATCCAAAATTGACTTAGCCCATAACTGAATTCAGAGTTAGGAATACAAGCATCCATGCATACAACTATAAACCCTGTAGGTATAACATTTCAGCTGGCATTTTGTGGAGTTGGGCATCAAAGATGTTGACCACACCTTCTTTACAGGTGTGGCTGGTCATGAAGTGCCATCTGGAGGATAGCTTGGAAAAATTTCAAAGGGTGGTATGTAAGACAAAGATAAAATGGTCTGTGGTCCATATCAGAGGTGGTATTCAGCAGTTCTGACCAGTTCTGGAGAAGCAGTAGTGGAAATTTTAAGTAGTTTGGAGAATCAGCAAATACCACCTCTGAACTGGCCCCGCCCCCATCTATTCTCTGCCTCCTGAGTCCCAACTGATTGGCTGGATCTTCTTTTGTTTCCCTGCACAGGAGAACGGGGCTGGAAATCAGGTTAGTGGGGTGGGGAGGGAATGGGATTCTGCAGTAACCTTCCCCCAGGAATGGGGAGGGAATAGGGATTTTACAGTATCCTTCCCCTGCCACACCCGCCAAGCCACACCCACTAAGCCACGCCTACAGAACCAGTAGTAAAAAAAATTGAATCCCACCACTGGTCCATATGGATTACCATATGGCCTTGAAAGCTTTGAACGTAGCCTCTGGAGTCCTTTCCTAAAATACTACTGAGTTTAAATGAGACGGTAGAGAGAAATTTCCACAAATATGGAAAGTAATTATGTAAAGTAAATTAAATTTCAGTGTGATGAGACCAGATCCAATTTATGTGCTGTCCCCACCATTTTTACCTCCAGTCCTTGGCATGCCACTCAAAGACCAAGTATGTTCCCCATCCCAAGGCTGTGTAGCTTTGGGTTGACATTGAGCACCTTCAAGAAAGACTCAAAAATGATGCCATTAACCAATCAGAGCAGAGAATGTCTGAACTTGAGAGGACAATCTTATTTATTTATTTACTTACTAATCAAATTTGCTACCCATCTCACCAAGGTGACTCTGGGTAGTGTGCAATAATCCAGTAAAACTACACATATATAAAAACAGCCATATAAATGTATACAAGGGTAGTATTAAAAATTAAACATGATTAAAATTAATGTTACAAACCCCAGGCATGGGGAAAGTCAGCATATCCATTTCAGTAATGGAGTCATCTCAACATGCACTGTTAAGATGCCCACTGATGGAAGAAATGTCTACTGGAGACACTGTCAAAAAGCTGCACAGCCTAGTGTCCTTTTAGAGAGCTGTGAAACATTCAGCTTTGTATTTATCAAAGTATTTTGATCAAAAGCCTGCTCGGTAAGAGCTAAAATCCTCCTTTATATAATAGCTAATTTAAATTCAATTTTCCATATCTTTTAGTTCTAAAGAAGGACACGCAGATTTAAAGTAGCAATTTTCATGATCTAGCTGTTGAATGTTTGCTTTAGAATAGAATAATTTGCTGATATATTAGATGAGACATTTGATTCTATCATGATCTACACTACTCTCACAAATGCTTATCTTAAATCTACTGCTTGAGCAGATTGCAACATTTCAGCTCTAGCCATCTTTAGATGACACTAATTTTTTGATCAATGTTAATTTGGGGTTTGTCCATACTTCTTTCTCTTCCTATTAACTGCTGGCTCATTACTTCTTTTCTTTAGTTTGGCTTCTGCTTTCCTTCTTATTTTAACTGGCACCATTACTTTAATATGCTCCTAGAGCATGGGGAAACTGCCAGATTTGGAAACTGGAAAAGATTTGATGCATTTAAAATCTTTAAAAGGGGAAAAACTGGATGCAGGAAATCTACAAAGCAATCAGCTCGATATCAGCACCTGGGAAAATCCTGGAAAATCCTGGACAGCGGGTTTGTGAGCATCTAGAAATGAACAAGGGGTTTACTGGAAGCCAGCATGGATTTGTTAAAAACAGATTACTTAGTGCCTTCTTTCATAAAGTAACTAAATTAGTGGATCGAGGAAATGTGTGGATATAGTGTACTTTAGTAAGGCATTTGATTTCAGTAAGGCATTTGATAAAGTAAACCACAACCTACTTCTTGGTAAGACAA
Organism: Notechis scutatus; assembly: GCF_049901735.1. Classification (NCBI taxonomy): domain Eukaryota; kingdom Metazoa; phylum Chordata; class Lepidosauria; order Squamata; family Elapidae; genus Notechis; species Notechis scutatus. The sequence goes on along the minus strand of NC_142009.1, from coordinate 60,590,396 downwards.
AACAATGTGGGACAGACCTTACCACTTTCAGACAGATATGCAGTTGGCTGAACAACCACACTCCATTCAGAGTATGGTCCTTAATTGAATTACATCTAAATGAAGGGAAGCGTGCAGTTGGATTCCTCAAATTTCCACTTTGGGCCCACTACTTTTTAGCATTTTATCAATGACCTAGATGAGGGGATTGAAGGGGTATTCAGATTTGCAGATGAAACAATGCTGGGGCAAATTGCTAACATTTCAGAAGATAGATTCAAAATTCAAATGGATTGTGATAGATTTAAGTATTTGGCCCTGTCCAATAAGATGCTATTCAGTGGCAAGAACAGTAAGATCCTGTACCTAGTTCATCAATAGTATCTATTAAAAGGGTTCTCAGGGTCCTGATGGACCGTCACTTAAGTATGAGTCAGCAGTCCAAATAGCCAATGTAGTCCTGGATTGCGTCAACAGAGATATAGTAACAAGATCAAGGGAAGTGATAGCACCACTCTATGTTGCACTAGTAATGCCATATCTGGAATATTGCATCTAGATCTGCTCACAATACAATATGTTTAAAGTTAGAAAGCTAAGGCCCTAGAAAGAGTGCAGAGAAAAGCAAAAATGATGTTTGGAGTCTGGAAGTTAAATCCTAAGAACAGCTGAAGGAATTAGGTCAGAGGTGGTATTCAACTGGTTCACACTGGCTCAGATGAACCAGTAGCGGTGATTTGGCCTGGGACACCTCCAGTTTGGCTGGCCACACCCCCAAACCGGTCACCCGGTCACCAGGTCACCCACTTGTCCCAGTCATTTTCCTAGGTTTTCCTACCACGTGGTGGCCGTGGCGCAGCTCGGACGGATGTCCCAGGGATGCTGCACATGTGCACTGTGTGTGCAGCCACTACACATGCAGTGCGCATATGCAGCAGCCCCGGGACATCCGCCTGCCTGCCCGCCTTCCCGGAGAACGTTTCCTTCCTTCTCCCGGCTGACGTGCCTCTTCCAACCCAGCCTGCCCCGGCCCGGCCCAGCCAGCCAGCAGGTGGGTGGGCAGATGTCCCGGGGCTTCTCACCCCTCTTGTCACAATATGCCTGCAGCAGCCTCTCGGGCTGGCTGTTGAGGTAATTCCCCATTAGGAGAATGAGCGCATACAGGGAGACGCATTGAGAGTAGTGTTTGAATAATACACACACAGCACAAAGATACACTGTACAGGAAATGTAGGTTTTTACTTCCAGAAACTTTTAAGTAAAGTTCAAACACAGTCCAAAGTCATTCACAGGTAAGACCACTTGGTTTTTAGTACAGGGATAATCCAATAACAAAGTCCAGTGTCAAAAACAGTTCAGTATCAGACTTACATCAAATCCAGGAATAGCAGTCAATTAAGAGGAACGGCAATATTCTCCAACAGAAGGAAACAGAGACTCTCTGAGACTTCTTCTGAGACTAAGGCTAAACAACCCAGGTTTCTGGCTCCATCTTATGGCTGTTTGAGAAACCACCCCCAATTACACTTTTAGGATTCTCTTAAAGATACAGTATTAAAATGTTTATCCTGGTTTATATATTTCCAACCCAAATAGCTGTTAGGTGACTTACATTCCTAATACTGGCTGAGCTGGGAGCCACTGTTCCCAGGCTTCTACTCACCCATGCTTGGTCAACGCCTCTTCACCTTGCCTGAAGCGGCTGGTCCTACCCCTCACCCTCTCCTCCCTCACCTGGCCTGAAAAGGTAAGGGCGACAGCAGGGGATAGTGAAGTGGCCAGGTCCCTATCTCCCCCCCTCTCTGTCTCCCTCAAAGCCGCGGGTGGGCTTTCCTTGGTGCTCTTCGCTACTTTCATTTCTTCTTTTTGGAATCCAGACTGGCTGAACAAGGATTGGCAGCTGCGCTGGAAGCATCTCTTTGGACGACCCTTCTCCCCCTCTCCCTCCTCCTCATGTGTGCATGCCATCCTCCCAGATCCACCACAGCCGCTGGTCATGAGAGGAGGAGGAGAAGAGTCACCTGAAGGGACTGGCTGAACATGGATTGCCAGCATCTCTTCGGGTGACCCTTCTCCTCCTCCTTCTCTTGCGACTGGCGGCCGTGTGGGTCCAGGAGGATGGCATGCACATGCAAGGAGGAGAAGGAGAACCAGTAGTAAAAAAAAATTGAATCCCACCTGAAAAGGCAGAAAGCGGGCTGGGGGGGGCGGTGGCAGCTGGAGCATGCAGCTGCTCACTTTCTTCGTTTTGTCATCTCTGGAAGAAGGCAGAAGGCAACATGCTCCAGCCACTGCCACCACCACTTGATTTCTGCCTTCTCCCGGGGGGATGACAAAATGAAAAAAGTGAGCAGCCACAGTGGCTGCATGCGGTGGCCAAAACATGCAGCCACTGTGGCTGATTGTTTTTTTTTCTTTTGCCCCCTGAAGAAGGAGGAAATGGGTGGTGGAGGCCAGAGCGTGCTGTGGCCATGCCTTTCTTCCTTTTACCCCCAGAAGAAGGAAGAAGCCTGTGGTATCAGTCCTGGGGGATGAAAAGAAGAAAGTGAATGGTTGCAGTGGCATTCAGGGTGGGCAGAAGTACCAGGGCTGCTGCAAATTGCGCAGAACATGTGCATCCCCGGGACATCTGCCAGCCCTCCTGGTCCCACCCAGTGAGCCCAGGGATGGGGGGAACAGCTAGCTAGGCCACAGCCAGCACCGCCGCCTGGGATGGGGCCGCACCAGCAACAAAGCCAGGCAAGCGAGCCCGGGGACAGTGGGGAGGGGCTTGGCAAGCTCGGGAGATGGTGGGGGAGGGGGAGACAAGCTCTGGGGACGGTGGGAGGCAGCTAGCACAACTCACACAACCTGTGAGGAGGAAGATCACCGCTGCTTAGGAAGGCAGGTTAAAAAGGCAATCCACAAGGACCCAGTGTGGAGTGAAAAATGACCAGGCAGAGTGAGCGTCAGGTGGGGTGAGAGAGCATTAGGCAGGTGGGTCAAGCGAGTGAGTGGCAACCAGATGACTGGTTCAGGGGCATGGCCAGCCAGAAGTCACTACCGGTTCAGTGACCCACGCCAAATTGTTGCTACCAGTTCTCCTGAACTGGTGTGAACCAGCTGAATACCACCACTGGTATTTATGGTTTTAGTCCCATAAAATTTAGGCAGTTTGAGATGGAAGACCCTCTGTCTTTATTATGAATAATAAAGTATATAGGTAGTTTTATAAAGTTTTCATGGTATATATTTGTAGGAAGGACTTCAATTGTTAACAACCCAATAACATGTTTCTTGTGAGATGATCTGTCTGTTGCAAGTATGCTCTGTTTTTGCTTCAAGGAACTTAGACTAAGGTTTAGAGACATTTTGTTTTATCTTCAAAACATCACATATCTTTTTGAACCTGAAACAGTGACTCAATCAAGGCTAAATACTTATTTTAACAGCTGAAGTAGGAATTGAATCTCACAGAATTATTAATATCCACTTGCAGAGGCTACTTCATAGTCTTTGAAATATTTAAACAATGGAAACCTAATTGAAGCAAAGATAGATAGAGCCAATCAGCCTTTATAGCAAAATATATATTTAAGCAAATTGCAACTGTCTATATATATTGGGAATTGCAGAATACAGATCATATTTCTAGCACTCAAATTAACTGAGATTGGTATCCACTGAGATTCAGATTTCATTTTCATTATAGATTTGTAGGAATAGTCTAACAACATTAGAGATGATAAAAGGTAAAACTGGTATTAGATGGCAAATTTTCTTGTAGTATGCAGATATGTTTGCACATGACTCATGTAAAAGAACATAGTGCTATTCTTTGTGGAACAAAATAACAAATATTTATTTTCCATGGCTTTGGGAAAAAATAATTAGATCTAATTATGACATGTTTACATGTTCTTTTTTCACATCCTAGGGTTGACTTTAAATTTGTTTAACTGTTGTGAATAGTACAGGGAAGAACTATTCTCTCTCCCGCTAGGACACCAATAATAGAAAGCAATGAGTTTTGAGGATTATACTGTTTCTCCTCTTTTGGGGAATACTCCCCATTATTTTCCATCAGTCCGCACTGAGCCTTACTTGAATGAAGACAACTCCAGTCTTAATTAGCCCTGTTGTCATATGTATTGTAGAACAGAGTATGGTTTTCTCTTCAAACCTGCTTCCATTTTGGCATTTCCCTGTCAGTTAAAAATAATGAATCTGAAGGCTGAATGACATTGATGCAAACACACATTACAGCTGCAGTGCAATTAAAATGGTACCTTAAATATTCAAACATCAGGTGGAAATACTAGAAACTGTGGATTGGCTATTAAGCAGAATGAAGCTGTTACTTCAGGTGATGGTCCTGGATGCATGGTAAATTTGGGCCAAGCTTCTGCTACCCAGCTGACTTATGATTGAAAGTTGTCATTTCATTGTGCCTAGAAATGTAACTCTCCAAATCAGCCTATATAAATTGCCTCCTTACAGAATAGGCCTCTGGTAATCTTAACGTGGTGTTCTCCTTGGGGTACTCCTAGCAGTAATAAGATAACAGCTTCCAGCATCTGAAGAGAAAATGTGCATGCTGCAGGCAGGTTACAGCAGAAGTACTTGACTCTTAACCTAACTAAACCTACAAAGCAGTGACATTAAGGTGTTGTAAACCTTTTCTTTTCAGACAGAGAAAAAGACAGAGACAGGCAAAACTCTTATATTTTCAGTAGGTGAGAATTCCAAATTACAGCTGGCTTTTGTTCAGGGTGTTCACCTGCAGATTGTGCTCCAAGGAGATGTTCAAGAAAAAAATCCACCTGTCTTTTCCTATTATTACATTCAGACTTTCTCAGACCTATTTATTTATTTATTTATTTATTTATTTATTTATTTATTTATTTATTTATTTATTTATTTATTTATTTATTTATTTATTTATTTATTTATTTATTTATTTATTTATTTGATTTGTCAATTGTTTACAAGATAGTAAGTATAAGTGTATACATAGTTGTGGATACATGAAATGGGTACATATAAGAAAAATAAAAGAATAAGAGAAACAATAGGACAGGGACGGTAGGCACGTTGGTGCGCTTATGCACGCCCCCTACAGGCCTCTTAGGAAAGGGGTGAGGTCAATAGTAGACAGTCTAAGGTTAAAGTTTTTGGGGTTTGGGGAAGAAACTACAGAGTCGGGTAGAGTATTCCAGACATTGACCACTCTATTGCTGAAGTCTTGATACACAACAACTTGATACACTTGATACACAACAACTTCCCATTGCTACCCATCTTTCAGATACTTTCTTTTAACCAGTTGCAGGGAAGAACAGAAGTAAACTGTGACTCCTCTAGTAAAAGTCTCATTTTTTATGTCTAAAAAGCCAGCACATTTGCAAATTACTGTATATATAGGGGGTACAGCTCTTCTGGGAATGCTGTTTAGAAGGGACATAATTTAATTTGGTCATAACAATCATTTTCCGCAATGTTTCTAGATCATTATTCTCCATTCCTTAAGGTTGTCAGAATACTGTACAGAATTTTATATTGTATTGGGTGCAATTATAGATATATTTTGGATATAAATTACCTTGTACACCAATTTATTGGGGAGGGGAGGACAATTCAAGATGGTAGGCTGAAATTGCTTGCTATTTGAATGGTTCCTCCTCCCCATGTGACTATAATTTATATTACTTTAGATTTTCTTCTGTTTCCAAGAACTTATGGACTATAAATTTATTATTTATTATTCCAGAATCTACAAATTGGAAAAGCTTCTTTCTGTCTCTCTTTTCTCCAGTGTCTCTCTTTTCTAAAATATGGCACATATAGAAGCATGGCATTATAATTAACAAAGCAGCACAATTTTTAAAAACAAATTAGCAGATAAATCACAAAAAATGAAAAAAACAATTAAGTTTTAGTGCCACACTGTCTGAAATTATTTCAATAAACGCAAAATTATTTCCACTTTTGTTGAGTGGTCCTAGTAAATATATCTTGCAAACATATAGAAGAGAGAGAGTTTCTTCATAAAATAGCCATTTTGCTGACAGTAAAACTGTTAATGTGCTTCTCATTGTTGCTTCAGAGGCATCAGTCTCAGCATTCTATAATCATTAACTCACAGAAGAAACAAGTAACAAATCAAACCAAGTTGGGATATTTATGCAAAAAGAATAGCAATAGCACTTAGACTTATATATCACTTCACAGTGCTTTACAGTCCTCTCTAAGTGGTTTACAGAGTCAGCATATTGCCCCCAACAATTTGGGTCCGCATTTTACTGACCTCGAAAGGATGGAAGGCTGAGTTAACCTTGAGCCAGTCAGGATCAAACTTCTGGCAGTTTGCAGAATTAGCCTGCAACACTGTATTCTAACCACTGCACCACCACTCCACCAATTAAATATCTTCATCAAGTTTTTCCCCCCTCATATTGAATAGATGTCATAATTTGATTGTAAATTTTCCCATTCAACATGGCTGTCCATATGTGAAAGGCTATGACTGAAAGAGGAAGGGCTAAGAGAAGAAGTTATCTTATTAAGGGCTCATACTAGCAAGAAAATTCAAAGAGATGTAATTAGTACTAGGTAATTAGTACTAGGACATGGAGTGTGCTTTTAGCAGTGTGCAACAGCCTAATTACAAACAAATAATTAAATATGATTTCATTTTCAAACAAATAATTAAATATGATTTCATTTCATTTGAATCTAATATTTAGCAATAACTAAATAGGTGATGATTCCTGTCATCATGTATTTAATAATTTCACTTTCTATCACATCAAGAATGATAACGGTGACAATTATTGAGGTGCCTTTTCAGCCACTTCAGAGAGTCATTGAATGTGGTGTGCAGCTCACATTGTGTCCCTCTGTCTTATATCAATGCCAGTCAAGGCTTTTTAGTTCTGGCCATCAGACTGAAGGCACCCATCATTATTCAAAGTATAGAGACTTAACAGCTCCCGCCCTCCAAATATTCACAGGGCACATTGATAAAAAGTAAGATAGTTGAAGGGTCTCATCAGGGAAACCTATAATCTCTTTCATTTCTCACACAAACAGTGATATTTAAGAATCTAATTAGCTGAACCCAGAAATTCTTCCCTTTCCAAATTGCTGAGTAAGCTGGGGTGGAAATGTAGCCAGCGCCAATAAAAGGATTTTGATACTTGGCCTAAAAATCATCATGTAACTAATCCTGAGTTATTTGCAAAGGAGGATGGGTAGGTTATTGTGGCACTGAAAAAGCACAGGGTTAGGCAAAGGTGTTATTAAATAGTTTGTTAATTATTGTCAATTATATAAGAAGGGAGACTTATAATGAGTCACTATTTCTCCATGAAGCAGGCTGATACCTGTGTCCATACGACAGCTCAAGTAGCAGTTTTGTTTGTAACAAATTGACTTTGTTCATACTTGTAGTTTTCCATGATTAGGGAAATGTAGATGGAATTCTTTCTTCCTGAGAAACTAAATATGATGAAATTGCAAACTAATATGCCTATATCCAAAGACATCAGTCTTTAGTTTCACTTAGCTACACAGCTAATTAAGGTGTAATTCCAGCTCATTGGGATTAAATACAATTGCTTTATTGGGAGGATATTTAATTAGTATTAGCTCTAGCCACTTTTTTCCGGTGAAGAAGGATTCATTCAGTAATGGTTGAACTTCACTGCTAGGTTTATAAAATCCAATTGCAATTTAATGAGCAAGCTGATTGTCTATATCGCAGTCAAAGAAAAGGCACAGGATTATCTATGAGGATCATTGATTTCATGAGCACTGGAACAGATGCACAAATAATTGGTAACATACTTGAAGTCCAATATTATTGCTGTGTTGTGAAATGTTCAAGCTGTCTGGCTACTCATTCCCATGCTTTCCATTGATGGTCACTATTTTCATTTCTGAAGCTAACATAAGGAATTGATGCTAGCGTGACCTCCATCATCATACTACAAATACTTTTCTTTTTCATCACATTGTAAAATGTATTTGGTCCATGCAGAATTAGGAGCATCAGTCTTAGTGTTGGCAAGTCTTCTAAATTCTGTTGGTGTCTTTGGAATTCCCTACTAAACTCGATATACAATGCAGCTGATGATGTTACCTGGTAGGGCAATGAAACTTCTATAAGCAAATAACCAAGGGCAGAGAGCATCAGGGACTCCACAGTTCAACCTTGAGTTACAGATAATATTTTCCATTGGAATGCAGTGTTTCTAACCCTCAGTAAATTTAAGATGTGTGGACTTCAGCTGCCAGAACTTCTGTGCCAGCATATTAGTTGGGGAATTTTGGGAATTGAAGTACACAAAATATTTTAAAGTTGCTGAGGGTGGGAAACACTATTAAAGTAGATAGCAACAGCAGCAGCAGCTCATGCCTTGATTTCCAAATGCTCATTTGCACCATTGCAAAGTGGCCATGGAACCATAAATAATGTTACACATTGGGCTGTACTTCATACAGAATGTGTAAATTAACAATTATAGACTCCGGCCATACACATAATGTGCAATGTTAACCCAACAGCAACATAGTTCTCTTTCCTTTTAGTGCTATTTCCTGATGTTCTTATGAATGACATTGAGTGTCACAACAAAGTGATACAGGAACAATGATCAAAGCATCTTAGCTGCACCATAGAAAAATACCCCATAATGTTGGCATATTATTTTTTTCACATAAGCAGTCAGGACAACCTTTAACACTATGTATATAAATAGGTATAGAGGTATGTGTGGATAACCTTAGAAAAGTTATGCAGTCCCAATACTGAGTTGTCTTGGGAAAGGAGAAAGAGTGACATATAAACTCAAAGTAACACACTTTATATTCATAATTAAACATTTTTGTTAAAATAATATGTATAATATACAGTATAATGCTCAAATCATTTGTTTGGAGCATAAGGGTTGTTCTAAGTGAGTTTGTCCAATATACAAGTCTGGCAGGTGAATTTCTAGTGAAATGCATTTTATATATTATTTTCATTGATGTGTACATTTTAAATTGTATTATTTTCTCATGTGCATTTCTTCATATTTTCAAATTGAAAAAAATGCATTTTATAATTCAAAATGAGGGTGTTGAATGAAAGTACTATATTGATACTAAAATAATAAATTAGCTATGTTCTCATTAAAATTTACTAGATTTTGCCTATGAAAGCTAGCAAAGCCTCCTAATAGAGAACATCATACCACCACAGTGGAACTAATTAGCCAGAGAGGTGATGATGGAATTTCTCAAGTGAATTTGTACAGAGGCTAAAGAACCATTTTTGATATGGTTTAATTTGAATTCTTAGACTTAGCAATGGTTGGAGGTGAGAGTCAAAACTCTATTTTAAGGATATATGAATTAAATGAATCTCTAGAGCCAGGCAATATTTTGAATGCCATCATTGAAAGTATGCATAAAATTCAACTGGAGATTGTTTCCTTGATATTTAAAATAAGAACACTACTTTGTTTCAACTGCAATTACAATAGATTGCAGCAAACAGTTTTACTTATTTTGTTCATTTCAGTAACTTCAGATTTCCATTAAGTTTTTGTTACTCTGAATAGGATTTTTTTTCTAGCTAAGTGAATTCTTCAAAGAATTGCATGGAACTGTAAGCACTGTCAAACACCATAACTCTTTACCAATGATTCTTCTGCTAAGCTATAAGACTTCAAGGTATAGGATGCTTTCAGAATTCTTTTAAGTAATATTTCTCCTATGAGAGGTTATGCATTGATTCCCAGTTAGATGCATCTGAAATCTTCTCTTATTCAACATTTTGTCAGATCAAAAGTCTTCTGTCTACTTTTTAGACCATTCATCTTCAGAAGGGGCATGCCCAGACATTCTTATGTACATCCAGACCACTGTATAAATAAACCAACATGCTAGGCTGATTTTCCCATGACTAGCCTTATGCTGAATAAGAACTGCAGGAATAATCTGGAACATACTTTATTAAAACATACAAAATTTGAAGATCAATCTGAACATCTCTTTGGAAGCTGTATCCACTCTTCATAACATGCAGCTTAATAACTCAGTGGTACATTGCATAGGAACAATAAATTGAAGTTGAATGGAAGCTTTTAGGAATTACTGGTTTCCAAGTCAAGTGAGCGTTGAAGTTTGTGAATGAAAGCCCAGGAAGTCTTAGCAGTCAGTGTGATTTGAATCAGTTATGAGTTGACAGATGTAATCAAGTCATAGTTTACCGGTAGTGTGATATCATCCTGACAATGGCATTGCCCTTGAAGATGACCCAGAGACATAAACTATGAACTCTTTTTTAAATTTGTTTTTAAAAATAAGCCAAATTCTTTTAGAGCAGCAGAATACAAGATGACAGATGCAGCCAGATGGGATCATGTTGAGATGAAGTTTAAATTACATAAATCATAAAATATCCAACATGGTAACATTATTTTATTTTAGTTTTGTTTCCTTTGTGTGGGCATGCAGGGACCAATTCTCACTAAGCTTAACCCTTCCTTCTTTAGCCATTGGCTTCATCACACCCTTCCACCAAACATCAGAGAACTGGGACAAACTAACACAAAATTCCCAATTAGCCCCATTGGGGTAAAATAAAATGAACTCAGGTTTATCAAAACTTTTGAAGGATACATTGGTATATCGCTCCAGAATTTTTTTTTTTATAATGTATAAAGGTACTTCAAAGTTATGTTGGAAATATGGACAATATGAAGGGTCATTTTATCATGCCCAATGACCTTGAAAAACAGTGGTAAAATGTGGGTTCAAATATACATACTAATACAAAGAATTTTAAAGATCAAGATTCAACTGAAAGCAGAACTTTTCTTATTGGGATTAATGGACACAAAGTTAGAAAAAAGCCACAGAAGAATATTTTTACATATAATCACTGCTGTGAGACTATTATATGCACAAAAAAATGGAAAGACTGTGATATTACCACAATTGAGGAAGGATTGGTGAATATGATATAATTAGCAGAGATGGCAAAATTAACTTGTTTGCTTAGAGGAAGATCTGATTAAATTTATCAATGACTGGAATAGAGGTGGTATTCAGCAGGTTCTGACCAGTTCTGGAGAGCTGGTAGCTGAAATTTTGAGTAGTTCGGAGAACCGGAAAATACCACCTCTGACTGGAGATTTTACAGTATCCTTCTCCTGCCACACCCACCAAGCCACGCCTACAGAACTGGTAGTAAAAAAAAATTGAATCCCACCACTGGTCTAGAAGCCTCTTATGGCCTCTTTTCCAACAAAGAAAACAATGAATTTGTAATTTATTTGTTTGATGATTAGAAAGGGTAGTTTATGGAAGAAGGACATTATGATGTTAACTTTAGAGAGAGAGAAAGTAAAATATAAATGCATTTATAAAGACAAAGTATCTCAAAAACTATACTTGGTTAAGTTTAATTGTTTCTTTAAATGCAATACAATCACTTCTGAGTATTTTCTGATTTTTTCCCCCTCCAAATCATATTAATAATTACAATTTGGAGAGCAACTTTTGGAGGTGCTATTGGGTTTTGGGAGCTATATGCACCCCTTTGTTCTCAGGTGAAAGGCACTTCTACAAGTTGGGCCACCCGATTTTTGCAAGTTCTTTCTAGACTCTTAAATGTCTACTCATGAAATTGCTCCTGAAGCCTTAGTAGTACTATAGAACAGTTTAGCATTTGTTGTGGAGGACTGACATAAGTCAGAGAAATGGATGAACATTGGGAATTCTTGTAATTACTATCCTTAGAACCTAGGTTCTGCTGGCTGCAGATTTTATTATTCTCACGTTCTGCTATTATTTTATTAAACTCAAAGAAAAATCTAATCTATAGGCACAACAGGATCAGAGCCCAAATGGTCCAGAAATAGAGTCAGGGAGCAAACTTTAGGAGTTTTTTTGGGGTGGGGTTCTACTAGACTTCCCTTGGATTTAGAGGCTTGAGCAGAACTTATCTGAGTACCCAAGACTGCAGTTAAAATGAGCTATAGAGAAAGGAGGCAATATTCTTTTCTTAAAATCATATCAGAAGCAAACACATCAGAGTTTGTTTCTGGATTTGTTCTTTCTCTGGTTTGCTCATCCAACTGCTTCATCTCATCACTTCTTAAGAGCTGAGTCTCAAATGTATGGTATGCAAGAACCATTTTCCCCCCTTACTTTTTCATACAGTCTTAAAGGATAACACCTGTAAATCTTTCTAAAATGTCTTATAAATTTTTGTTACAACTGAAGCATCAAGTGCAAGCCACAGCTGGAAGGCACCTGATGGTCAGAGGTCACAAATAGAGCCTTTCAACACTATTAATTAAAGGTGGAAGTGATTTCTGTCTATTTCTGTCTCCTGCCTCACCTTGATTAAAGCTATGCGAAGGCACTGGCACCTACTGTATTGAAAGGGGAAAAAAGGGTTTTATTCCAGCTCTCTTTCTTTCTATTGTTAGAAATGGTACTCATATAGTATACTCATATCCATTTCTCTTAGTATTACTATAATATATATCACATTGGTAACCTGTTGAAATCTCTTTGTATTAAATCTGCAAAAATTGTATGGGAGACAACCAGAACAATCTATTCATAAAGCAACTGCAACATTGGCAAGCATTGTGTCTTGTACTTGTGTACTTTAACTTAGCTGCCTTCAAGGGAGGTTTGTAGTTATGAAGAAGAGATTGAATATTTTAAGTAGCCTTTGCCTTAGCATGGTTTGCTTGAAACTTCTGCAAATAGTTCATCTCACTAAATATTAATGATAATGTAATAATGTGAGATCAATTCACTAGGTTTGGTATGTTTCATTCATAAAGCACAATAAAAGGTGGGAGCAAAGAATAAAACCACTTTGAGTCTGAGGGAAATGACCCTAAATAATCAATACTGTCCTGGCTTTCATTCACCTAAGCCAAGGGTGTCAAACTCATGGCTGGATCCGGCCCATGGGATGCTTAAATCTGGCCTGCAAGAACCAGCCTGCAGTGCCTCTGACAACCAAAATGGGGTGTGGGGGATATGTGCACGCCCCCCCTCACTCCATTTTTGGCCTGAATGGCTTCCTGCAGCACTCTGTCAGCGAAAATGGAATGCGGGGGGGAGGGCTGCATGAGACTCTCACACCCTGCTTTGACTGTTAGGGTGCTTTAGGAGACCGTCCAGGCCAAAAATGGGACACGATGGGACTTTTATACCCCCTGCACCCCATTTTGGTCAGCAGGGTGCTGCAGGAGCCATCCAGGCTGAAAACAGGGCATGGAAGGCCTTGTGTGCCCCCCCCCCCCATGCCCTGCTTTGGCCAGCAGGGTGCTGCAGGAGGTGTCCTTCCCATCTCCTTCCCATTCCCCACCTCCAGGTGGCCCACGGAGAAGAACTATAATGCTGATCCGGCCTTTAAAGAAATCTAGTTTGACACTCTTGATCTAAGCCAAAGGTTTTGGCACTTACCCACAAAAAACCTAATTATGTCTTTTGCTCAATTTAACACATTTTCCAAGTTTACAAGTCCTAATGTACTGTACATTAATTCCATGAGCTGAATTCATATAGTACAGTATGAAACAAGGTGATTGGCTAGTCCATGGTTCAATGTGGCATGGTTATTATGTACAGGGTATTATGATCAGTGATAAAACATATAGGTGATTAGATCAACACATGCAAAAAACAAAACAAAACCATCCTTAGGTTTATTGGTTCTTCATTTAATCTTAGAATCCCAACAGATTCGTTATATCAAGTCTGTTTCTCACTATTATTTCTCATTAGTGCCCATTATTATTTACATTGCCTGCTATTAGTTCGCCAGGATATCAGACAGGAATTCAGTCCCAGTACACTAAGTACCCCCTGTGAACTTGAATGTTAGCCTTGAGTTATCCCTAAAGTGGCTGCTTGTGGTATTTATTCCAACTTCAGCATGTTGTATGGTTTTTATTGTCAGGTATGTGTTAATTTCTAAATAAGACTTGGGTGAAACTAGCCAAGTGTATGCCTAGACACTTAAACTTTATCTGAATATATGTCCAAAGGACATAAATTTTGATCCACACAATTTAAACATTCATCAAAACAGGGCAAAGAACATGGCTGAAATGCCAGAGATATTATTGTCCATGTAATAAAAATGCAGATGAGAATTCTGATGGAAGTCAATCTTGGATTAAAACGTTCTGGTTACAAGTATGGCTTCTTTAAAGTGTAGCAGACAACAAAGCTCTCTGGACCCAAGGAAATTTGAAGACTAAGGCTCTTGTGCAGTGAAGCAATGAAAGCAATTAAGAGAAACTGTGAGAATTTCCTTTTTTATGCTTCCTGTTCATAAACTTGCTCTCACTCTGTATCCTTACATTCCTTTCTTGCTTTCTCCCATTACGACAAACCACCCAATGAAATTGATGACCTTTGCAAGTGGGGAACTAAAGCAAGAAGATTTCTGCAAGGGCACAAAGTAGCAAAGCTTCTCCCAAATTTAAAGCAAAGTAATTATCTAAAAATTGCAATTCCTTCCAGTGAAGAAGAGCTAAATAACTGACCCCAGAGGTAGATAATAATTCTTTCTCATTTTGGAGGGAGGGGGGTTAGATCTTAGATAGTGTAATCTTATTCTAGGATGTTGGTGGTGGTGATGATGATGATTTAGTAAGACTTTCTGATAGTTACTTAATTATACTAGTAAGGATTCTTCCTTCCTTCCTCCCTCCCTCCCTCCCACCCTTCCTGTACTGTTGTCTAAAACATATTCTCTTTCTTTATTGTTTTTCCTGAATTTCCTCATTGATTTTTGACATAGGATGGCAAAGAACTTGAGAGATCAATTAAAATGCCAATACCAAAAAGGAAGTACTAAAGAATGCTCAGATTATATTGTATATTTGCATGTTACATGTAACTCCCTAAAATAATGCTCAAGGTCTTATGATCTAGATGCCAATAATGTGTGGAACAAGAATTTCTAGCTGCATAGGCCATATGTGGAAAAAACAGGTTCTCCAAATATCACACTGCTAACACGTAGTGGATAATGAAAAATGCAATGAATTCCCCCCAAAAAAACATTTATAAGGGTTTTTGACTGTGGAGCATTACAAAGTGTGGATAGCCATTAAAAACATTGATGTTCCAATTTTGCTCATGTGTGCTTGAAGAATCCATATTTGACTGAATGGAATGTGGTAAATCTAAATAGTTTGAAATTGACAAAGAATGCATTACAATTGTATACTGTTACTTAAGTCCTTTAACTTGTCTGCAGAATATATTGTGAAAAATGCTAGACTAGAAGAAATAGAAATTGGAATTAAAATTGCTGGGAGAGATATCAACAAACTCAGCTATACTGAAGATATTATTCTGATAACTAGAAATGAGAAAGATTTAAGGAACCTTTTGCTGAAAGTGAAAAAAAGTGCAAACACAAGAATATTATTTTTAAAATCAAAGAACATGCCCAGAGGCAATGTATCCAAATGGCAGAGGAAAATTGTAATAGACTTAAAGTTTCTAGGCTTAAAATGTACAAACATAGTGACTCTAGCCATGAAGTAACCATCTACTGTTTGAAAGAAACCATCTACTGTTTGAATAGTACTGTTTACTATTTAAGCATAGAGACATCACATTGCCAGCAAAGGAACATACTGTCATGGTTTTCCAGTAGCAACATATAACTGTGAATGTTAGAGCATCAGAAAGGTTGAACAGATAACAACTGAAGTAGTGGAGAAGATGCTTGAGAACACTCTGGACAGCAAGAAGGACAACTCATTCTATATTCAAAAAGAACAAAACAAACCCACGCTGCAAGCTAGAAGAACTAATAAAACAACTAAAAAATGAATATGTTTGACACAGTGCAAAAGCAAGAGTCATTGGAGAAAATCCTGAAGCTTGAAAACATCAAAAGCAATCAGTAAAGAATCTGAAACATGAACTTCAAAGAACTCAAAGAAGCAGTTAGTGATCAACAATTCTGGTGGACTGATGTCCATTAATTAAGCGATTACTGAATGACTGCACACACACATCCATATCTTTAATTTGAAAAAATATTTTTTTTAAAAAAATCTGAAATGTGCTATTACTTTCTAAACTTATTTCAGATGAGTAAAATAAGGGTTTCCCCTATCCCACTCCCTTCAACAAATGCCATTTTCTTACTGAATTCTACACAATGCTCACAAAAGTATATTTTCAGACATCAAATGAGTTAGGATGGGGTAGAAATACAAAAATATCTAAGTTTGATTTTACATGTATGTAGAGGTACATATTAAGAAGAATGGTTGCAAGAACTGGGCATAACTATTCTAGGGAAGAGAATGACCAGGAGGGGCATGATAGCAGTGCTCCAATATTCAAGAGAGGAAGGGGTCAAGCTATTTTTCAAAGCATTTGAAGGCCAGACAAGGAGCAATGGATGGAAAATGAGCAAGGAGAGGAATTTTCTGGCAGTGAGAACAATCAACCAATGGAATAGCTTGCTTTCAGAAGACGTGGGAGCTTCATCACTGGAAACTTTCAAGAAGAGACTGGACTGCCATCTGTCAGAAATGGTGTAGTGTCTCCTGCTGGGTCAGGGGTTGGACTAGATGACCTACAAGGTCCCTTCCAACTCTATTATTCTGTACATGTACATAGGAAAGTGCTAAAGATGCCAATGTTTGGAATTACAACGTGGCTGGAAATTATCTTCCATCCCCTTGATTTATGGATATTTTTTTCAGATTGACCCAAACAAATGAAAAGTGCTAATGGTAGCACACTGAACACCTATTTTCACATGAATATGTGTTTGTGAGTGGGTGAATGAGTGTAAGAGATTACAGAAAGTGTCTTGATACATCAAAATATTCCATTTGATGTTTTCTCATCACCGTATAAAGTGTGGTAAGGATAATTATTTCCTCAGAGTATTGGAGAAGAATTACTGTAAGTCTGTATACAACACAGGCCATGACAGGATAAAGTCATTAAGTTGTCATAACTGGCTGGTTGAAGGTTAGAATGAGCTATCTAGCCAAATGCAACTCATCTTCTCCTTTGTTTCTCAATTCATGATCTCTCTTTGTCCTCTTATTTTTCTTCCTCATTCCTGAATACAAAGAAAGGGGGATTGTCTCTGCTTTCAGAGAAAAGTATGGGAGAAAAGTAAATGGCTCATGCAAGAATTGAATCATTCTATTTTTGCTATGATGTGCCACTTTATGTACATATTTTAAGCTACCTATAGAAAAAGCAAGAATATAACCTTGAAGAACAAATGCAATAGCAATTACACAATCATCAGGTTAGCCCTGAAAGAGAGGAAAGGGTATAAGGAGGGAGGGAGGGAAACAGAAAGAACCTCTATCAACTTTCAAGATTAATGCCAACCAGGTGAAGGTACTAGAAGTATCATTGAAACTCTATTATAACTTTATAGAGTATTTTGATCATGACTAAGTTAGAACTCATGAAACAACAACAGAAATATGGCAAACAAGAGAAGAACAATCAACAAAGGTTCTAACCAGGAAATCTGGAGAAAGATACAATGGCCAACAGTTTGGAAGAGGTCAATCTGCTTTCCAATATGAGGCTTAAGAGAATATACAAACTATCATACAATATCCTTAAGTTAATTTGCTAGCAAAATAATATTTAGGGCCATCCATTGCAGATTAAAGTTCTACATGAAAAAAGAGATGCCAGAAGTTCAAACTGGCTTTAGAAAAGGCCAAAGAACAGAAGTATTATTTCTGATGCACATTGGATAATGATACACACTGGAGATTATTTCTGATACCCATTGGCTATACCAAAGAACACAACAAAGGGGTTTCATAGATTATAGAAAAGTCTTCAGTTGTGTTGATTAAAATTCAAGCTGTTAATTCTGTTTTAAAAAATGGGAATCCCAGAACATCCTTATGAGAACCCAATGTACTGGCTCCAGGTTGGCAAAAGAGTGAGGAAGACTATATTCTCCCCTCATTTATTTAACCTATATGCTGAATACATATTAAGGGAAGCTGGATTGGAAGAAGCAAGCATGGTTTAAAAGTGGAAGAAGAAATGTTAAGAACCTGCCCTGTGCTGATGACATTACCCTGATAGGCAAAATTGCAAAGTATTTGAAAGCTCTAGTGATAAAAATAGGGCTAAAATTAAATATACAGAAGACCAAATTATGGTAAAAAAAAATAGAAGAACCAGCCTTAGAACTGAAATAAAGATATACAATTGGTAGATAGATTCTGTGGTTTTGGATCTGGCATGAACATTAAAGGAACCAGCAGTCAAGAAATATGCCACAGAACAGCACAGGGTAGAAGAACCACGAAGGCTTGGAAAATATATTCAGATGTCATATGTATCTATATCTTCAAAGATCAGAAGAGTGCATGGTATTCTCTTGTGACACTCTATGGAAGTGAAAGTTGAACTTTGAAGAAGCAGGATACAAAGATTACTGATGCTTTTGAACTTTGTTGCTGGAGAATGCCATAGATAGCCAAAAAAAAAAAAAAGCCCAAAGCAAAAACAAATGGATAATTGAACAAATGAACACAGATTACTTACTCACTGGAGGCACAAATGACCAGACTCACATTATCCTACTTTGACATGTTGTGTAAAGATCTGTAGCTTTCTAGAGAAATTTTATTTTCCCTCTTTGTGAGCTTAATTCACATTTTACTAACCATTGCATTTCTTTTCCAAGCTTATCTCTGTGATTTTCTATAATTAATCTAATATCAATTCAATTCAGATTTAAAGATCTACGTTCTTTCTACCATTCTGTCTAAGTACATTTTAGTGTGGTGGTTATGGGAACCAAATTGAAGGAGAGAGTGTTATGTATACTGTTTACATTTTGGGACAAGAAGGAATAGATAACTCTTCTTTCCCTCCCTCCCTTTCCTCTGCCATTATAGTGGCAGCATAGTGAAGACTGTAGCTATGCCCTCAGTAAAAAAAAATACTGCTGAATTAATGAAGTAAAATAATTAAGTTGTTTTGATGCATATTTGGACAGGGACTTCCTTTCTCCCTGACCAGGGACAAACAAGGCTCAATATGCTAACTTTATTTGTTGAGAAGGTGACAATGTTTCATTTAGCAAGTCAAGGCTTAGTGATCACTGATAACCTCCAAATTTCCAATATCTAGAAGTCACTGATAATAACATTTAGTGCTGTAACAGGGAGTTATAACATATGACATACTGTATGTTTATAGATACCCTTTATTAAGGCATCATTTGTGAAATTGTATTTGCAATTTTTATAACACTGATGCCAATAAATACATGAACAAGACCGTGCTTCTGGTGTTCTCCCTGACCTTCCCATATTCATAATATCTAATCTAATACTACTATAAAGGAGGATTCTAGCTTCTGTAATGACATATTTGTGAATAAAAATGCAGTTCATCATCAGATACTCTGAGTAATGGACAACAGGTCAGAAACAACAAACAATAGTATGAGGTGGAATGTGATGGTATAAGTAAAAGGGGCACAATTTTGGGTGAATATCCATGGAATAGGACTTCAAAAAGTGTCCAGGTGGGCATGGCCAGTTGACATCACTCATGTTGAGTGTTCTGGCTTCACTTGTGTCAAGCGCTCTGCCAGTGAAAATGGAGCTTGGGAGAGCGGCCCTCTCGAGCTCCATTTTCACTGGCAGAGGTAGCGTGGGCTGGTCCTTCATTGTTTCCAGGGCGACCCCGTGAGCCAGATCTAAGCACCTAATGGGCTAGATCTAGCCCGTGGGCCTTCAGTTTGACACCCCTGATCTATGCTCATCTGGATGTTGATTGCTGGTAGTTTGGGTCTTTTGTGTTACCTTTTTAGCTTATTGAAGCTTGGGGTGTTGTGTCTCATTAAGGAGAATTGTGTCCCTTCCTTGTGCTCCTTCTTTGCTTCAATTTGTAGTTTCTCTTCAAGGAGAGCCAATATACTTTATACAGCTTTAATATTTACACCATTCACCTCTGTTCAAAAACAACAGCAGTTTTTTTTAATAGAATGAGGGGCTAATGCTACTGAAAGTAAACATTAC
Source organism: Notechis scutatus (assembly GCF_049901735.1). NCBI lineage: Eukaryota > Metazoa > Chordata > Lepidosauria > Squamata > Elapidae > Notechis > Notechis scutatus. Next base: position 60,570,351 of record NC_142009.1, on the reverse strand, counting down.
CCTTTTGCATTTGAATATGCATGCTAGAAATCCCCACACACACCCCGGCTAATCTGTTTAAATAATCTTGCCATTTAAAGTCAATCAGAAAAGGTTGAAGAAAAAAAATATCTCATGGCATCTTGACATCTACAAGCTAGTTAGTACAGATAGTACTCGACTTATGACCATAATGGAGCCCAACATTTCTGTTGTTAAGTGAGACATTTTGTTAAGTGAGTTAAGTGACATTTTGTTAAGTGAGCCCATTTTATGACCTATCTTGATGCAGTTGTTAAGTGAATCACTGCAGTTTTTAAGTTACTAACTTGGTTGTTAAGTGAATCTGGCTTCTACATTGACTTTGCTTGTGAGAAGATTGCAAAAGGGAATCATATGACCTTGGGACACAGCAACGGTCATAATATGAACCAATTGCCAAGCATCTGACCTTTGATCACATGACCATGAGGATACTGCAAAGGTCGTTAAGTGTGTAAAATGGTCATAAGTCACATTTTCAGTGCCATTGTAACTTTAAATGGTCACTAAACAAACTGTTGTAAGTCAAGGACTACCTGTATGTACAAGTACTTTTGCTTTAGGTTTGGCATTCTATACCTCATTCGTAAAGTAAATTTAAAATGCCTCCTCACCCACAAAAGCATCTTCATTTCCAAAAAGAAGTCACTAAAGAATAAGAAAATTATTTACTGTCATAATAGGTTTGTCTCTGTATTAATTCATTGACTTAAATGTACTTAATAATACAGACATGCATGACAGAGAATTGGATGTGAAACACAGGTGGGAAAAGATAGATAAACCAAAATATTATTTTTCAATGCGATCTGGCCGAAAAGAGTTGCCCATTTTGACAGCAACTAAAATTGGAAAATGTAATACAGAAAATGTATTTGACCATCCAACACAGAAAGCTAGCTGGCCACGAAATTACAAAAACAAGGTAATTAACCATCCCATTTTGACAGTGCACAGATTACTTTAGCAATCTCTCTCTCTCTTTAGATTGTTTTATGTCTTTGTGTGAGCGGGTTAGTGGATAGGTTCTCTTGATATTCATCACTATACAAAAAGTGACTGACATGTCTTTTGCATCAACAATATCTAAAATGAAAGACTTCCTCGAATTAAGCCCATCAACACTTAGTGATTACACCTAGTGATTCCATTTGATTTTACTTCTACTTTACTGGTCAATTTTTGAGTATATTAATTTTTGACTCACCCAGATCCATTTTGCTCAACGTGTGGAGTTTTTGAGAATGAGTAAAAAATGGAAAATGGGGGAGTGAAATTGGAAAGGGGAAAACTGAGGATCTGGGAATGTGGTACAGGGAAGAGAGCATCCATCCATCCATAATGTCTTCCTTTGGATTCCTTCACTGAAACACTGTCATCTTATGGCGAGGGGTCCCCAACCACCGGTCCGCGGACGGTACCGGTCCATGAACAAGTCCTACCGGGCCGCTGGTTGCTGGCGCCGCCATCTTTTTTGATGAAAAAGTGCTTCCGGTGAGCTTTTCCGGGTAGAAAGCTCACCGGAAGCACTTTTTCATCAAAAAAAGATGGCGGCGCCCAGCTGATGCCGGTACCGGGCCGCGGCATAAAAAAGGTTGGGGATCACTGTCTTATGGGACCCAGGAGGTAGGCCTTCTCTATTGTGGCCCCTGCCCTTTGGAATAATCTTCCACTGGACATACAGTTTGTTCCAATCCTTTAGGAAATTAAGACATTGCTCTTCTTTCAGGCTTTGATGTAAGGTTGAGTGAATCTCCATTGGTAAATTGTCAGTTCTATTTGCCATTTTATTACTTAATATATTTTAATAGGCTTTGCTAGTTTGTATTTAACATTAATGATTTCTTTTTCTTCTTCTTTTTGTATGTCATCCAGAGTCACATAGTTTGAGTTGGGAAGCCATGTAAACATGTTATTGCTTCAATAAACAAATACATGCCTGGTTTCACAGATTACACAAGTTTCATTGGGTATCACCCAGCTCCTACTCTAAAAGTTCAGGAAACCACTCTTTTGTATGCAGCTTTCAATATACAGATTTTTCTTAATAAAAAGAAAGAGTTTCACCCAGATTTTTCATTCATGACTTTCACTTGATGTTCTTTCAGTGTGGTGTGGACATATTCTGTTTTGATGGACAAGGAATACCTGTCACAGTATAAATCTATGGGGTTTTGTTTTATATACTTAGATGTAAATTCCCACATATTTGCCAATTGGAATTCCCCACATATTTACCAATTGGAATTCTGAAAGAAGAAGGAGAAAATAATAATTTGGGTTATAAGTATAGTTTGATAAAAATATATGAAAATGGTTTACTCTCACAGCAAACTGTACGATAGAGAAAAAGCATCCATTTTTGATGTCTTTGCCAATGTCAAGATCTACACTTTAAATCTTTGGAGAAAGAAATGTGTCTTTTTCATTTGCCTCTTTGCTTACCTTACTCCATAACATATACTTTAAAATGTAGTTGCTTTTCAGGTATGTATTTTTGTTTTGAATGTTCCTTATATTGGGAAGTCAGGATGAATGATATGTTAGGAGCAAGTGAAATCCTGATAATGGATAGAGCACTAAATATCTGGGCTGTGCAGCAATCTTGATTCAAAAGAGAAAAGGGGATTCAGAATGTAAATGGTTGCTTTCTTAAGGAAGCAGGGCTGATTCCTGGCCTTGTGTTGTGATAATCATGCAATCCCAGAAAAAATGTGTTTGGCTTAACAATCAAGAGTTGTGCTATCTCCACATGTTCCAAATACTTTTTGAATCTGGATATCTAAATAACCCTTCTATGTATTTATAGATATGTTATCTTATGTAAATTATCATTGTTTATCTTGCTATTATAGTACAGTGAATATATAGCCCCTTACAAATACTATTGACGAAAAAAAAAATGTTCACACTTCTTCATTTCACTGAGTTTCTTCACAATAAATAAAACTTTGCAGTCATTTTCTTTCTTTCCTTTTTTTGGATCTTGTTATTGCTAAATTATTGTCAGCCTTTTATGTTAGGAATATGATTCACCTAACAGCTATTTGGGTTGGAAATATATAAACATTTTAAAACTGTATCTTTAAGAAAATGCAAAACTGTAATTAGGTGTGGTTTCTCAAATGGCCATAAGATGGAGCCAGAAACCTGGGTTGTTTAGTCTGAGTCTCAGAAGAGAGTGTGAGTGTATCTTTGTTTCCTTCTGTTGGAAAGTGTTGCCGTTCCTCCATTTCTTCTAATTGACTGATATTACTGGATTTGATGTAAGTCTGATACTGAACTGTTTTTGACACTGGAATTTGATATTTGGATTATCCCTGGATTGAAAACTGATTTAACCTGTGAATGACTTTGGACTGCCTATTTTGAACTTTGCTTAAACCTTTCTGGAAGTAAAAACCTACATTTACTGTACAGTGTATCTGTGTGCTCTGTGTGTATTATTCCAACACTACTCTCAAATACGTCTCCCTGTATGCGCTCATTCTCCTAACGGGGAATTACCTCAACATTTTATTTTAGTTTTTCATTTGGAAATGGCTAGTTAAAATTGTGGGGATTTCTAAATTGCAGTATTATTTTTTAACTGGAGGCAAACTGCCCTGAAATCTGTAAAGATTACTCTCAGATGAGAGAGTATATGATTTTAATAGAATTGGGTAAGTGCTATAGATCAGATTAATTAAAATTGCATATGTGTATATATCTGCCCCTCTCAAGGAATGGAATCCAATCCAAATGAGAAAACTCTTCTTTTATAAACCTGGCTCAGATTGTTTTTATATTCTATTTTGCTTCCAATCTTCATTTTCTTCTTCTTCAAAGAATAAACAAGAGATTTTATTTAAGGAAAGTGACAAATAGCAGCTGGAAATTTCACAGATGCTCTAGGACAATGGGAATTTTACATACATACATCTCTTGATTTCTGCTGACTGAATATCTTGTGATATTCTATTAGCAAACTATTTAAGTTAGTGAAAGCTCAGACAATTTAGTGGGAGGCACTGTGCAATCTTCCCAAATGTCCATTAGATATAACATCTAATAATTTATATTGATTTGAGTCATGTGTGTGATTATATAATTATGCAAATTGCTGTCATTTGCATCACATTATTAAGCAAATTTTGTAAATTGCTGTGAATAAGGAAATTTTAATGTTTTCAAGACTATTTTAAGTGGCTTGTCCAATGGCTTGTATTTGGGTGTAATGACATGTCTGCTATCTTGAGGGGATATCCAGACAGAAATATTGCCTGTTGCATGAAGAATCTTCTAAATGAGTTTCCACTACCTATATCTTCATTGAACTACTGAAGGCCTACATAAATCAGCTCTGATTCAATTTGAATTGCAGATTTGAATTTAAAGGTATGCTTTGATAGAAATTCAATAGAAACTGATTTGATCTGAACCAATTCAAGATTTGTCTATAGGTTACAAAGGCAAACTTTAAAAGATCTGAAGTTGTTTTATGTTGGGCAGAACACAATGAAAATACCAAAAAGAAAAGTTAGAAAAGTTTCTTCTAACCACAGACAGGTTATCTGAAAACTCTGCAAAGTCCTTCTGCTGTGTCTTCTCCCTTTTCAAAGTTAAGAAGCTTTACCTTTAGGAAAGGGGATGAAAGAGTGTGGAGGCAGTGTAGCTTCCATCTGCTGCTATAAGGAGATTGATGTATCAAAGGAAGGGCAGAACCTTCTGGAGATGGGATACACTTAAAGAAAGTATACAATGTATCAATGGGCTTGCAAGGTGAGATGGCATTTGGCTATCAAAGACACCTAAATATGAAAACATCATGTAGTGCTAGCTGTGAAACACATAGCATAAGTATAGCTGCCTGCAGTAAGTAACAGAATTTCAGGAGTACATTAACTCTTGATTATGTCAATTTAAAATATAATAATTATACCAATGATGATGATGATGATGATATATTAGAGTTATATCACATTTGTGCTGTGGAAGCTCAACCAGGGTATACAATCTTTCAATTTTATCCTCACAACTACAGACCTATGATTGGGTAGGGCTTTCTCCAATCCAATTCAGTCTGCACTACCTGAAATTGACTTGAATGACTCCATTAACTAAAGCAGCAGTAAAAAACAAAATCAATGTAAGAAGAAAAATTAAAATGATTTTTGTTTCATTTTTTTCTATTGAGTAGAGTTGAACAGTTTTAAACTTTTAAAACAGAATTATATTACTCTTGGAAAATATCTTGCATCCATATCAAGAATATTTTCAGGAACTGACAATGAGTTGTAAGGCATGCAATAAAGAACCTTCTACAATATCTCTAGGAAAACTACAGTTTTCAAACCAATGAGTTCCACACATACAAGAGGAATTAATGCAATATTCCCAACTATTTAGAAAAAATAAATGTTTTTTTGCTTGGATACATTACAATTCAGTTGAATTACATACTGGATATGACCAGACATATGAATCACTTGGAATAAATTGACCATAACTAATATAAGTTAACTCACAATTTGGTTGCATTTAAAATTTCCTTGCTTTTTAGACTAATTGTCATGTAGCAGATCTCCCACAATAGGCAAGTGGGAATTATTTATTAGTCCAAAAAGATTATAAGCTTCCTCTTTCCAAGAATGAAACCAAACCTGAAAAGGATTTAACATTTTCTTCAGAGGAAAGGAGATTTCTGTCTTGGTTTATTTGGTTCAGTTCCAGTTATATTGTTATTGGTAGCTCTTTACAGCTATCCCAATGGGCTTCAAGGACAGAGATAGACATATTTACACCTTTCCATAAAGCCTGTTCAGACTGGGCTGGTCCTGTCCATTTACTGCAATAAATGAAACTGATACTAGTTTGTGTGCACATTTAGATCATTTTGTACCATAATCTGCAGCTTTAAGATGAACAGTAATTGAACAAAATTCTGGTGTAATTGAAAACCTCCAAAGAAAATAATAAAGTGGCCAAAAATAATGTAGGACCAGCATTGTTCTTAAGATAAACAACCATCTGAAAGCCAGGTAGTGTTGGAGAGTCATCAAAATGAGAGATTGCCTTTTCTATTGTGAAAGTTGGACATTAAGATTTGTAAGAGAGGCACTTCTGGAAATTCTTTTAGGACTTCAAGTCTATAAAAAGCCCTTGGAACCAGCTCTTCGTGCCTTTAGAAGAACACTTTAGAAGATGCATAATTTAAACTATGACTTTGAATATCAGTGATATTATTGTTTACATTTTTAAGTGTGCATTACTCTTTATTTATATTGGCTTCTTTAGTTTAGAAATCCCTGAAGGAGGGATATCAATTATGTACTGTAAACAAGTAATAACATTTTTTTAAAAAGGTGAAGTCAATATGCCAAAAGTGAAAAGAACCTATTTTAGCTCACCATCTACACCACTTTTGAAGATAGTTTTAAAGATCTGTTAGTCCCTGTGTACAAAATGTGATATTTCTGCAATATTCTCAAAAATTAATGTAACATTCCCATAACTGTTTTGTTACTATTTCTGATAACTTTGCTTTCTAAATCGGTTTGTGGTTTAGGAATCTTTAAAAGTACTTTTTGAGTACATTTGTGGATTCTCACAGACCTTAATTTGAGGGAGATATATATATATATATATATATATATATATATATATATATATATATATATATATATATATATATATGTGTGTGTGTGTGTGTGTGTGTGTGTGTGTGTGTGTGTGTGTGTGTGTGTGTTTCTGATATGGATATATTCGGGTTTTCTCCCGCGTAAGATTCAAGGTATCTAGGCAACGTTTCGATGAAGTCTCATTCATCATCTTCAGGCTTGCTTCTTCGGCTCTGTGCTTCTCAGAGTGATGTGAGCTTTCAGCTGCTTCTTCCTTCTAACTGCCAGTGGGGGTGTGACTTGACTGGGTGGGGGCTTGATCCTAGATCTGACCAATCACTGTCTATCCAATACATACTTCACCTACAACGGACAAAAATACAAACAAATAGAAGGAGCACCCATGGGATCACCCTCTCACCTGTCATCGCAAACCTCTACATGGAACACTTTGAAACACAAGCTCTAGAAAAATATGATCACAAACCCAAACTCTGGCTCAGATACGTAGATGACACCTTCATAATCTGGCCACACGGAAAGAAAAACTGAACAACTTCCTCACACACCTCAACAGCCTACACCCCAAAATACAATTCACCATGGAAACAGAAGCTAACAATCAACTTCCTTTCCTAGATGTCTTGGTATACAAAAACCCAATGGCTCCCTAGGACACACCATCTACCAAAAGAAAACACATACAAACCGCTATCTACACGCACTCTCACACCACCACCCAGCACAGATCAATTCCGTAGCTGAGACACTCATCTCTAGAACAAAATGCTTAGCTGATGAACAACACCTAAAAACCGAACTAAACACTCTCACCAACGTACTAACAGCCAATGGATTTCAAAGAAAGAAGATCACCCACCTAATCCAAAAAGAAACCCCAACCAAAATCCAAGACAGAGAACAAGAGAACGGCAAAGCCCTCCTCCCATATATAAAAGGCACTACAGACAAAATCAGCAAGATCCTCCAAAAACACAACATTAAAACAGCATTCTGCACAAACAGAAAAATATCCACCATCCTAAGAAACCCTAAAGACAAAATCGAGTTAGAAAACCAAGGAGTATATGAAATCCCTTGCACTGCCTGCCTCACCACATACATTGGACAAACTAACAGAAGAATAAGTGCACGCGTTGAAGAACATAAGAACTCAATCAAAAAAGAAGAACCAACCTCTTCCCTGGTCCAACACCTCAAAGCCACAGGACATGAGATTGACTTTAAAAATACCAGAACTATCGCCAAAACTGAACACTTCAGCAGCAGAATAATCAGAGAAGCCATAGAGATAGAAAAACGCCCACACAGCATGAATAAAAGAGATGACACCTCCCGCTTACCAGCCATTTGGAAACCCGCCCTCATGAACAGACGAGTACCCAACATGATGAATGACACCAGACCCACACCCACAAGGGCCACACAAGATGCCACCACCACACTTCCACGTAAAAATCAGACTCACACCCACACAGAAGATGAGACACGACCACAGACCAGAAGCCGCACTGCAGCTGCATCACTACCCACTTCAAACCCATCTGAGCCATACATGAAGCGAACTGACCCCCACCATGAAGATGTGGCACGACCACGAACTCAAAGCCAAACAGCAAGATCCCAGCTCACCAGCTCAAATCCCCCAGCAGCTGGGACTAGCCTGAGCACGGCCAAGCCCCCACCTGAACAGAGCACGCCTCCAGCCAATCAGAACACAGCCAAGCCTCCAACCAATGAGAACACACCCCACCCAATCGGAACGCAGCCAAGCCCCCACCCAGTCAAGTCACACCCCACTGGCAGTTAGAAGGAAGAAGCAGCTGAAAGCTCACATCACTCTGAGAAGCACAGAGCCGAAGAAGCAAGCCTGAAGATGATGAATGAGACTTCATCAAAAGCGTTGCCTAGATACCTTGAATCTTACGCGGAGAAAACCCGAATAACCAAACATCCATATATATATATATATATATATATATATATATATATATATATATATATATATATATATATATATATATATATATATATATACACACACACACACACACACATACACACACACACACACACACACACACACACACTGAAACGAATAATTATTGATTTAACATTTGTGCTGCTTTCCTATTTTTACTTTGGGCTAACAGATGGATATAACTTTCAAAAAAAAATCTGTCATTTGCTGACTTCTTTATTAATTGAAGCAGACTTCAAATAAATGTAATTTCTAATTAGCCTTTGCCTCTGTTTATTTAAGGATCACATTAAATAATGATTTATTTCAAGTTGTTCTTTGTCCCATTTTCTTAATATACTTTTAGGACACTGTATAAACCTTCACAGAGCCAGTTTGGTGTTATTGTTTAAGGCACTAGGCTGGAAATTAGAAGTCCAAAAATTTCAGCCCTGACTTAAATATAGAACCAGCTGGGTGACTTTGGGCTTTAAATTTGGGAACTTTGGGCCAGTCACTTTTTCTCAGCTATAAGAAGGAAGTCCAGATCTAAAAATCTTGCCAAGAAAACTTTATGGATTTGCCCAGGCAGTTGCCAGAAGTCAATAATGACTTGAAGGCATATGCAAACATACATTTTTAATACCAATAGAATAAGTTGTTTCAGATCCCATTAATTTCCTATGTTTACTTGTATCATTTTTGGACCGGTTCTTGTCAGATACTCCGATACTATACCAGCATCACCAATCCTTCCAGATCATTATAAAGACTGCCTAAAGTCACCTTCATTTCCTCCAGCCTTGAATTTGGAAACTAATCCAACGGCTGAATGGACAGAGTGAGACAAGAGTTCCCACCCACGGAAGAAGGAGAGGCAAGAATTCCTTCCAATGAGAAAGCAGATTGACAAGAACTTCAGAGCACCAGCACTTTAAGAAAAACATGCTGCTATTGTGGAAATTCCATCTGCACCACAGCAAAGCCTGATTATAAATTGACTTAACTCCCACAAACAGCCAACATTGTGAGAAAGGACAAGCTGGGGTGGTGTGGTCTGTGCGTGATGCATCTGACCCACAGGCCGCCAGTTTGACACTCCTGTGTTATGTCCTTGAAAATGAGCCAGATGCTACAGATGTTACATTATGCAGAATGCAGCAGCCCACATAGTGATAAGAATGATATAACATCTATACCATGGGAGTTGTACTGGGTCCCATTTTGTTTCCCAGGTGCTAGGAATGACTTATAAAAGTCCTATATGACTTAAAAACTGCTTACTTCAAGAAAAATCTGCCTGCCAAAGCCATATCATTAGGAAGTACTTGGCAATTCTTCTCTTTTACATGAGGAATAGTTGGAAATTACTCAGAGATGATATTAAAGAAATGTGGATTATTTGTTAATTTTAGAGTTAAGAATTTAGCTCTCTGGTGTTTGACTGTAATAAACTTGATTTGATTTGATTTTGAGTTAAGAATTTGGTGTATTCTTTCATCTATACCTGTACCAAAGAAAATCTAAAGTTATCTATCTGTTTATTTTTATTTTTGTTGCTTTTCTCCTTGCACGTTTCTCTTGTTTTTATATTGATTTTTTCCCTTTTTCTGCCTGCCTGTCTATTTTTACCCCTTTAAAAAACAAATATCTATCTATCATCTAACTATCATCTCTAAATTCTATATATGTAAAAAAAGAGATGTCTTCATTGTAGTTCCCTTCCTGTGAAACCAATTAGCCTTAGAAATAAGTACTGCATCTGGGAAAAATAAAACCCATTGAAAACTTTACTATTTAACTTTGTGGACTTCACCACAACAAGCGTTTTATAGACAAGAAATAATAGGCAAACACAAATGCATAACCTATCATGAGATACTAAAATATTGTCAAGGGGAATAAAATCAAGAGAAGAACTGGTAGTAGAGGGATATAGCTGTCAATTTTCGTAAGATTGAGTTTGAAACATATTTGCATACCAGTGATGAAAATGTAATTGCTAAAATGTATGAAGTTTTATTTAAATTTGGAACAGAAGAAGAATAAGTGAAAGAATATATGATAAAGTGGATGAAAAAATCATTTACAATATACAGGTGGTAAAAAGGGAAAATATGTTGTTGAAATGACAATATTCAAATGTCTGCATAAAGAGGAAAAAATACAATATAGAGTCAAACAATGAGGGAAAAAAACTGAGCACCAAATTCAAATTAACGAAATTGTGGAATGCTTATTCTGTTCCTAGTGAGCTGTTGCAAAATAACAGGGAGACACAAATATTACAAAATGGCTATGTAGTTAGAGTGAGCTCTAGCACTTAGATCATTAGAGATGAGTACTCCAAGATCCTTGACAGAGTTTGGATCATCAACAAGGTCTTGACTATTCAGCTTGTATTTTATTTTCTGATTTTTTTTTTGCCAATATGTAAGACAGAGCATTTATTTGTTGAGATTTGAAGTTGCCATTTATTTGACCATTCTGATACATAGTCGAGGTCTTTTTGAAGGGTAGCAGTATTGTCTGTGGTGTTGAATAGCTTTACATCATCAGCAAAGAGAACGCAGTTGCTCTTAATATGATCACAGAGGTCATTTATGTAGAGTATGAAGAGAGTTGGTCCTAGTATACTGCCTTGGGGGACACCACTGTTGACAGGTACAGAATTTGATAGGATGCTCCCAATTTTGACCATTTGTTGTCTGTTTGACAGGAATGTTTCTATCCAGTTATGCAGGTGTCCAGAGATACCATAAGAATTTAGTTTTAGGAGTAGTTTGTCATGTACCACTGAATCAAAGGCTGTACAGAAGTCTATGTAGATTGCATCTATTGCTTTGCCCTGATTGAGTTGTGTAGTCCATATGTTTTTGCAGTGTAAGAGTTGCAGATTGCAGGATAGCTTTTTTCTGAAACCAAATTGTTTATTAGGAAGTAGTTTGTTTGTCTCTAAGTGGAGGATAATGGATTGGTTAATAATTGATTCCATGACTTTACAGGTGACGCAGCATAAAGAGATTGGTCTGTAATTTTCAACTAGGCTGGGGTCTCCCTTTTTGAAGACGGGGATGACTGTGGCTTGTGACCATAGTTTTAGCAAGGAACTGGTCCTGAAAGATTTTCAAAGATTATGCTTAGAAGTTCGGCTATGGCAGTGGATAGTTTTTTTAAGAAATAGGCACATATTCTGTCCGGTCCAATAGATAGGGATGGTTTTAGATTGCGCAGTCCTTTTTCAACAATGTCTTCTGTAAAATCAATATGTATTAGATCATTGTAGTTGTCTGTGGTTCGACTAGGAAATATTGGGCATTGCTGTTTACAAATACTGAGCCACAGAATGTGTTAAAGAGGTTGGCCATTAGGTCCTTTCAGGGGTGGGATGGACCTTGAGTCTTTTAGTTTGTTCTTTACAAAATTGTAGAAAGCGTGGCTGGAATTGGTGCATAGAACATCTTCCTCTTGTTTAATGTTATAATTGGTGCATTCAGTCTTTATCTGGTGGCATAAATTTTTGTATCAGCTTTTGAAGTTGGCAACGTGACCAGATTTGTTTTTCCACCAAAGTGATCTCTTTTTGGATTGAAGCTTCCTTATTGTTATGGGTAATCTGTTTTTTTTTTTTTTTTGGTTTTTGGAGTTGTTATTGGTACATATAGTTTGATGACTCTTTGACTTCAAGTAAAAATATGTTGTAATGGTCTTCAACAATATTGCATCCAGTGAATAGAAATTGCCAATCAAGGGATGAGAGATAGTTGTCTATAAGATCATAGTTGCCTTTTTTGAAGTTATAATTGGGGATCACATCATTGTGTTGATTTTTGTGTGGACGTATATTGAGACAAAAGTCAATCATATTGTGGTCACTGTTGGAAAGGGGTTCTTTAATTTGTATTCCATGAATTGAATTCAAACTATTGCAGAAGATGAGATCAAGGCAGTTGTTAAGTCTAGTACTGTTGGTTACTAGTTGTTCCAGTCCCAGGTTTGTTATAGCATTGTAGAAGGTTGCATGTATGGGTTCAGTTTTACATTTGTTTAGGGTCCAGTTAATGTGAGGTAGATTGAAGTCACCAAAAAAGATAAAAGTTTGTGGGCCAGATGTTGTCCATGTTAGTAGTGAATTTAGCTTGTTTACATGATCAGGGGCTCTGTAACATTGTAAGAATCGAAATGTGATATTCAAGGACAGTTCACAGACGATGGTCTCAGGAAGAGCAAGCTTTTGGGTAACTTGATGTTTTTTAGATGTAAGGACTTTTTATAGAAGATAGCAACACCACCTCCTCTACGGATTTCACGGTCTGATCGGTAAACATAATAGTCTCTTACTGTGGAAATGAAGTCAGGGAGAGATGCATTGAGCCATGTTTCACAGACAACTATGATGTTGAATTTAGCCATATTTAGTAAGAGGAGAAATTCAGGTATTTTATTTACAAGGCTTCTTGCATTGAGTAGCTTGCATTTAAGGCCAGTTGTAGTTGGAATTGAGGTAGTTAGGGGCATGCGTGGCTAGTTTTGAGTGATGGTGGGTTGAATGAGGTAGGGTTGGATGTGGAGTTGTGGGTTGTGTGACTTACTTTTGATACAATCAGCGCAGTAGTCAATGTAGAGATCCTTCTCTCCATTGTCTAGACGTCTTTTTGATGTTTAGCCGTGCTAAGATGGCCGCGCATTCACATGCTGCAGCTCAGTGCTCTTCGACTTGGTGTTTTTTATGGATGTTTTTGTGTGGATTATCTTGTATTGTGAATACCTCCTGCGGGGTGAACATACTCTACAGCAATTGTGAGCTTGTGAAGATCGGACTACAAAGCAAACAAGAGATAACAGCTAAGTTTGTTTGGAAACATAACATACCGTCCAGAGATTGCAAGGCTCCCTGGCTCTCCGTGGATTGTGGCTCCGATGAGAGAGAGGGTGAGAAGGAAGAGAAGACGAAGGGAGAGGGGGAAGAAAAGAGGCTGCAGGGCTGGTGTTTTATACAGGCTGCAAAAACAAACGAAGCGGCTACCGCTCCCAAGTCTCTTTCTGACTAATGCTAGATCCGTGGCAAACAAGATGGATGATTTAAGGTTACAGGTCTCTTCAAGTAAGTTCGTGAAAAGCTGTTGTGTGTTGTTAATCACCGAAACCTGGTTGAACCCCACTATTCGGACATTGTTATTGAGATGGACGGTTTTTTATTACATCATCTGGACAGAGACAGAAATGTGGGGAAGTGCAGAGGAGGTGGAGTGTGTATGTTTGTTAAAGAGACTTGGTGTACAAACTCAGAGGTTATAACACGTCACTGCTCTTTGGAGCTGGAATATCTGTCTGTTAGATGCAGACCCTTCTATCTCCACGGGAATTCAGCATTGTTATTATTCTTGCTGTTTACATTCCGCCGGATGCAAATGTAGATTTGGCTCTGGGCTTCCTGGGTGATGAAATTGGCAACTGCAAAGCAAATTTCCAGATGCTGTATACATTATTGCAGGAGATTTTAATCATGTAGATCTTCGTGTGGTCCTCCCTAAATTCTATCAACATATAAGGTGTGCCACTAGGGGTCGAACACCTTGGATAAGGTCTACACAAATATTGCAAATGGATACAGGGTATTACAATTACCACATCTGGGCCAGTCGGATCACTTGTCCCTGCTTTTAGCCCGGAGTATATTCCTCTGAGAAAACAGGCAGGGTCGGTAGTCAAGATGGTGAAAAGCTGGCCAGAGGGAGCAATGGAGCAGCTAAAGGACTGCTTCGAACAGACAAACTGGGAAGTTTTTGATCATCCTGATCTCGACAATCACACGGCTGCGGTGTTAGGGTATATGGCACACTGTATTGATACTGTCACGGTGGATAAACGAATCTGGGTTTATCCTAATCAAAAACCTTGGATGACCGGGAAGGTTAGACTCTTGTTGTATGCAAGAAATAAGGCTTTTAAGTCTGGGAATGATCTAGATTATAGTGCTGCAAGAACGAACTTGAGGAGAGGCATTAAGCAAGCTAAGGCCGAATATAAGAGGAGAATTGAAGATTGCTTTCTCAGTAATAACATGAGGCAGGTTTGGCAGGGGTTCAACAACTAACGAACTATAAAGCAAAAGGTCTCTTCGGATGGTAGTGCGGCGGTGGTTGAGGAGCTGAACAACTTTTTGCTCGATTTGAGATCCATCAAACTGAAACTGTCCCTTTGCCATCATCTACTCAGCAGAGCCTCCCCTTCATTGTGAATGAGCAGGATGTGAGGCAGAAAATGAAGGCGGTTAATTCCAGAAAGTCAGCTGGGCCTGACTTAATTCCTGGTCGGGTGGTAAAAGACTGTGTGCTGATCAGTTAGCTGGGGTATGGACCAAAATTTTAATCGATCCTTGACACAATGTGTGATTCCTGTTTGTCTCAAGGCTTCCACCATCGTTCCACTGCCTAAAAAGTTGCCCACAAATGGTCCGAGCGACTATAGGCGGTGGCACTAACTTCCATCTTAATGAAGTGCTTTGAGCAGCTAGTTCAAAATTATATTATCTCCTGCCTTCCCGATTCCTCTGATGGGCTCAGTTTGCTTACAAAGAAAATAGATCAACCGAGGATGCAATTATTACTGTGCTTCACATGGCCTTATCCCATTTGGAAACACCGGGAATTATGTAAGAATGTTGTTCGCAGATTTTAGTTCTGCTTTCAATACCATCATACCGCACAGATTAATAGCCAAGCTCAAAGATCTAGATTTTCCAGATTCTATTTGTTTATGGATATTGGACTTTTTAACAAATCGTCCACAAAGAGTTAAACTGAATGATTATATTTCTACTGTCAAGACACTTAGCATTGGCACTCCACAAGGTTGTGTCCTTAGTCCACTACTGTTCTCCATCTATTCATCTGATTGCACAAATAAACATCCCAACAATAGGATAATGAAATTTGCAGACGATACTACGTTTGTAGGACTTATTTCTGGGGATGATGAGTCTGCATATCGGGATGAGGTATTACAGCTATCCGCTGGTGCAAAAATAATAATCTTCTATTTAATATTAAGAAGACCAAGGAGGTTATAGTGGACTATAGGAAAAAAGAGCAGACATTCAGCCACTGTATATAGAGGGAGTTCGTGTGGAACAGGTGGTTGAATGTAAGTTTCTCGGGACCATCATTACAAATAACCTGACCTGGAGTGCAAACACCGCTGCTTTAATTAAGAAGGCACAACAACGGTTGTATTTACTAAGGATTCTTAGGAAACAACAACTGGCTGAGAGTCTACTGACTACCTTCTATCGGAGTTCAATTGAGAGTATATTATCCTACTGTCTCTGTGTATGGTTCTCGAGCTGCACAGTGGCAGAGAAAAAGGCAATTCAGAGGGTGATCAAGACGGCCCAAAACATCATTGGCTGCTCACTCCCCTCTTTGGAAGAACTGTATAGGAATAGACGTAAGAGGAAGATACTTAATATATTGAATGACTCCTCTCATCCGGGACATCAGCTCTTTGAACTATTACCATCGAGAAGGAGATTTAGGGTATTAAGAACAAGGACGACCAGATTTAAGAACAGTTTTTATCCAAGTGCAGTTTTGAGTTTGAATGCAGGGTCATAAGATTTTGTGGAATTAAATGCTGAGAGTAATGGGGTATTTACATTTTTAAATTGCATAGAGATGATTGTATGGTTGGTTGTGTTTAGTTTAATTTTTCTTTTTAGTGGTGTTTGTCCAGTTTTTACTTTGTGGAAGAGCACCTCATTTCGTTGCACCCGCTTGCGAGTGTAATGACAAATAAATTCTTATGTCTTATGTCTTTTGAGTTCCTTGCAGAGTTCACGGTGGTGGATTCTTTGCAGTATGGATAAGTCTGGTCTTGAGCGAAGTTTTTTGTGGTTGGAATTGGTTTCTGCAATGGCGTTTATTGTATGAATGAATATGCGCTTGCTGGACTCATTTTTGCAAACAACTCTACAAAATTTTGGGGCCACCGAGCCATCATTGTATTTGGACTCAGGGCCATCTCTGGTTATTTCAATGATATCTTCAGGAGAGATGTTTGTTGTATTTGAGTTGCTTATGATATTACGAACTTTGGTGATATCATCTGATTCATTGGTGTCTTCAAGTCCAAATAAGTTGGCATTTGGACGTTTCTGATCACATTCAATGGTGTCTCTGATGAATAAGGAGATATCATTGGTGGAATTATTTGATGGGATAGTACTTATTTGTGGTTGTGGTTTGGTGGTTATTGTAGTTGTGGTAGTGGTTGTTGAGTTGGGATTTGATTTTGAGCTGATAGGTAGTCGCTTATCAGTGCTGTATTTTTTTTTCCAAGAGAAATTAGGCTTTCTTGTATAATTGTTTCAAAACGTGTTGCTAAGCATTTTTCTATTGAGTGCATGAGTGATTCTATGCTATCAACTCTGTCAGACAGGTACTTGGTTTGTTTAGCTTAGGAAAACATGATGGACATAGACAAAGGAACATATCTGATGCTTTTAGGAGATCAGCTAGGTCTTTGTTTACGTTTAAGCAGGCAAGGTGGGCTTGATTGTCACATAGGTTGCATTTGATGTTATTTTCGCTTTCATTGATGGTTTTAAGACATCTGAAGCATGTACAGGAGTCTGGGAGGTCATTGGTAGAGATGTTATTTTTTGTTGTTGTTTGGTAGTGGAGGATTTGGAGTTTCTGGAGTTTCTAGCTGGCATAGTCAATGACAATAGTATACTAAACAATTACAATAGCTAATTAATGTGATAGGTAGTTGTTTAATGAATGTTGGTAATTAATAAATGTTAATTGATAAGTTAGAGAACAAATCTAACAAATAAGTTAGAGAATAATGCTGCTGCAGGATGGTTTTCAGAACTATGACAAGAGTGTGCTCTCTCTCTCCTTGTCATTTTATAATACTTGTTTGAAGCTTGAAAATTCAATTAAAATTCAGCAGACAATACCAAGGACTAAAGGCCATAAGAGAGTTAGAATGGAATCCTGACTCTTTAGCTGCTGAGGAATCCAGCAGCCTCCTTTGTTGGCATTTAATATTGATGGTTTGTATGAAAATGTTAAAACATCCGATTTCACTCATGACTCACTTGAAGTTTAGCAAACATGCTGTTTCAAGCTAAGCGTTTTCTCAGTGTTGAAAGCATGAGTGTCAGCCTTGCCATTTAGATGCCACCCAGCTAACGGAGGAAATGTGACAGATGTTGTGGGTAAGCACCGTGACATGATTTATCCTGAATGTGCCTCGAGAGCAAATGCTTAGCCTTTGATGAGCTAGATAAACCATTGGAGGCAGTACTAAAACAGAGCAACATTAACATGCTTAAATAGTTACCACAAAGACATCTTGAAAACTTCCTGTGATATATTCACTTCTACAAGTGTAATTCCTGTGACTTTATTGCTGATTAACACCAATGTTATATGAAACGCAGTCAGCCTTTTGTAAATGCAATTCCTAAAGCAGGGTTTGGAGCTGTGCTTGTAAAACCCAAATCATCAAGAAAGAAAAAACAACAAAGGCAACTTGTCTCCAAATAACTCAGTGTTGTACACTCACTTTGAAGATAAAGTCCCAGGTCCACCTTGCCCACTCTGACCTCCATATCTTCTGCACTTGCAATTCCCAGCTTTAAAGTAACATTTCCCCCTCTTTATTCAATGCATTTTTGGCCATCTAGCATGCTTCATCAAAGTCATGGCTGTTGATAGAGCTGGGGGCTGGAATTGGACCAGCTTCTGCTGGTCTCTTTTCCCTGCTTCAGGCACGCTCCCTTCTTGTGTTGTGGTTAGCCGCAGCAGGTGCGGATGGTGGAGGAGAGCAAGAACTCAGATGAGGTGCCGGGACCATCAGGGAGTGGACTGCTGCCTTCAGGGATTGTGGGAGCTGGCAGCAGTGATGAGGAGGTTCCCGAGGAGCCTGTGCCAAGTGCGCGTGAGCGCAGGATGATTCGTAGAAGAGAACAGCTGGAGCAGCACAGGCAACTCAGGAATAAGGATGCAATGTAATGGCCCCTTCCTCCAGGGAATATAAGCCTGGTTTCAAAAGGTTTTTGCCTTTGCAAAAGGCAAAAACTCTCTAAGAACCCAGCATTGTGTGTAGAGACTCTGACTTATCTGAAGAATTCTGTCAAGGCTTTTCTGGTTGGACTAATTGGCTGCAAGCCATCTTTTATCTACAACAGAAGTCAACCAAGAAGAAAAAAAAAAAACTCACCCCCAAAAAAAAAAAAAAAAAAAAAAAAAAAAAAAACCTCAAACAAAAAAAAAAAAAAAAAAAAAAAAAAAAAAAAAAAAAAAAAAAAAAAAAAAGACCCCCCCCCCCCCCCCCCCCCCCCCACCCCCCCCCCCCCCCCCCCCCAAAAAACCACCAACAAAAAAAAAAAAAAAAAAAAAAACCACCCGCCCCCCCCCCCCCCCCCCCCCCCCCCCCCCCCCCCCCCCCCCCCCCCCCCCCCCCCCCCCCCCCCCCCCCCCCAAAAAAAAAACCCCCCCCCCCCCACCCCCAACCAACAAAAAAAACACAACCAAAAACCAAAACAAAAAAAACAAAAAAACACCACAAAAAAAAAAAAAAAAAAAAAAAAAAAAAACACCAACAAAAAAACACCCCCCCAAAACCCCCCCCAAAAAAAACAAAACCGACCCCCCCCCCCCCCCCCCCCCCCCCCCCCCCCCCACCCCCCCCCCCCCCCCCCCCCCCCCACCCCCCAACACAACACCCACACCAACAAAAAAAAACAAAACCACCCACCAAAACCCACACCCCCCCCCACCCCCCCCACCCCCCCCCCCCCCCCCCCCCCCCCCCCCCCCCCCCCCCCCCCCCCCCAAACCCCACCCCCCCCCCCCCCCCCCCCCCCCTATCCCCCCCGGTCCTTTGTAGATTAAAGCCGTGAAGGTTTGAGTTGCTGTGTTTGTTTGAGATTTTCTTGCTGGTAACAGGGTTGGGTCAGAACATCTTGTCATGGGAAACACTGTCTTTGCCATTTTGGTTTGAACTGTAGGTTACTGAAACATCAGATGTTTCTTCATTTGTAATAACGTAGTAGTTATCAGGTTTTACATTTACACTTTCTATACATGGATGTAGTACTCTTTTAAGAGAATATTAAACCTGGTGGTTTTTTTTTTTAAAGACAAGGTAATCCTGTGGTACATAGTTGATTTAAACAAGGTTACATATTATGGCACACATAAAGCAGCTTTTTACTGCTTTCACTAATTTTCAGTCTGTAGTTGATACTTTTAGTCTGGTTATTGCCTGGAACTGTTATGGGTGTCTTATTTTGCCTATTCCATTTGGGTGAGGGATATTATTCAATATAAATGGTACATAAATGTTTCTTTTTCTGAGATTCAACTTTTGTGGTTAAAAGGAAGAAGGTCCTTCTGCCCTTCAAGAAAATAGCTCCTTTTTGAAAAAGACAATTTTATCTCTCTGGACATTGGCGCTCACAGAAGGAGGCAAGGGAAGCAAGTGATAATGTGCATTGCAGCATAATATCTAAAATAATTTTATAAATTATGTTGCAATGTACATTTTCCTACAAATTATGGAAGAACCCCCCAAAACCTTTTGTTTGGGTTTGTATGGGTTATAGTCATCAAGTTTTATCAAATTAAGAATTAAAACTGATGAGTTCCTAAAAGATTTGGAAACATAACATATCAATTAAACCCATTAGAAATAAAATGTTTTTTCCTGAAAAAAACAACAACCTTATTGTTAACAAATAATAATAATTAGAAAAGTAACATTGCTTTAATTGCAAGTATCTTGAATAAGTGGCAAATAATTTTCATTTTGGGGATTCCTAACAGGGTCTTACTGAAGGATCTAAGCCCTAGAATCACACTTTAAGAAACACTGGCTTAACACAATGGAACAGCTCAGTTCCTTCAGTGACCTTGACAGGATTATTGAATGGAACAGTATTGCCCGATACAGTAACTTTTTTTTCCAGTAAGAAATTAAATTAAGTGAAATCCTTAATGGGGATGAAACTCATAGAGCTCTTCAGAAGTAAGGGAAACGAATTCACATAGGACAACAGCCCCCAATCTTTTGGGCACCAGGGAACAGTTCCATGAAGAAAACATTTTTCCCGGACTGGAGGGGCTGTGGTTTTGTGTGCTGCCTGCATCCCATGGATGGGCCTTTGCTTGTTTGTATGGCCTGGTTGCTGGCATGCTGTGGATCAGTGTTAGTCCACAAAACAGGAGTTGGGGACCCCTGACCTAGAAAGTAGAACCCAAAAGCCAAATCTGGAAAAAAGAAATGGTAAACATGTATATACTGTTGCTAAGAAACAAGGCATTTAAATTATATTTCAATGTCAGAAGTTAAGGCTTTCAGCTTACAAGTCACTTCTCAAGTTCATCAGTGAGAATCAGATTTTCATTAGTAGTGTTTGAGGTGAAGAAGGGTCATATTAAAGCTACAAGAAAGCTACAAGAAAATAGCTTTAATTGTTGTAAATTGATGATATTACATGTTACAAATGAAGGTGAATATACGTGGCCCAGGATAATGTTGCAATCTGAGTCGGTCACAAAAAGAATACTAAATAGAGATAAGAGAAGGTGGTAGGTGATTTTGGCAAGTGTTTCACCAATGGGGGATTGCCCAATAAATTAATTGAGGAAGGATCAGGATATGCAAACATCAATTTTGATTCCCTGCACAGATGTGGCAGCAGGGAATATAAGATATAAGAGATCTAACACAGAAACAAGCAGGGTAGAGTGAGAAACTACAATTTACTTCCTGTGAACTTGCAGCATTTTGCAAAGGGAGTTGATTCATATAAGAGTGCTAAGATGTGTATGGGAGTAAGAAAGAGGTGGGGATGCTAGATTTTCAACAAGCCTGTCTTCAAAATAAAGAAAAAAGTTCACAGAGTTCAACAGCTTATTTTGGTGAAAGTCATTGCTGTACCTTTGTTATACTCTTGACCATTCGATAGCTGTTTTTTTTATTGCAAAGTGATTTGTGCCTGTCACAAGTGCTGGTTTATTTTATTGTATGTCCCAGAGGGAAGAAAAAGGAATCACTAGTGTCTCCTTCCACTAGTTGGAGATATGACACAAAATTGGGCAGATTCTTTTTAAAATCTTGGAAAAGCTAATTTCTTCAACCCAGGACAGAGTCTGTTTTAACACATGCACTTTTCATTAGGAATATATGTTTAAACTGTTCAAATGAGTTAGCTTATATACTTCTTTGAAAAATTAAAGTTTAAAACTATATACTGTACATGGGATTCATAATACCAAGTCACAGTATTTGATATCCAATAGTGTTTTATCATGACCTTTGCAAAATTGAGACTGTAATCCTATACCCTTGTTTATTTATTATGTAACTATGCCCCTTCATAACTATTTAAATTAAAGGTTTCCCTGTCCAGTCATGTCTGACTGTAGGAGATGGTACTTATCTCTGTTCCTTGGAAGAGGGAGCCAGTGTTGTCCAAAGACATTATTTGTGTGATGTAGCCAGCATGGCTACATTGCAAAGATCATGGAATGGTGTTACTTTCTCACCAAAGTGGTACCTATTAATCTACTTGCGTTTGCATGCTTTCAAACTGCTAGGTGGGCAGGAGCTGGGCCAGGAATGGGAGCTGACCCCATTTTACAGCGCTTGGGCCTTGAACCAGGGTTGTCAACTTTCCAGCTGACAAGCTCAGCATTATTAACTGCTGAGCCATTACACCCCCCATAACTATTTACACACATATAACACATATCAACTACGTACATACAATAGAGCATACATATTATTGTTCCATGCCTATATCAATCTATCCCGATGGGAGAGTGGTGAAAGTGTAGTATTGCAGGCAAACTCTGCCCACAGCCTGGAGTTTGATCCTGATGGGGCTCAATGTTTATTCAGCCTCCCATCCTTCTGAGGTTCATAAAATGAGGAGCAGATTGTTTGGGGCACTATGTAAACAATGCTTGTACATTATAAATCACCCATAGAGTGCTGTAAAGTGTTATGGGGCAGTATACGTAAATGTTGTTGCTATTACTATCCTGCAAAACCTTTTAAATTGGTCAGTTCACACATTGTATGCCACATATTCTGACTGAACACCAGTGTTACTTTGAAACAGTTTCTATCTTGAAATGATTAAAGATCAGACAAAATGTGAATTTGAGAAGATAACTTTAGTATTCATTCAATCAAGTTTGCTCAGAGAAGCTAAAATTGAAATATGCAGCATAAAATTAACTTTTACATTCAATAAATGCTGGAAAAGCTTGTATGAATTTCTCAACCTACAGTTCTCAATGTGTTGAATTATAATCTCCATGAACCCTCACCAACACAACTTTGCTAAAGCAATGTTTATTTGTTATGTCCAGCAAGTCTTCACTCCGGTCTGCTTTTTGAGCGGGAGCTCGAGAAGCCTCTGATTGGCTGAGCTGTTTGACAGTTCTGTATAAAAGGAGCTGTCAAACAGAATCAGCTGTCTCTCTCTCTCTCTCGGCTGTGCTGCGAGCTCGCGACTAGCCGTGGCTGGGATACATGTTAGCCAATAAAGCCTGTTAACTTTATATTGCTTCTGTTCTTCTCTCCCGTGTGCCAAACTCAAAACTGGCAATGAGGATGGGATTGTTAGCGAACTGAGGCAATTCTGAGGCAGAGAGAGAGAGAGAGCACCACAAGGCTGAAGTCACTACAAGAGCTGACACTAAGAGCTGTCACTAACAAGCGGAGAAATGGCAGCACCGCCGAACTTCCCACCCTTTCAGCTGACCACCAAGATGTGGATATCATATATCAACAGATTTGAATGTGTCATGGATGCCATGAATCTATCTAACATTCCTCCAAACAGGAAAAAAGCCTATTTCCTGAGCTTTTGCAGGGCAACCGTCTTTGTCATGGCCACCGCCTTGCTGTCACCTCAGACAGTCAAGGCTGTCACCTGGGAGGAGCTGCAGGAGGCACTTGGAAACCACTATGCCCTGAAACCATCATGCATCGCCTGCCGCCATGTCCTCCAATGAAGAAGTCAAGTGGAGGAAGAGTCTCTGAGTGAATATATGGCAGCCCTGTGATCAGCTGATCTCCAATGTGGTTTCCGAGACCAGCTCATCTGTGGGGTGAGAGACCTTCAGCTACAACAACGGCTGCTGGCAAAAGCCGACCTCAACTTAAAACAGGCAATCGAGGAATCACAAGCAGCCAAACTGTCAAACCTATCCGCAGCAGAGATCCAAAAAGCAAGCAGACTTCTCAGGGTAAAACCTAGCTCTACAGTTCACTATGAAGAGACATACTTCAAAGAGGAATACTTCAAAGAGGAAGAAGCAGTACATCGCCTCAAAACACCTCAACCCATGCAGAGAAGAAGTCTCCCTACAGACAAGAGACAACTGACACCACAGCTGATTTGCTTCAGCTGTGGGGAAAACCATCTGAAAGCCACTTGCCATTTCAGAAATGCAGTCTGCCTCAAATGCCAAAAGAAGGATCACCTGGCTAGAATTTGTCAAGCACCAAGAAACACAAACCAGCCACCTCAACATCTGAACCAGCCAAGAAATTTCAAACCCAAAGAGGAATGCTATGCCATCAGTAAAACATTCCCAAGAGCTGAGTCACTGCCCTATTGTTTCAATATTAATAAATCAATGTTGATCTTCTCCTAGAAGGCAGTCCCTGTCAGATGGAGGTAGTCACTGGGTCCTCACTATCCCTCCTCTCCTGGAAGACACTGAAGAATCTGGTGCCAGACATCAAAAAGAATCATCTGAATCCCTGCAACCTGGCCAGTCCTCAGAACAGGCATGTTCCATATTCAATACAACAATTTTTAAGGGTCACCTGCCACTAATTATTGTAAATGGGTGCCTGCCAAGCTTACTGGGTTTGGACTGGTTCCATATATTAGGACTACAAGTGACTGAAGTAAATGCAGTCACTCTCCATAACCTAGAACAACTTCTTGCTAATTATTCAGAAGTTTTTGATGACAAACTTGGCTGTTACAATGCACTCCTATTTCCCTTAATTTGGACCCACAGATAGCTCCAATATGCCTCAAACCACGCAGAGTGCCATTGGCATTACATTCTAAAGTGGATGCCCAACTTGACAAATTAATTTCCCAAGGAGTTCTGGAGCCAATTGATTTTGCTAAATGGGAAACCCCTATTGTCATTCCTTTGAAACAAGATGGGTCCTTTAGAATTTGTTCAGACTACAAGTCAACAATCAACAAAGGGCTCCAACCAAATGCATATTCTGTGCCAATCATACAGCACCTGCTGCACTCCCTCGGTAAAAGTTCCATCTTTACCAAGCTGGACATGACTCAAGCATACCAGCAATTTCCAGTGGGCAATAAGACAGCAGAGGCCCAAACAATTATCACTCATAGGGGTGCTTTCAAGTGTAAGCGTTTACAATTCGGTGTCAGCGTTGTCCCTGGGATATTTCAATCAATCATGGAATGCTTACTGTATAATATTCCAGGTGTCATCTCATACCTCGATGACATCCTCATTGCTGCTGATAGCCCACAAGAACGTTTGGCACGATTACAAAAAGTACTCCAGTGTTTTCAGAATACTGGCCTAAACTAAACAAAAAGAAATGCATTTTCACAGCCTCCCAAATAAACTTCCTAGAGTGCCACATTGACCCTGTTGAGTCCAAAGTACGAGCTATTCAGGAAGCCCCTGCGCCTTATAACAAAACTGAGCTGCAAGCCTTTTGGGGGGTTACTTAACTTCTACAGCTCTTTCCTGCCCCACAAGGCTACTGTAGCAGAGCCTTTGCACAGGCTTTCGGATTCCAAGACACCTTGGAAGTGGGGAGACATAGAACAGGCCTCGTTCCTAGCTGTCAAATCCCTGCTCACTTCAGCCAAGGTACTCATACAATTCAGTGATGTTCTTCCTCTTATCTTAGTCTGCGATGCTTCCCCTTATGGGATTAGGGTAGTCCTAGGCCACAGATTACCAAATGGCCAGGAAGCTCCTTATTTGCCCTACCGCTCCCACCGCCTCCACAGAGGCCCATTTGGGCAAGCCCCCCCAATTCCTATCTAACAAAGGGGGAGCTTGGAGGCACCCGCAGGACACCACCACCCCCACGCACGGCGCAGCCCCCCCCACCACCCTTTGTGCGCCTTGCCCCCCTGTTGCTTCCCCCCATCCCGCAGGGGAGGGCCACCCACCCCCCCCCACACAAGCGGGCCCGGGGGGGTTGCGCCCTTTCTCAGCCGGTTCTTTCCGGGCCAGAGCGGGGGCGCGGCGGCGAAGCGGGCCCCCCCTCTCTCTCCTACTCTATGTAACCCCGCCCGCCACCCCCATGCTCAGCTGCACCCGCCCCCCCCCCCCCAACTCCTCCGCCCACCGAGCCTTCTCCCCCCCCCCCCCCCCCCCCCCCCCCCCCCCCCCCCCCCCCCCCCCCCCCCCCCCCCCCCTCCCGCCTGCCCCGCAGCCCGCGGGGAGGTTTAAAAAAACCCGCCCCCCCCCAAAAAAAAAAAAGGCGCGACACGTGGCTCCCGCGTGCAGGGGCCCGCCACGCGGAGGAAACCCCCCAACATCCAGCTGCCCCCCCACGAGGATGCAATCCCAAGGCCTAGCCTTTTTTCAAAAGAAGGCCCGCCCTTATTAGGAACACGTTATTTAAGAATCTCCAAGTCTGAGAGAAATTATAGCCAAATAGACAAGGAGGCATTGGCTGCTGTGGCCTCAGTCAAAAGGTTCCATGAATACCTGTATGGACACCAGTTTGAGCTCATCACTGATTATCACTATTGCTGGGTATCCTTGCAGGTGACAAACCCAGCCTGCAAATCCTCTCCCCAAGAATGACTCACTGGATCATTTTCTTAGCAGCATACAGCTACAAGTTAACTTAAAGACCTGGCAAACATGTGGCCCATGCTGATGCCCTGAGCAGATGCCCATTGTCCACCTTGGTTGCTGATCCTGCCCCATCAGCCTCAGTATTCCTGATGGAAGATCTACAATTGCCACTTACAGCCGATGACCTCGCCTATGCCTCCACCAAAGATACATAGCTGTCCCAAGTTCTGGACTGGGTGTGAAGGGGGTGGCCCAGGAAAACCCCTCCAGTGGAGTTTCGCCCTTCCAAGGCTCACCAAACTGAGCTGAGCATGCTGAAAGGGTGTTTGTTGTGGGGAAATCGAGTGGTAATTCCACACCAACTGAGGCCTCGCATCATTGAAGTATTCCACGAAGGTCACCCTAAATAGAATGAATAGAATGAACAATAGAATGAAGGCTCTGACAAGGAGCTAAGTGTGGTGGCCAGGACTGGATGAGGCAGTTGCTAAGTTCAAAGTTGTTCTACCTGCCAGATGTCCAGGCCTGCACCCCCAGCTGCCACTCTAGGGGAATGGGAATACACCAAAACACCATGGTCTAGGTACATGTGGATTTAGCAGGCCCCATGCAAGAAAGAACTTCCTAATCTTGGTAGACTCATTTTCCAAATGGGTCGAGCTGGTTCTCCTCAAGTCAACCACTTCAGAAGCTGTAGGCCGGGTCTTAGATAACATTTTTGCATCCCATGGGTATTCCGACACCCTGGTTTCAGATAACTGGCCCCGATTCACTTCCACCACCTTCAAGCTGTTCCTGGCCCAAAGGGGCATCAGGCATGCCCTAGTTTCCCCTTTTCACCCAGCTCCCAATGGACTGGCAGAGAGGGCTATAAGATCTGCTAAAGAGGCCCTGGGAAGAATGGCAGAAGGGGACTGGTCTACCAAGGTAGCTCAGTACCTATTAACCCAGCATACAATCCTGACTGCAGCCACCAACCACACCCCAGCAGAATTATTAATGGGAAGGAGACTACGAATACTCCTCGACAGGCTGCACCCTACCTACATATCCAGGGCACCCCTAAACTCAACTAGCAGAATGAGGGAATTTAGACCTGGAGACCTGGTCTACTCCCGCAATTACGTGGGAAATCCCCTATTCTGTTCCGCCCAGGTGGGTGGAACAGAAAACAGGCCCTAAATCATATAGGGTCAGGTTGGCCGATGGAAGACTATGGCGCCAGCACATGGACCAACTAAGGATCCGTTGGAGTGCCCCTGCAGGTCCCTTCCAGAGGCCGAAGCCACGGACACCGAGTGGGACAATGCCAAAGTCCCTCAAAGGCTGATTCCTGGACAGTGGTTTCTCGCTGAGGCCTTACCTGGTGAAGCCACACCACTGATGACCAAAGCCCGCTTGCCACCTTCCAAAGAAGTCCCGTCAACATTTGAAGCCCTCCCGCAGCCAACCAAGATCGCCCGGGGAGAAGAGATGACACTGCCCCCAGTGGAAGGCTCCAGCACAACAACAGGTCCTTCGCCATTGCTGCTGACTGCAGGACTGAGATGATCTGGGTGAGGGAGGCGTTGCTCCAACTACCTGGACAGTTACACATGCGCATTTCCAGGGGGAAGGAGTGTTGCATCCAGCAAGTCTTTACTCCAGTCCGCTTTTTGGCTGAGCCGTTTGACAGCTCCATATAAAAGGAGCTGTCAAACGGAATCAGCTGTCTCTTTCTTTCAGGTGCTGCCGCGAGCTCGCAGCTAGCCACGGCTGGGATATATGTTAGCCAATAAAGCCTGTTAGCTTTATATTGCCTCTGCCTCTTCTCTCCCATGCACCAAGCTTAAAATTATTGACATTTCGCACCTTTACACAAGTTTATCCCCAAACATCAGCAAAGCATACATTTTATATTTGGGTAATCCAATTTAACCCACAGTTACTGTATATCTAGTAAAGTAGGGGGAAAATTTCCTAAATGAAACATTGCCGGTTTACATATTAATACCATTTTCCATTTGAATTGCAGTTCCTTTATCTAAAGCTCAATACGGCTCTAGGAAATTGAAATGGCTAGCTGGAAAATCAGTTCTGTAAGTCAGTACTGAAACAGATGGAATCTGATTCAATATAAGGAACTGTTAATGTTCAGCATTTATACAAATACATTGAATTACATTCTATCTCTTCTAATTAGAACAGAAATAATGTATGAACAATAACCCTAAACAATTTTACTTGAAATATATTACTAGTAGAAATGATTTGTGTACCAAGCTGAACTGTAATGATAAAAAATATGTTTAAGTAATCAAGTCAACTCAAAATGGTTTATATATACCAAATAATGGTACATCTAGATATTATTTTAAATATATATCCCAGAATTATATAGAATAAGTATATATTGTATACAAAATATAAATCTAAAGAAATATATGATATACATGTTCATTATATGAATATTACTATTGTACAAAGTGAAATAATTTGTAATCTTTTCATCATCCTTAACATGAAATATACTAAAATAAAATGAATCTAAATGTGCCATAAACTGGAGCACTGAGAAGTACTGTACTTCTTAGAAGTACATTCTAGAGCAGAAGCATCATTACTTTATTACATCTGTTCTAGTCTTGGTTTTTGCAAAACAGATTGTGTAGTCATGGATCAAAATTATCAATGAAGTTAATCTTCGGCAGCATTAAACTGACCCTGCCTGATCCAGCAATTCCAAAGTTGTGATCTTGTGTATGAGTCTCTAATCAAGAACTACATTCTAGGGCAGGGGTGGCTAACTATGACCTCTTTATAACCTGTGAACTACGTTGGCTTAGGAATTCTGGGAGCTGAGTTTAATCACGTGTAAGTGAAATCTTTTCCCATATGGATAAATAGGGTATCTAAGGTTCTGGGTGTACACTGAGATTCTAAGTAAAAGCATTGTAATTCCAAAACATACATGCATTCTATTAACCAGTATGACCATTATTTCTAGAACCACAAATATTTGATAGATTTTCAGGTTCCATGAACTGGGAAAAAATCTTTTATTTCTTAGGTGTATTAATTTGCTGATAGTCACTGAAACCATGAAAACTCTTTGACTAAGCCAGGAATATCCTTGAGAAAACAATAATATTCTATTATCTGATGAAAGGGATTCAAGATCACTGTTGTACGCAATACGTATGAAATAATAATAATACTCTTCAATAAAATTCACTGACAGCAGAATATATTTTATTTCTTGGTTTATATTGTAAAGAATTTAGAGAGGGGGAAAAGTTCAGGATTAATTATACATAATTTGTTTTACATGCCAAGAAGAGAACAAGCTGTGCCATTTTTCCTGGCATAAGATTTTATTTATTTGTTTGATATAGATTCTATTTTGTTTCCTGCAGGAATTTCCTTCTATTTTATCCAGAAAATAGCAATGTTCTCAGGTAGGTTGTTGAGAGATAGTAGCTGGCCCAAAGTCACCAACATAAAGACAGATTTTAACCTAGCTCTACTGAATCATACACCTGTGATTTAGTTTTCAATCCCCACAAAATATTTTCCTCCCTTTGATTAAAAACACATGCTATTGCTCTATATATAATAGCACAGTATTATTAGCCCGTGAGTCACCAGCTTCTTTACCTGACCTCACAATTGCCAATTCAACCATTTATATTCAAGACATCATGCTTCTTGTATAAGGTTAAAAAGTAATGTGAATCTATAGCAAAATACAAGGTAGTTTCAGCTTCTCATAGCTGGAAAAGAAATAATTTTGATGGGGTGGAAAAAGAGTACATTCAGACATAAGAGGATAGATTTCTTATTGGATCTTATTAGTGAACCAATAGTTCAATACTGTCATCAGGGGCAAGATTTTTTAAAATCCTACTTCAGACACAACAAGGATACCATAGGGTACTTTTCTATATGCATGTGATATTTTTGCCATTTCGTAATATATGCCACCACTCAGGTAGACATGAGACAGGGAGACTTATGCTACAAATCCACATTATAATTTATCTACTAAAGAAATGACACATTTGACTCCTAAAGGATTCACACTTACCGATAAATTAGAACTTCATCATCAGAGCAGTTATATTGTAGCTGGTACATTTTAACTCTTGGTGCTGACTTGCTTACTGTCCATTTGACTAAAGCTGAAGTAGTTGTCACCTCAGAAACCAAGACTGCCCTATCTGGTGGTCCTTTGTTTTCTCCTCGATTTGACTTGCTGGAACTTGTGATGTCAGAAAATCTTGATTTAGGAGGGGCTGTCCGGCCTGTACCATTGCTGAGATGTGGAAGCTGGACAATGGATAATTCAATTGTTGCAGTAGACTCTCCAGCAGCATTTGCTGCTATGCATGTGAATACTCCTAAATCTTTTGAGGTTGTGATAAGGATTTCCAAAGTGCCATTGTCATAAACTACTGTTCTTGAAGAATTGCCCATAAGTCGATCATCTGGAGCAACCCAGTGAATGATGGGAGATGGATCTCCAATAGCTTTGCACTTTAAGGTAGCGGTTTGTCCTTCTAAAACTAAAAATTTGTGAGTGTGCTGAGTAATCAAAGGTGGCTCACAAACAAATTCCTCTTCCCGGACATACCAAAAATATCTTCCCTTTAAAGCTGGAGGAGAAGCACAAGTTTCCATATCATCATCCCTATCCAGACGCCGTAGCCACAGTAGCTCACAGTTACAATGCAAAGGATTTCCTCCAAAGCTTAGAGATAAAGGTGGAGAAAATGGAGTTGTAGTTAAAGAAGACATTTGAGACCTGGCAAAAATGGGATCAGGAGGAAGCTTCTGAAGTCTGTTGGAAGTTAGATCCAACCTGGCTAGTTTCTGAAGATCTGCAAAGGTCCCCTCTGTGATATAATCTATCAAATTGTGATCCAAACTAATCTGGTGCAAGTTTATCATCTTCATTATGGATTCCCAAGGGATGCTTCTGAGGTTATTATAAGAAAGATCCAGATCTTCTAAGGTAAATAGAAAGTCTTCAAAAGCTTCATCTGAAATATAATTTAGTTGGTTGTTGTTTAGAATCAAGTGCTGAAGGTTAATCAAGCCCCTCAAAATGTCCTCCCCAATGTCAGGCAACCTGTTACTGTCTAAATGCAAAGATCGTAGGCTTTCTAAATCAAAGAAAGAATAGGGCTGAATGTAACTGATGGTATTTCTAGACAATGTGAGGTCAACAAGGCCAGTCATGTTGGCAAAGTCCTGTCTGCTTATGTTAATTATAAAATTGCCCCCAAGTCGGAGTTCAACAGTCCTCCTGTCTATGTTTGGTGGTACAAAAAGAAGTCCTTTTGAAGGGCAGAGAGTTCCCAGAGACTCAGACAGATTTTGACAAACACAGTATTTTGGACAGGCGTGAACTGCAACAATCACTCCAAACACCAGGATGCTGCAGTACAGTTTTTCCATGGTAAATCAACGATGGGGCCTGCAAGAATGAGAAACAGTTATACTTTAGAGAATTGCCTTCATATCTATATATAAATAATAATAATTAAAGAAATCCTAAAGCAGCACATTTTAAAATCCAGTGGCATCTGAAGTGTTATTTTACCAAGCAAGATATGACAAATGTATTTAAGCAACACCATTTAAGCATACACAGAATTGTTCTTTGTGGCTGTTTTCCAGATACTTTTGGTACTTTTTGAAAAGATTAAATCTGCTGCTTTTTTCTGTATATTGACACCAATGGCATCTCTTTTATTATGAGAACTATTGCTTATTTAGCTAATCATAAAATACTACTTCAGCTGCAGAGTGCAAACGTTTTTTGGGGGAGGGAAAATCTTACACTTATTTAATTCCTTGCAAACATCTCTGGGTTAGGAAAAAGCCTGGAAGTCATTTGATAGTTCACTTGCAGTTTGTTCCAAACTCCAAGCAGACCTGGAGCAAATTTAAGACCAAGATACTGTAGGAAATCACACACACACACACACACGCACACGCACACGCACACGCACACACACACACCAAAACATGAACTCCCCCTCCCAGTGGAGTATTGACTAAGCATATGCTTAGGGCACCACGCCCAAAGGGGGCACCACAAAGTTGAGAAAGAAAAAAAACCCAATGAAGATTTGTACAAAATCTTGCATGTACAAAGGAAGGGGGAGCATGAAGGTTTGTGAGTGCTTAGGCTACCAAGTGAAGCTTTATCCACCACTGCCCCCTCCCCAAATGTATTGGCATCAGGAAATGTTTATTTAAATGCCTTCCATTACAAATGAAAGGAGGGAAGATTTTTTTGTGATTGTTAGAAGATCACCCTGAGTAGGAAATTGGTGCAAAGAAGACAAGGCTTCATCAAGCATGTTGAGGAGGCCAGATTGTTCTTTTTCATATTTTGGTGAGAAAGATTTGTAACTTTTTGTAAGGGTAATTGTAATACTTAAGTTACAGTTTTGAGGTATTCTGAAACTTCACATGATGAAACTGTGTCATCAGATATCATAACTTGTGGTAAGAATGAGTGCTTTAAGAGCCAATATGGAAGGATTAGGAGAGAAGGAGGAAAGGAGGGTTTAGTGGGCCCCGACTTTCACTTTCAAACAACTTTCCTCAAGCATATGCAGGCCAGAGTTTATGAGAGCTAATATCCAAAAGGGTACCAGATTAGGAAAGTTGCTTTAATTTTAGATTTAAGTCTTTCAGTCACTAATTGCACTAAGGAATTAGCTATAAGATCATACAATGGCCAGATTTATTGTCCATTACACACATCTTTGCTTCAGTAGCTGAATGGTTCCTATGCATTTAGCCCTATGCATTTATTTATTAACAATATTAGCAAGAGCAACACTACTTAGACTTCTATACCATTTCATAGTGCTTTACAGCCTTCTCCAAAGAGAGAGGCTATACAGAGTCAGCATATTGCCACCAATAATCTGTGTCCTCATTTTATTAATCTCAGAAGGATGAAAGGCTGAGTCAACCTTGACCTAGTCATGATCAAACTCCTGGTTTTGAGCAGAGTCAGCCTGCAATACTGCATTGTAACCACTGTGCCACCACAACTCTTAATTGGTCATCTTTCCCTAGTTCCAAAGAATACTGGATGGTATACAGCTAAAAAGAAACATCAGCTTATACAGATATATTCTATATATGTAAGTTCAGATTATAAAAATAATAGTAACTCTATGTAATAATAGCCATGTAATTAAATAATGAATCTATAGATAGGGAAAAAAGGAATTCTTTTTCTCTTTTGACATGCTAATACTCTGCAGAAGTAAGTTAAAACAAGAAAAGGTCATATAACAAAAAGGGTAGCGTAGCCTTCTTCGTGTTTGAGATAATTAGTTTTATGATGAAGGATTCGGCACAAGTATAAATCTAGAAATAGACTATCTCAGAACAAGTTAAGCTTTTTCAGAAATGATTTATTTCTTCTTCTTCTTTTTTTTAAAAAAAATCATCTCTTAGCAAAATATTGAAATAGTAACCTTTTGCTTTGGTTGCATTTGAATCTGAAGCTCCTAGCATTAAGAATTTGATTATACCAGCCCTTGAGATTCACTGCCCTTGGAGAATTCCTACTAATGCCCATTTCCAGAACAAGACAGTTCACAACTGCAAAGCAATGCAATGCAACACAACTTCCTTTCTTATGTAGCATGATGTGACCTATGAAGAGGCAATCTCCTAGAAAAGTTTGTACTGTAAGAATTTTTGTGCTCACAATTGTTTGGATGTTAGTTAATGCAGTGCAATGAAGAAAAAGGAGAAGCGGGAAGGGGAAGACGAGGAGGAAAGAGGAAGAGGAAGATTGAAGAGAAAGATTGAAGAGGAAGAGGAAAAGGAAGAGAAAGAGGAAGAGGAGGAGGAGGAGGAGGAGGAAGAGGAGGAAGATCTCATTATGTTGAACCCTGCAAATAAACAGAGGACAATTCAAGCATATGTTTAGCTTTACCTTCTCTTATAAACTAGAATCCCGTGGCTTTGTAACCATGCTGTTTATGCAAATCTCTGTTACAGTTAGCAAAGCTTTGAGCATTGTATTTATTTGTTAGTAACAGACAGTGGGCTTTTGGAATCTTAAGTATAATTATATTATTCTAGCTTTAATTTAGTGTGCTATCCTAGAAGCTGCAACTATAAACAAATAGACAAAAAAAGGCTTTAGAAAACCATTTGTGAAAGAGTTTGATACAATTAATTAGTAACGTGCAGAGATTTCTTTACCTACTCCTTCCCCTATTGCCTAGCCCAAATTTGAATTTTTTTTCCAAGGTTTTTGTGTAGTTTCTCCTTTTAGTGTGTTCTATTTCCCCAATTACCATTTGAGGGAAATACTGTTATATTTCACTGCACTCCTGAGAGCAAGTTGAGATCAAGAAGCATAATTGAGGAGAAGCAATTGAACATGATTATGGGAGATAGGGAACAATATCAAAGAAAGGAC
Organism: Notechis scutatus; assembly: GCF_049901735.1. Lineage (NCBI taxonomy): Eukaryota > Metazoa > Chordata > Lepidosauria > Squamata > Elapidae > Notechis > Notechis scutatus. Next base: position 60,535,446 of record NC_142009.1, on the reverse strand, counting down.
AGCTTAAGTTATGTTTATAACTTCTAATATCTAGGAATTAAGTTTTCCAAGTGTATGTATGAAAGAGAAAAGGAGAGTCTATGTATTATGGTGCCTTCTGTTCTCTCTTTGTGCTCATTATGCTGATCACTCAGTCCCACAGAAAAACTTAAAGTGGATTTTGTTGAGTGGGAAATTAAATATATGTGGAACTCTGTCAGACCACACTGCCACTTTGAGGGAACAAGAGTTTGCTCATAAAGGATTGGATTACATGGCTTATAAAGTACTAAAGTTCAAACTCTATGCTTCTAAGTGTAAGCCACACTTTCCACATATGTAAACTATAAAGGGATTAAATAAACCCTTTCACTTCTCTACAATTCTATGAGATACATGAAAACAAATGCGTCCAGTCCCAAAAACAGGAAACATTGCCTGGGGGGAGGGGGGACTAAAGAGAAACATGAGCAATGCCACCTGAAACATCTCTCATCATTTCTAGTCCTTCCTAGGACAATCTTACTTCTAATTCCCAAGATGATTATTCACATTGACCTTGATCTGAAACAAAGTACATCTTTCAAGTCATTTGAATGGAAGGAAAAAATATGGGCCTAATGACAGCGTAAAGGGTTCCAAGTCAAATTGAAAGTCCAAATGGAGCCTTCATAATATTTATATAATAGACAAGAAGCTTGAAGAGGCTCCATTCGATTAACCAATACAGTTATAATCCAATAGTAATAGCAGAATGATATATTATTTATTAATTAATAGGTAATTGATGAGGGATAAGGAATACTTGCTAATGATTACTTACTACTGTTTACTATGAGCTATCAATCTTAATATCAAATGTAATAGAAAGAAATATGTTTATTGTTCTATTTATATTCTTTTTATTTTTACATATTTGTATGCTTGTTCGTGTTTTAATCTTTTGTAAATAAAGTCTATTTTAAAATTCAAAAAAAACAAAAACAAATTGAAAGTCCAGTTGTGCACCTTCCTTTAATATGGGTGAAGGTAATACAAGGTTGAAGAAGATAGTGGGAGCTGCTGCCACTGCTGTCAGAACCTACCCCAAGTGGTAGAAAGTGGCACGCTGTAGATGACATCTGTCAGGGATAATAAAGTAGAGAAGCTGGCATGCTGTCAGGGGTAATAATGTCATCAGTGTTGTATCACACAGAGTATTGATCAGTTATCAGGAATTGTATAAAAGCCTAAGTAAGCATATCTAGCTAGTTTTTCATGACAGTTAAACCATTTCTATAGGAAGCCCTTAAAGAAGACATGAATTCAACCACATCTTCTGCTTTCCATTCTTTGGCATCTGGGACCCAGCGACAAGATGCTGTCTTTTTAAAACTGCCCTTGCTAGACCTAATTTTCTACCATACTGTCCTGGTAGCAATAGTCCCTCTGGAGATGATACACCTGAAAAAGAGTGTGGCTTAGTACCAAAGTCTCCATAGAATCTACTTTATTTGCCTTGTCTAGAAAGATTTTTCCCCTTTGGCAGAATCATCTGCTTCATTACACAATGCTTCCATTTATGGTAAACACTTATCCTAGCATCTCCTCCCACCGCTGTTCTACTCTCCAGAAAATGTTTTACAGAAGGTCTGTGATGTCTTATTACTTTGCTGATTTGTGTTTAATAGGCTCCCATCAGACTGCAAAAGTAGTATTTTTTTTTTCACTAACACAAAGTAGTTTCCTGGGTGCCAAGTGAAAAATAGCCTCTTTGGACCTCTTACCAGATAGTTCAGCATGAGTTAATATGAATAATAATAAGAATCACAAAGACCGTTTTGTATTTAAATCTCTCTCATATACAGGTGTTGAGAAGCGGCATTTAATTTTTAGGGATGTCTCCAAGGAACTTTGTTTAAAAATTCTGTGTTCAGTCACTGAGCTTTACATAGAAATTACAAATGAACTTTGCATATATTGGTAATATTATAAGGTAATTTGCATATTAACAGCTTGTGCATGTTTATATATGCCTATGAATGGTATCAAGCAAGAACCAATTATATGTCAGCCACATTCTGCTTATTTCAGCATGCTTTTCCTTGGGATAGGCAAATCTGTCAATATCACTTGGTTTAGATTCTATTTTTCAGTGATCAAGGACCACTGATTTGCTTGGTCAGATCCTCAGCTCCAAAAGTATCCCTGTGTTGTCCTCAGCTCCAAAAGTACTCCTGTCTAACAATGTATACCCTATATTGTGTTCTTTTAAAGTTGTAGCAACGTTTCAGCAGAATCTCATCTGCCATCATCAGGCTTCTGTATTGTGTCCGTCTGTGAGTCAGACTTTTACAGTGGTTTCAGATTTAAATTTGGGGCAGCCTATTGCTGTGCCAGAATGGTTTTTTCTTCATCCTGATTGGTTGGGAGTCTTGGTCTGTGTTTATTGGTCTCGGAGTTTGCTGTGTTCTGCTTGATTGGTGTCTCTAATATCTTCTGTCTGTTTTTTGGCTCTTTTTGTATCTTGATTGGCTGGCAGCATTGTGTTACTTTATTGGAGGCCTTTAGTGCAGCTTGGCCGGGTAAATGGACGGCTATCATTAGTTAGGAAGCTGGGTTTCATCTGGGTGCCTGGTTGGGATGTGTTTGAGCTGGAGGTATCAGGGGGTCTGTTTGTGCCCAGGTGTTTGCCTGGCTTGTGGTGTGGAGATTTTTGTTTGTGAGTGCAGGCTTCCAAATGATTGACAGCCTGGTGGAATCATCTGTTCTATTCATGCTTTCTGGTCTTTTTCAATCTCTATGGCTTCTCTGATGATTCTGTGGCTAGGGTTTTCTATAGTGGCTAGGGTTTTGGTGCCATTGAAGTTGATGCTATGACCTGTGGCTTCCATGTGTTGGACTAGTGAGGAAGTGTGTTCCAGCTTTTTGACTGCATTTTTGTGTTCATCCAGGCGGGTACTTATTCTTCTATTGGTCTGTCCAATGTATGTGGCTGGGCATGATGCACAGGGGACTTCGTATATGCCTTGGTTTTCCAGGTCAATTTTATCTTTGGGGTTGCTAAGGATGGCTGCTATTTTTCTGTCTGTTTTGAAGGCAGTCTTGATGTGATGTCTGTGTAGTACCTTACTAATTTTGTCTGTAGTACCTCTTATGTAGGGCAGGATAGCTGTTCCATAGGTCTGTTCATCTTCTGGGTCTCTATTATGTTTCAGTGTGTTTTTGTGGATCAAGCTGGTGATTTTGCTTTTGTGGAAGCCGTTGGCTGTCAGTACTTTAGTCAGGGTGCATAGTTCAGTCTTAATGTGTGTCTTGTCTGCCAGGCATTTGGTTCTGGCGATTAGTGTTTTGGCCACGGAGTTTATCTGTGCTGGGTGGTGGTGGGATTGGGCATTGAGGTAGCGGTTGGTGTGTGTTTTCTTCTGGTATATGGTGTGCCATCTGTTTTTTTGTAGATTAGTACATCTAGGAATGGTAGTTGTTTGTTTGTTTCCGTTTCCATGGTGAACTTGATTTTGGGGTGTGTGCTGTTTAGGTGTGTTAGGAAATTGTTTAGGTTTTCTTTTCCATGGGGCCAAATCACAAATGTGTCATCGATGTATCTTGACCATAGTTTGGGTTTGTGGGTGGCATTGGCCAGGGCTCTGGATTCGAATTCTTCCATGAACAGGTTTGCAATGACGGGTGACAGTGGTGACCCCATAGGGACTCCTTCAATTTGTTTGTATCTTTGTCCTTTGTATATGAAATATGTGTTGGTTAAGCACAATTAGAGGAGAGGAGTTTCAATTTCAGTTTCAAAGCACCAAGCAGCTTTAGTACAGAACAGTTGAGCTAAGCCTTGCCCAGGCTCCTTGCTGCTCCTTGCTCACACAACAAATGCTTCAGTTTCCAGTCTTCAACTCTCTCACACACTGACACTGGTCTTTTGCCAGATTAATACTGGTGGATGCTGGTTGGCAGAGGCAGAATTTCAACCCCCACCCCCATTTTCCTCCCTCAAAACTAAGCCCAATCACATAGTTTTATAGTGAAGCACGGGTATCCAGCTAGTCTACAATATATACAGTATGCAGGAAAACATATAAACAGACCACAGTTCATATAATGTTTTTACTTATGATCAGAATGGGGTGTTTGCAAGACTCTAACCATGAAGCATTGGACATGGAATTGCCTCTAAACTGTATGAATAAATAAAAAAGCCTTGCTCTAGCAGGTTTGAGATCACTTAATCCAGCTTTACCAAGGGATCATAGCTGGGAAATTCATAATCCTGACTGGAGGGTGACAGTTCCTTTCATTGTTACAGCAGTGAGTATTTAAAGGAATGTGGTCTGTGATCTGGCAAAGAGCCATCAATATTTGCAGTCATGAATACTCTGATCTTCCATGAATCTATCCAGTGTTTTTTTTTTTTTTTAAATAAAAACTCTATTTGGTAATCATTACCACAACTGTTGGCAGCAAAAACCATGGGTTCATTGTAGGCTGAGTAAAAAAGAATGGCCTTCTGATGGGCTTGCTTTTCCTTGACTTTATTTTGATTGGGTGATCTTGAGTTTTCAAATGAGCTCCTCAGTTTTAACAGCTGTGTGAAAAGCACTATAACATTCAGTTTATATATAAGTCTTTCAAATTGTTTGGATACAATTTGGTTAATTAGAAAAAAAATCTGAGTTAATTTGGTATATTCTCATGAACCCAAGATTATCCTTTTAAAAAAAAAAGTAGGAGAAACTATCATTCATTAAAAGTTCAACTCGTCTTCTCCATTTTCCTTGTAATATTAAATTCATATGGAAAATACAAGAATATATAAGCAAATGAATTATATATAGTTCAATCTTCACTGAAGCCCTTAGATAATAAAGATAATAGTATCTCTATCAGGTGCGCCAACCTGCCTTTGAAATTCTGCATTCTTGGTCCTCCAATATGCATCCTGAATATATTGGCCACTTATATGGTATATTCTTCCAGGAAAGCAAACATTTTAATACATATCTGTAAGGTATTAATACAATGTCAACTCTGTTCTTGGCTAAGCCTTTCATGTCTAATTGCAACATGAGATGATTAACAGCATTAATTACATGAACTATAATTTTGATTCAACCATTATTTTCAGCAGGAAGACATTATATTCAGATACCTTTTGCCTTTGTGGCCATCATCTGTTCCTAACCAATGAGATAGACAGTTTCATTTCCATGGCAACTGAATAGCTTCAAATAGCAATGAAAATATAGGAAGGTGTTAGAAAGCACTTCCAAGTTATGAGGAAAGGAGAAGAAAATACATCCTGTAAAATCATTATATAAAAAATTAAGGGAAAAAGAATATTTATATGAAAATTTAAAAAAAGAAAAATGTAACAATTGGAAGATTGGAAAGTTGGGAAAAGGAGTCACCCGAGACTTTAAAGACAGATAGACCAACAACTGTGAAGATGCTGTATTTATTACATCCCTGATTTGTTGGATTCTAATTTATCTTTGCTCTTATCGTTTATATTTGCATTGTTAAATATTTACTACTTAGCTTCTTTAATCTTACATTAAGGGTAACTGAGTTGTGCTATAGAGCAACCCAAGCTGTTGTATAATTCTCTGCACAAGAAATTCTACAGTATTGACAATACAGTGCCTCTAGGCACCACAAAACAGCAACCGCAGCTGAAGATTATTGGCATTTTGTTAAATCTCTTATGGAAATACTGAAGTCTCATCACATCTCATAAGTTCATGATCTCATGAGATGACATTTCAGAGAGAAATCACCAATGTTGTGCAATATTTTTATTCACTTGCAAACATTTGTATGTCAACTATAACCATAATTTTAGACAGCTTATAATAAACACAGTAAAATTCTAAAAAATATTCTTACAATCAAACCAATTAAAGTACTTTTAATAAAACCTATTCATAAAATAGTTGTTATCATCAACCAGATCTGAATGTTATCTTGCAGAGGATTATTTTCAGCATTGTTGTGAAACACTATTAAGAGCAGGGACAGAAACAATCAAGGAAAGCTGTTGTGGGTTGGCAAGCTGTTCTGGAGCAAGTGGGCTATTGTAAAGTTCTTTGTTCTTTAGATTCAAACCTCTGATTATTTTCAAGGGAGGTACATAGATCATCCTTTCCTTACCAGATTATATAGGGTAATCTGGTTCTACCTAAAGAAGATGATATAGAAGATATCTTGAAGTTGACATGGATCTGAACATAAAACAATTTAAGGACAATCACAATAACTTGGATTAAGACTGGCATCTTACAGGCAGCCAGTAAAGTTCCTTTTCCTTCTTCCATTTAATCGTATTCAATTCTTGGAGACTACCTGGAAAAGACAGGTCTTTTCTTGGCAAGCTCTCTTTTTTTTATATTACCTCCATTCTAGGGCTGAGAGAAATGACTGAGCCAGTATGACTCAGTGGCTCTCTACCAGTGGTGGTATTCAGCAGGTTCTGACCAGTTCTGGAGAACCAGTAGTGGAAATTTTGAGTAGTTCAGAGAACTGGCAAATACCACCTCTGACTGGAGAGTTTACAGTATCCTTCCCCTGCCACGTCGACCAAGCCATGCCGTCAGAACTGGTAGTAAAAATTTTTGAATCCCGCCACTGTTCTGTACCTAAGGTGAGAATAGATACCTTAACCACTACACCAAACTGACTTGAAGCTTTTTTAGACAGATGTTATGCTATTAAACTAGATAACCCTGCTCGGCAAATGAGCTGCTACATTTGGTACCAAGTGTAATTGCAGATTCTCCTTGAGTCCAGTCCAACATAAAGCACAATACAAATTGAGAAGGGCATGGGTTACCGGTTTTAGTATCTCCTAGTCTAACAGGAGCCATGAGTTCAGGAGAACTCCCAAGGTATGCAGTGATTCCTTCAAAAGAAGGAATTCTCCCTACACAGATATATAGGGAACATCTACACCGCTCAAAGATTTCTGGAAAAACAAAAGGAAAACAATTCCTTCTTGCTAGGATTCAACTGTTTGCTCCAAACATTGCTTCATGGCTTCCAAACACCAAGTCAGAACATCTGTTTGATCTCCTCCTAGGTGTCTCAAATAATATCATGGTACAAATGGTTGATGATGCTGAACACTGCAAAACAAAAAAGAATGCATCCACTCAGAAGTTCCATCATTGATTATCTCCAATGCAGTCCCCATCCCATACTTATCCCTGAAACTTGCCTGGAAAGGATTCTAATAATCCATTGCACCGAGAGCTTTCTGTAGTTGAAACGCAAGTTATCTCTAGATTCCAGTTATCTGCAAATGAACATACTTTTATCAGTATTTTGCTAACATATTGACAATGATTATATTGAAGTGATGGATAGCTTCTGCCTTTTAAGATTAGTTATCAACAGCAGTAACCAGCAGTCAAGAAATATGCCACAGACTAGTATTTACTGGATAGCAATGAAGCCTTTCAAAAGTATTCAGATACTGTGATGTAGAACAGAATCATGTAGGAAATGGTATTTCCTGTGACAGTGTATGAAAGCTAAATTTGGACTTCAAAGAAACAGGACTGAAAGAGAATTGACACCTTTGGATTTTAGTGGCACTTGAAGATTCCTGGGAATACCATGGATAGCCAAGAAAACAAACAAATGGATCATATAAATTACCAGTCCAGAATTCCTACTTGAACAACAAATGATGATGACCATATTTTGGACCGACTGTACAGTACAAAGACCTAACTTTCTTCAGTTTATAATGCTGGAAGGAAAAAAGACAACAAATAACAAAGTGGATAGACTCAATTAACAGAAATGTGTGCACAAATGACAAGGTAGATAGACTCAATTAGCAGAAATGTGTGCACTATTGCATGACATGATTGTCCCCAGTTTGGGACAGATCATCTGGAAGAAAGCTTTATATATTGATTGCTAGAAGTTGTTACCAGTTTGATGGCACATAATCAATGTATTGTTAATTCAGTGTGAGTTTCCAAGAAAAAATACAAAATATCTAATTAAACAGGAATAGTTAATTAGTACTTATAATCTTATAGTGGTGAATTCTGCTGCAAAAATATAATGCTTTATGCCTGATTCAGTTTGATGTTGCATGTTTATACCTCTGCATAACAAATTCTTGGTTTTAAACTTCAGTGCCTAGCAAAAAATAGTTCTCGGTTTGTGCCAAGTTCAACCACAAATTAAAAATGACTTTGGAACAGAAATATCTGGATTGAAAACAGTTTCTTGTGAATTAGGCTTTAGTTTATGTAGTACTTCAAAACACAAATTTTATAGTCCTTGCTATAATCAAAATAATTTAATGCTTTGATTGGATGAAAATGTGCATTGCCAACCAAATTTAGAAGCACAATCTCATATAACTGTAGTATGCTGTTGTGAATTTGGCTTGAGACATTGTAAAGATATGCCCAGCTGCAAGATGCAAAATGAAGCAGTGCTCAGCTGTGTTACTTGAAGCCAATGCCTAAAATATGGTGAGTCATTACAAACAAATTGTTTTTCAGTGAAGAGAAGAAATTTTACAAGCCTTATAGATCCTGAGAGATACACCCATTAGTTCTCAGGCCAGAAAAATAGTCTTCTTCTTCTTCTTCTTCTTCTTCTTCTTCTTCTTCTTCTTCTTCTTCTTCTTCTTCTTCTTCTTCTTCTTCTTCTTCTTCTTCTTCTTCTTCTTCTTCTTCTTCTTCTTCTTCTTCTTCTTCTTCTTCTTCTTCTTCTTCTTCTTCTTCTTCTTCTTCTTCTTCTTCTTCTTCTTCTTCTTCTTCTTCTTCTTCTTCTTCTTCTTCTTCTTCTCCTCTTCTTCTTCTTCTTCTTCCTCCTCCTCCTCCTCCTCCTCCTCCTCCTCCTCCTCCTCCTCCTCCTTCCTCCTCCTCCTCCTTCTCCTCCTCCTCCTTCTTCTTCTTCTTTGAGCTATTCCAAGCACTTGCCAAAAATATTTTCCCCCTTCTCCCACCTCTCTTGCATATGTGATTAGTAGTGAAGGTTAAAATATTTTGAAGAAATAATAATGCCTGGGCCATCTAGATGCCGTTAAAATGATTCAAGCACTGTTGCTGCCTTCAGGATACTTACAAAACAGCAATATATCCTTCATTAGCTTTGATAAGATTGTCTCTTTTCATTCAGTTAAATTCTCACTGTTAGGAATATAAGTCACCTAACAGGTATTTGGGTTAGAAATATATAAACCAGGATAAACATTTTAAAACTGTATCTTTAAGAAAATGCAAAACTGCCATTAGGTGTGGTTTCTCAAATGGCCATAAGATGGAACCAGAAATCTGGTTTGTTTTAGTCTTAGTCTCAGAAGAGAGTCTGTCTGAGTGAGTATCTCTGTTTCCTTCTGTTGGAGAGTATTGCCGTTCCTTCTAATTGACTGATATTACTGGATTTGATGTAAGTCTGATACTGAACTGTTTATGATACTGGAATTTGATATTTGGATTATCCCTGGACTAAAAACTGACTGATCTTACCTGTGAATGACTTTGGACTGCGTATTTTGAACTTTGCTTAAACTTTCTGGAAGTAAAAACCTACATTTACTGTACAGTGTATCTGTGTGCTCTGTGTGTATTATTCCAACATTACTCTCTATACGTCTCCCTGTATGTGCTCATTCTCCTAACGGGGAATTACCACAACACTCCCCACAGGAGCTAAAATGGGGCTTCAGAGAATGTATTGGAAACCATCTGAATTATAGGCTCCATGTTTCATCATGTCCACATATACTGTATCATTAAGGGCCTGATGTTAACTTTTTATTTAACATTCTCATTCAATAAGTGATTTCGGTAAAGAAGGTTACTTCTTGATCCAGGCAACTGGCTTTAAAATGGTCAACAAATACTTCTCAATGTAAGCAACTTGGGAGTAATTAGCTAAAACTCTGGAGACTTTAGCAAATTTAGGTCATGTTTGCTAATTCAAAAGAAGGCAAACAAAATTCATCAATGTAAGACAATATGCCATGCCTCTCCCTTTGTTTTTTTTATGGTTGGTCATGCAGCCAGCCTAATGTTCAGACTGGATTTAGCATTTTTATCCATCCATCAGGTCTTTTGTGTTGTTGTCTGATGGTGTTAAAGGGTATTGTTGCACGATATAGGCTTTCCTAAATGATCAGACTTTTACAGTTGACTGATTTTTCCAATGCTGTGATGGTGATTATTATTATTAATAATAAAACAGTTCAGTGCAATGTTAGATGCTGACCTGTTTCCAGATTTCTAGAAGTGAAAAAAAAATAAGTTCTCCCTTTAAAAAGTAGAAGTTCTCCCTGTGCAGAAAAGTAGTGTCTGACTCAAGTATTAGGTTTCATTTTATAAGATCCAACATTCTGGTATACTTTGTTCTCTTCCATTGTCTCCTTTTCCTTTTCTTTAAGTATATATTTTAAATGCCATCTTTCTGGAAGCTATATTGAGAAAGCACTCTTTGTCACGGTGACAGAATGTCACCATGACAAAGACAACTATATTATGAAAATAGTGAAAAGTCATAAAAATATGATAAGAAAGTGCTGTGTATGTATATATGTATAAAGTGTGATAGTTTTGCAATATCCTCAAAATTAATAAAACATACCTACAACTTTTCTGCTATTATTTCTGATATCTCTGTACTTCTGGAGGGAAAAAAATGAAAAACTGAAGATGATTCCACTAAAAGTGGAGCAGATAACTGCAGTGGAATACTGTAAATGGGTACACTGGTTGTTTGTCTCAAAGGTGCCTTTCAAAATGCAACTTGACTTTCTTGGGGAGTGGGTGTTTTCCTGAAAATGTTTCACATCTCATCAAAGAAGCTTCTTCAGTTCTGATTGAATGGTGGAGAATGGAAGGATTTATACTCTTTGCAATCATCTGGTTGTTACGACTCTGAAGGTTGGCTGTTAGCTTAACCAGATGACAGCAACAGCAAGATGTCTGCAAAGAATACAAATCCTTATATACTATCTAAGAATATAAATCTAGTCAGAACTGAAGAAGCTTCTTTGATGAGAAATGAAAAGGAATAAAGCACCTTTGGGACAACCATGACCTGGACAATTGAGAATCTCTACAGACACTGCTGTTTGTAATTCCTCTCTGGATAAATAAAGGATTTTGGATTGCCCACAAGTACTCCAGACAATTGCACTTTCCAAGGAGACCTCAAGATAGTTTAAAGATCTGGCATATGAGGGAATAGCTACTTTGCTCAATACATGGTCATGATATTTAAGGACAGTGGATTCACGTACTTCTTTTCCTAGTTACTTTTGGAGATTGCATGTTCAGCTACTAGAAATCTTTTAATCATCATATATTGGTAGGGACATTTGGATCATATGGATTCCATCCAATATACAGCAATATACAAAAATGCTCTCTGTTTGCCTTTTCTGTTCTAGAACTTTCCAAGTCCCTTAACCTACATTATAAAGTTCTTGGGAAGTCAAATTGTCATTTGGGAAACAGCTGTACATACATTAAATCACAGAATCATAGAGTTATGCAGTTGGAAAAGACAAGGACCATCAACAGAATCCATTTTGGAGATGTGGTGGCTTAGGAAAGAAACAAAATGTTAAAAAGTTATGGTATTTATGTAGTTACTTACAAAGCACATCTAAATTATATTAAAAGTAACCAAAATATCTTTATAATTCCCAAGGCAAGTCACAATGTTTGAGCAACCCTAGTGCTTGGAAACTGAAAGTTGAAAAATTTGACACACCTTACATGTCCAATGTCTTCTTTAAAAATTTCTAGAGATGAAGAATCCAAAATATAAATAGAGGGGAAAATCTATGTTCTGCTTGTTGTGAGATGGGCAACTGTATACATTTGGTTAATAAAATAAATATCTACATTACCATTTTAGCTTGCTCATTGTCTAAATTTATTTGATGTTTGCATTTTCTATTCCTGATAAATGTCTGGGATGCAGTTTATTCTAATATGTTTAGATTTCCATAGACTAAGCTCATCTTCCCTCCAGAGGAGCTCGTATTCAGTTCAAGAGAAAGTACAATGGGAAGCCCACATAGAGGGATTGACAAGCAGGGTTTGTATTCTGGAAAACTGAATGGGAAGTTCTAATCTCAGAGGAAATCTATAAGAACATTAGAAACTCCTGAAGCTTTGCACTGGGAAACTGATTTTGTAGCATCTACTCTAAGGTCAGTTAATTTTAGCCATCCCCATATTATATGCTGACAATGAATCAATTTTACAAGTTTGTAAATGTGCATGGAGGATTAGTCAGCTCTTTTGAGTTGGCTACAATTGTGCTTCCTCAGCAAACTCCTCTGAAATTTGCAGCTCCAATCTTCCTTCTCTATTACAACAAAATAGCAAAGGGATCAATCCATGACCTGCATGGAACCCTTTCCTACTGTGCAACATGAGACTGCTCATTGTGTTAGTTCTGTTTTCCTCTTCCTGGTGCCGCTGCTTCTAATTCTGGTCCAGATTCCCTGCTGTTCAAAATGCAGCATCTCCCAGGGTGGGCTGTTATTATGAGTTTGCTCTAATACAGCTAAATAATTGTTTGGCCTTCTGCTTCCCAACTATGCCAGAGAAAGAGATCAGCTTGGATCTTTATTTTTCTGTTTGGCTTGATTTGTGATTGCTATTTTTTTTCTAAACTTGTAAATCATTCAGGGCAGAAAAAGTGCATTTGCTGGCATCTGCTTTATCTCGGGGTTGTGAAATGACTTGTTTAAGTTAACTAAAAAGAAGAAATAGTAGAATTCAGGATGGTGGCTTAAAATAGAACTAAAACTGAAGTGGGAAGCACATGTTCCTGTCTGCATTGATCCTCTTCTTCAACTTCGGTGGCCTTTCTCTTTAAGTGTTTTTTTTTTTTTGCAAAGGAAAGTACGCTGCCTTCAGTTAGGAGAAAGCGAAAACAGATAGGCTCAAGATCCAGATGGATCTTGAGAGACTAGAACACTGGGCTGTATTTAAAAAAATGAAATTCAATGTAGAGAAAAGTAAAGTCCTACACTTAGGCAAGAAAAACCAAAAGTACACATATAGACTGGGTGAAACCAGGCTCAATAGCAGTAACTATGAGAGGGATCTTGGAGTCTTAGCAGACAACCAGCTAAATATGAGTCAGCAGTGTGCAGCAGCCGCCAAAAAAGCTAATGCAATCCTAAATTGTATTAACAGAGGGATACAATCAAGATCAAGTGTGGTACTAATACCACTCTATAAAACCTTAGTAAGACCACACCTAGAGTACTGCATCCAGTTTTGGTCACCACATTATAAAAAAGATGTTGAGACTCTAGAAAGAGTACAGAGAAGAGCAACCAGGATGATTAGGGGACTGGAGACTAAAAGATATGAAGAACAGTTACAAGAACTGGGCTTGGCTAGTCTGGTGAAGACAAGGACCAGGGGAGACATGATAGCAGTCTTCTAATATTTGAGGGGCTGCCACAAAGAGGAAGGAGTCAAGCTATTTTCTAAGGTGCCTGTAGGCCAGACAAGGAACAATGGATGGAAACTGAAAAAGGAGAGATTCAACCTGGAAATAAGAATACATTTTCTGACAGTGAGAACAATCAACCAATGGAACAGCTTGCCCTCGGAAGTTGTGGGAGCACCATCACTTGAGACTTTCAAGAAGAGATTGGACTGCCATTTGTCAGAAATGGTGTAGGGTCCCCCGCTTGGGCATGGGTTTGGACTAGATGACCTACAAGGTCGCTTCCAACTCTGATAATCTGTTATTATCAGATCTGACTGTTTCTGTGGTCCACAACAGGTCAGCCAATTAACAGTTCTGACTGGGATCAGAAATTCAGAAAAGTAAAACAGAAATAATAAGCCTGTACAAAGTGTGAACAGTGCTGTTTCAGCAAAGAGTTTTGAGATGGTTCTTCAATCTGAGAAAGTGAGTTACAGTACTGCACCTTAGAATGAAACACTGAAAGTGGTCCGACTTGATTTGGTTAGCAGCACCTGTAGAGAAGCTCTTTTAAGAATCAAGAGTAAAGTGTACACTATTCAGAACTGAAGCAGGCCAAGTTGATGTTGACACCTTTGTTGTATGTATCTGTCAGTAAGTCTTTGAAGGAGGCTGTACTTGTATAGTATCAGAATCAGAATCAGAATCAGAATAGGACTGAGACCTTCGAGGTGTTCTAGTCCAATTCCCTGCTCAAGCAGGAGACTCTATACTATTTCACATAGGTGACGGTCCAATCTTTTCCAAAAAACCTCCAGGGATGAAGCACCTATAATTTCTAAAGGCAAGCAGTTCCTCTGATTAATTGTCCTCACTGTTAGGAAGTTTTCCTGAATTCCAGGTTGCTTCTCTCCTTGATTAGTTTTCATCCATCAATATTTGTCTTGCCTTCTAGTGCTTAGGAAAATAAGCTGACCCCCTCTTCTTTGGGGCAGCCCCTCAAATACTGAAATACTACTATCATGTCACCCCAGTCCTTCTTTTCTCTAGATACATGGCCTCAAAAAAACAGCCTGTGATTGAGTAAAAGAGATATAAAGGAGATGGCAACAGAGCATCAAGTCATGGTTTTTTAAATTTACTATTACTTATATTTATCATGGTTGCACTGTTGTTACATGTTGTAAGATCTCCTGGCCTAAGGCAAACATTTTCTTGGGACCAGATAATTACTATGCAAGCCCAGGAAAACTTATAACTACTGTTATAAGGAGCTGTTAGATCTAAAGCATTCTTGTCCACCTTAATTCCAGAGCAAATAATCAGATGGCTTCAATCTGTTGCTTTGAAGGGGAGCATTGCTTTGATCACTGAATCAAAGTACCCCACAGAAGTTCCACACAGTGCCAAAGTGTTCACAATTCATATTAGAGAAAGGAAACAAAGGCAATGAACATGATTTTTAAAAGAAGAACATTCTGGCAGTTCAAAGAGATGGGAACATTTCTCCTCTTTCAAAAGGCAGAAGAAAGAGCAAATTGCTATGTATCCTTAGAAGTGGTGGGGGTAGAGAATAAATAGGTTATTAATCTGACCTGAAGAAGATCTGGAAGCTGGGCTATTCCATCCTCCTCACATAATTCTAAATACTCTCCAGTAGTGTTCCTTGGAAGTTCAAAGAGAAGAAAGAGAGGAGGAGGAGGAGAGCAGGTGATAAGCTGAGTTTGTTACATTTAAAAAGGGCAGAGAATAAGGAGTAACAACAAATCTTATTGTCGTGTCCGTCGAGGAAGGAAGCTCGGAGTCAGTGACTTGGTTTCAGCTCTTTATTGGCCCCTGATACAGCTTAAGCAAGAGGGGAAAAACTGCGCTTTTTATTCCCGAGCCGCGGCGGTCGCGACCAATGACACCGCTTGAATCTCCCGCGATTAGTTTCCACCAATCGCGGGGATTCGCAGCGGCCAATCAGTGCGGCTCGCCGACCAATCCGTCGCGCGCGCCTTAACCAATCGCGACGCGGGGCTACGAGTATGTAAATTGACTTGTACAGAACACCCCTCCCCTCTTGGTTCGGTCCTACGTAACGTAGTCCCGTGGGTAGGCGGGGCTTCGTACTTGTCTACTTGACTTGCGCAGCTTAGTTGTTGTTTGGTTCCCGGCCGGTTCGGTCGGGACTTCTGTTTCTCTTGGCCCTGTCGATGGAACCCCCTGGAAGGTGTCGCTGGGCCTCTTGTTGCAGCTCCTCCCGGTCTACCGGGTTGGTCGAGCTGCGACTTTGCCGCTCCTGCCTGGTCTTTCCGGGCTGGTTGAGCTGGCCTGGCTGTTCCTTCCTGGTGAGACTTCGGGCTGGCTGTTGACTGGTGAGTATTGCTGGTTATTTCCTATTTGATCCTCTGTGTCTTCCCTCCCCTCTTGGTTTGTGTTATCGGGGTCGTCTGTGTTTGGTTGCGTGTCGGTTGTGTTTTTGTTCTTGATCTTATTTGATCGATGTGGCGTTTCCATGTTTGTCCGTCGGTTGTCTGTAGGCGGTAGGAGTGGGGTCCTGTCAGTTGGGTTATAGTTGCCGGTACCCATAGTGGGTCTCCGGTAAGGTTTTTGCATAGACTGCATGCGCCTGGTGCAAAACCCGGTGCTTGCTAGATGAGTCCGGGGTTTTTCCGGGTTGTATGTGGGGTGTAGTCTGTCGAGTGGTGACCTTAGTTTTCTCCCATTAGTAATTCTGCCGGGCTTTTGTTAGTCGTTGTGTTAGGGGTGATATGTTGTATTAGGAGCATTTTATTTATTTTTTCTTGTATGTCCCCGTGTTCGATCTTTTGGAGGGTTCTTTTTGTAAATTGAACCATCCGTTCTGCCCTACCATTGGCCGCCGGATGCGCCGTGCCGCTGTCAGTGCGTGTCGTATGCCTCGCTCCGCTAGGAATCTTTCGAATTCCAGCGAGGTGAACTGGGGTCCGTTGTCTGACACGATGACATCCGGGAGACCGTGGGTTGCGAAGAGTTTGTTTAAGACCTTGGTTACCGCATCTGTTGTGGTGGTCTTCATGTTGCTTACCTCCAGCCAGTTGGAGTAAGCATCCACCGTGATGAGGAATGTGTTCCCTTTTGTGGGCCCGGCAAAGTCTATATGGAGTCTCGACCATGGTCCCCTGGGCGTTTCCCATTCTAAAATTGGTGCTGTGGGGGATTTGGTCTGGTTTCTTGGCAGCGCGAGCACTTGGCTACCCAGGCCTCGATCTCCTTGTCCATACCTGGCCACCAAGCATAGCTTCTGGCTAAAGCTTTAGTCCTCACAATCCCGGTGCCCTTCGTGTAATAATTGTAATACCTTCCCTTGCAGTTTTTTCGGTATGACCACCCTGTCCCCCCCATAACAAACAACCTTTCTGTAGTGACAGTTCTGTTTGCGGTTTCGGAATGTCCTGAATGCATCATCGCTGTCTTTCTCTGGCCATCCCTTTGCTACCCAATGTAATACCGCGCCAGACGCTTGTCTTTATTAGTCTCTCGGGCAATGTCTGACGCGGTTATGGGTAGGTCCGGCAATGTCTCTATGCTGAGGGTGGTCGTCGTGGGAGCTGGATCGTCGTCTAGGTCGGGAAGCGGCGAGCGGCTCAACGCGCCTGCATGGGAGATCGTCTTACCCGGTCTGTGTGTGAGCCGGTAGTCGAGGCGGCGAGGAACTCAGACCACCTTGTCATCCTGGGGGATAGGATGTTCGGGGTGGCCTTGTTCCCCGCCAGGATGCCTAGCGGCTTGTGGTCCGTGATGAGGGTGAATCGGCGGCCGTGAGAGGTACTCGTGGAACTTTTTACTGCTGCGACGATGGCCAGTGCCTCCTTATCTAATTGGCTGTAGTTTCTTTCGGGTTTGCTGAGTGTTCTTGAAAAGAAAGCGATGGGTGCTTCTTTTCCGTCTGGGAGTGTATGGCTGAGGACAGCGCCGACGCCAAATGGTGAGGCGTCGCATGTGACGGCGATGGGTAGGGTCTCATTATACTGAATGAGAACGGCATCCGAGGTGAGCAGGTCTTTGGTATTCTTGAATGCGGTGTCCTCCCGTTTCCCCCAGGTCCATTTGGCCGTCCTGTCCAGGAGCCTATGCAAAGGCTCCCGTGTCGCCTTTGGGGCAAGAACACATTGTAAAAATTTAGCAGTCCCAGAAATGCCTGCAGCTCTGTTTTGTTCTTGGGTGTGGGGCTTCCTTTATGGCTTTGACCTTGCTTCCGGTTGGGTGGATGCCATGTCGGTCTAGGAGGTACCCCAGAAACTCGACTTGCTCTGTGTATAGCTGGCATTTCTCTTTCTTCACCTTTAGCCCGGCCCTTTGAATTTTTCTAGTACCTCCCTTAGGCGACCCTCTAGTTCCTTCTGGTTGGCTGCTGACACCAATACATCACAAAATAGGGGACCACCCTTGATTCCTCGCAGCAGTCTCTCCATGAGGCTCTGGAAAATTCCTGGGGCTACGCTGACTCCAAACTGAGTCGGTTACAACGAAATGCTCCCGGTGGGTGACTATTGTTTGCGCCGGCGGTTTCTTCATCGACCGGCAGTTGCTGATAGGCTTGCGCCAGGTCGAGCCGCAGACCTTGCCCCCCAGCGAGTGTAATAGGTGTTGCACTACTGGGACGGGTGGCGCTTTGTTGCAGGGCGCAATTGAGGGTGGCCTTATAGTCCCCGCAGATCCTTACTGACCCATCTGGTTTGACTGGGGTGACTATAGGGGTCTCCCACCGGGCGTGGTCGATTGGCTGCAAACCCCTGTTTGACGAGTTTGTCAATCTGCTCGTCTATTTTCTTCCGGAGTGCAAAAGGCACCCGTCTGGGTTTTAGGCGATGGGGGCGACATTTGGGTCTAGGCTAAAAGAGATAGGGGCCCTTTGTACTTGCCTAGGGTGCCGTCGAATACTTCTTGGAAGTCCCGCCAGCTGCTGCTCCCAGTCGGTCTCTGTGGTGTGGTTTACTCCCGTGACCTCGATCCCAGTGGCGCGAACCATTGGAGTCCTAAAGGCTGGGTCGGTTCCGGTCCACGATAGTCAGGGGAAGTTTGGCAGTGCGGTTTTGAAGGTCACCACGAACTGTCCGGTCCCAATGACGGGATGCGGTTCCCCTGATAGTCCTTGATGATCAGTTTCTGGTTCTCCAGTCCTCTTTCTGGATGTTTGGCACCAGGCGCTTGAGTTCTTTCAGGCGACCATGGAGAGGTAGGATCCGGGAGTCTACCTCCATCCGGCATGGTTCGCCTCGATGCTCACCTCCACGACCTTCCGGGCATCCGTGGTTTCGGCATGGCCGCGGTGACCGTCTGGTGGGTTTCTTCTCTGTCGGCCTTCCCGCTCCGCTGCCCTCGGTTGTCTCGGTTCCAGCGATAGTCGGCTTGGCGATCTCTGGTTCTCGGGGGTGTCGTCTCGTCCCCGGTTGCTTGGTTCTCGCCCGGGGGCTGTGTGTGGGCACAGCGGGCGTAGTGGTTCCAAGGAGTGGCTCGAGATCGGCCCAGTCCATCGCCTTCACGTCCTCTGGCTTCGCGAGGGCTTTGGCCATCTTAAACACTGCGGGCCCGCAGTGTGTGAGGAAGACGGCCCTTTTCTTCTGCTCCGATTCGCATCCTTCAAATTGCTACTTTGAGGAACATCAGGAATCTATCCGTGTACGATTCCCAGTCCTCGGTAGCGGGGTTGAAGGGTGCTGGTGGGGTCATGCTGGCCATCTTGTCGGTCCTTTGTCTTCCTCGGGACACGTGCTCGGTGGTTATTCTCTGGATCCCATCTCTCGCCAGTGTCGTGTCCGCCGAGGAAGGAAGCTCGGAGTCAGTGACTTGGTTTCAGCTCTTTATTGGCCCCTGATACAGCTTAAGCAAGAGGGGAAAAACTGCGGCTTTTTATTCCCGAGCCGCGAGGCGGTCATGACCATGACACGCTGAATCTCCCGAACACTTATAATCTTAAATAATAAATTGGGCCTCACTTTACAGTTCCTGCTTTTCAGCTACTCCCAGAATGGCGGCAATACCAGCTAAAAGGAGCTCATGGCTATAGATGACATTTAAATTGATATTGCAAACAACAGGCTCCATTACTTAAGAATTTTCTCACTGCATTCCTAATATGGTTGTTTTCCATGCTTTATAGTTTCCCTATTCCCACATAATGCATTTCTACTAGTATAGGCCAATGCATCTCTTCATTCTTCCAGTTGTCTTTTTTCCCCTAACTTCTTTTATTTTTCTTTAAGCAAGCAGCTATTCAATTTAACAAGTTTCCTCCTATGACTTTATTTTTACTTTTTTTCCATACCCCATCCTTGGGGCTTCAGTGTGCTTTCTGTGTCTGGCTCTTGGGCTGTCTGTATCCAGTACTCTGCTACTTGCTTGTTTCATTCAAGTACATGTCCATCGAGCTGATGTGCAGTTTAATTATTTTTTCTCAAAATTATGAGTTATGAGACCTTTATTGGTTACAGAAATTTTCTTCATTGATCTTGGCCAGACCCCAAAATTGCTGATTTCTAATATATTTCTCAGAATGTGTCAACTTGAAAGGATTTTGTTGTTGTTTCAGCATGTAACTGTGCAGTTTAATGAAGTAGTCCTTGACTTATGATCCCAAAAGAGACTAGAACTTCTGTCATTAATTAATGGGATCATTAAGTGAGTTGCACACAATTTTATAAACTTTTTGACATGGTCATTAAGTTACTCCATATTCTCCCATTGGTTTTACTTATCAGAAGCCCCCTAAGAAGGTCACAAATGGCAATCATGATGCTGCAGCCATCATAAATGCATGTACATGCTGGTGGCAAAATGCCTAAATTTTGATCGCATGACATGAGAGTATTGCAATGGTTGTAAGTGCAAAGGACAGTCATATATGTTACATTTTCTGTGCTGTCACAACTTCAGACTGTCATTAAATGAATAATCATAACTAAAGGACTACCCATATTGGGAATTCACAGACAGTCCTTGGTATTTTTCTTAACTCTGCTAAGAAAAACTAATAATTAATTATGGGAAGCACTTCTTTGATAGGGCTTGTAAAAAACTATTTATTTCCTTTAAACTAACCCTAGACTATGTTATTTGAAATCTAGTACTGATCTAAACTGGATTTTATCCCTCGCAATTATGTCACATTCCTTCTCCCAAGGTACCACTAACTTTTTAAACTTCTCTACTCTGCTTGCCTCTCTCTTTGTACCAAGATTGCTCTTTAAGTAGTAATAGGAAAGGGGTATGGTACATGCCAACCAGAAGGTCTTGGATCTGCAAGATAGATATGGCATGAAATAAGACAATAAGAATTTTGCTTAGAAGAATGAGGCATTTCAGGCATTTCTGGTTCAGATATAGGTGTATTTCCCACCTTATTTATAAAAAAATATTTTTAAAATGGACAGGTCACCTCTAAATCACTGTTCTTAAAAGGGGCAGGCAGTCAAAACAGGGAGTAGCTATCCATCTGTCAAAGATGATTGAAATGATTCCTGCATCAGCAGAATAATGCACTAGATGACCTATAGGTTCATTCCAACTCACACATTAAATTACTCTACTTTTTTCACCAGTTGTGATTTTTATGAACTTACTTTCAGAATCAGCCTCTGAAATAGGTTTGCAGAGCCCATTACTATTTATTAATTTAAAACATTTATATTGCTGTCCATCTTATGCCAAAGTCTGGCCTGTTCCCAATCAAGAATTAAAGCAATATTAGTAATAAAACAACATTAAACACAGTATCAGAATTATTAAAACCATAAACATTAAAAACAAAAAATGTGCTAGCATTGACAAAGATGGGACCAACTACCAGTAGGTGCACTGCCAACCAGCAAGATGTTGTCATGGCTCTGTCATTATGACTCCATCTAAGCATTAGTGCAATGGTGCCACTGGACCAAATGGTGATACACAAACTATCTTTCCATTAAAAGAAGAAATGGGACCCTGGCCTATGTAAAACATGTCAAACTATGCTAAACATACAGCTGTTTAAGAGGAGAATATATAATATATGCTTTTATTCTCTCAGTGATTCTTTCCCATGTAACACTTCCCTTTAAATTCTATTCTGGTGTGTCCTAGTGTGCCATCTGTTTTTTTTTTTTTTTTTTTTTTGTAGATTAGTACATCTAGGAATGGTAGTTGTTTGTTTGTTTCCGTTTCCATGGTGAACTTGATTTTGGGGTGTGTGCTGTTTAGGTGTGTTAGGAAATTGTTTAGGTTTTCTTTTCCATGGGGCCAAATCACAAATGTGTCATCGATGTATCTTAAACATAGTTTGGGTTTGTGGGTGGCATTAGCCAGGGCTCTAGATTCGAATTCCATGAACAGGTTTGCAATGACGGGTGACAGTGGTGATCCCATAAGGGCTCCTTCAATTTGCTTGTATCTTTGTCCTTTGTATATGAAATATGTGTTGGTTAAGCAGTGTTCTGTTAGTTCTATGAGGTGTTTAGCTGGTTGGTATTTATTTTTGATGATTTCAAGAGTTTATTTTATCGGGACTTGAGTGAATAGTGAAACCACGTCGAAACTTACAAGCAGATCTTCTTGTTCCACGTGTAGATCTTTGTGTCTTGTCTGCCAGGCATTTGGTTCTAGCAATTAGTGTTTTGGTCACGGAGTTTATCTCTTCCTAACACACCTAAACAAGCACACACATATATAATAACAGATTAAAAATAATAAAACCCTCTTAACATCTCTTCATTCATCTTCACTTTTCCTATATATAGTTATATAATAGGATAATTCCCAATATATTTTGAGTTTCAAATCTCCCCATTCTAAATTCCTAATAAAAAATACCCAAATACATTCCATGTGGCATCCCCCTTTTATATCATATCTAACCCTTATCTCTAAATCTCTTGGCCTTGTCATTTCTCTTGGTTTTAGCTAGCTTTCCCTCTTCTAAATTTTCCCGATCTTTCCCTTTTATTTCCATCTGCCAGTCATCCATCTTCTCCCCCACCCTTTCCTGTTCTCTTTTTTGAAGTTTCTTCTTGTAGAATTTCTTCTTCTGTTGTTTAATCCTGGGAGCGTTTTCTCTTTTCTTTATTAACTCTATCATCAGTGTCATAGTTTTAGTTCCTTTAATGTCTTTTGGCAATATCTCTTGTTCTCCATGTTCATCTGAGTCACTTTCCTCTTCCTTTAACTCCTCCTCTGTGAAATTTCTTTGTTCTTATATGGCCTGCATCACCATTATTATTTTTTTGCCAGGATGTCTAATAATTCCTTTCTTTCTTTCAACATTCCTCTCACAATTCGCAATTCCGACTTAAAGTCTTTGCTTATTTCTTCCATTTTTTTGTTAATCAGTTGAGTTATTAAAATTCAAAACCTTTTGTTGTGATCTTTGCCAAAAGTCTCCTTGTGTCTTTATTTCCCTTATTAATCCTTCTGTCTCTTTATCACAATCAGCACCCAACAGTCACAGGAAATTGCATTCGAGTATCCTCTTAGTACAGTTTCTCCCCTCCCTTTTTTAAATTTCCAAGGTTCTTGCTATTTTATTAGTCTTTTATCTCATAACAATTATAAGACCACTGATTTTCCATAAAATTCTGAAGGAAAACAGTCTTTAACCATTAGATGGCTCTATATCACTTTCCACTTTTCAAAGTTCTTTTCTTTTCTCTTTTCAATTGTATTAACGTTAATTTCCAACCATTTCCACTATTAGCTTTCTTAAAAATAGTCAATTCCATGCAAGTCAAGCATTTTGTCCAATGCCCAATTAATGCCAAATTATATATATTATTCCAAATTTAGTCTCTAATTTAATTGTAGTTTTTTATACTCCATTTTTGTTTACTTTATCTTTTCCTCTTATTTTCCGTTTGCTGCTATGATACTCTTAAGTGAGGGCTCTTTCTTTCTGCTTCTCAGGTTTATTAAGAAAAAAATGAGTTATTTTGTCTGATTACACATCGCTCACCACTTCACCACTCCAGTGCATTCTTAGGTCCTGGCAGCTTTCCGTCTTCAGGGCAGCCATTAAACTGCCATTTCTCCTTGTCTTCCAGGGGAATACCCAGCTAGGGAGGGGAGATGAGGATCCCCTCAACCCAGATTGCAGTCTCCCCCTCTTCCCGCATCCCTCTGAGATGGATCAGATGGTTCAATCCCACAGGCACCCCTCCAACAAGGTAAACACGGATCAAAGCCATGCACGATCGCAGTCTCTGATTCGTCTTTGATGGAAACGGCACCGGAAGTTAATAGTAAATTGGAGGAGGATATGAAGGAAACATTTTGTTTCTTCTCGATTTCTCTTTTATTCTGAGGTATATTTATTTGCCACAGATATTGGCTTCAGGGCAGAAGAGGAATAGAAAAAAAATCAAGGAAATGTGCATGAAGGGCTCTTTTTTAAAATGAGATAATGTATGGTTGATATAATTTCAACTCTTTAAATTTGTAAAGGGTATTCCTTGTTTCAGAAAAACCTCAGCCAGGCAATCGCCAGAACTGAGTAATGAAACCAAGGATTTTGACCTTTCATCTTTTTAGACAAAAGCAATTGTGCTCTGGCAGCAGGAAAATGAAGCATGACAAATTCAGATGAGGTTATTTCATCAATAGGAGAAAAACAGTATGTGTTCATTATCCACATGCTTCACACCAGGACAACTGTTGTTCTAAGTACTCATTGTCACAGCAAGACTGGTATAGCAGCACACATGAACTGTTCCGTTTCAACATCAAGTGATTATTACTATGAGTTGAGGCCTCTTCAGGCTAAGAAAAAGTAATTTCTCTCTAGGACCCCATGCAAACAAGCAGAAACCATCTGTGTAGAAAGAACAACTTTTGTTGTTGTTTTCTTTTTAATGTATTTATGCTTTGTGTATTCATCCATCCAGGTTAATTAATTCAGTCAGTTTTAAAACAGAAGTTTTTCATCAAACTAAAGGAGGATGGATTTGTGAAAAATAGGTAAAACATTTCTAAAAGTCAGCAGTTTCCACCTGCCATTCTGAATTATTCCTGCTGAGGTGTGCTCTCCACTAAGTTCAAGACTTATAGAATAACAGAGTTGGAAGGGATCTTGGAGGTCTTATAGTCTGACCCTATACCATTTCAGACATGATATGGGTACAGGAGAAAATAATGGATTATTTTTGTGCCGTCCTATAGAAACTGGTGAAAATAATCTTGATTCAATACTTCCCACACAAAGAGAAAAGGGGCACAATGCTATACTTTTCATATAAATACCCCATTTATGTAATATAGGAGATTCAACTTTCACTCAAGTAATGTAAATGTGTCTGTTTGTCTGTCTGTTTGTCTGTTTGTCTGTCTATCTATCTATCTATCTATCTATCTATCTATCTATCTATCTATCTATCTATCTATCTATCTATCTGAAAACATTCAATAAAATGCATCAAGATTAACAGAAATAAAAATATATCTTTCAAAAGGTTTTGAAGGCTTTTCTTTTTGTCCAGAAGGACACCATCCAAACCTTGGTCATTGTGATAATCATTTTTTTAAAAAAATCTTTTATTGCTTTTAAAATAATGTTAAAGAATCTACTTGGGTTTTATTTTTCTTTTCTGTGACAATTCATGCACTTTTATTTTGTTTTTTTTCCCCATGGCTTTCATTTTATACACTTTTTCTGGATCCATATAGCCAAGTTACTGTAAATACATTTAGTTCACTTTGTATTGTGAATTGGCCTACATGGTTCCAAACAACACAACAGAATTTTGTTTTTCATTCTTATCTTTGGTTTTGGATGCAGGTCTTGATTTAGGGAGGAAATACATACAAAAGCTACAGATTAAACAAAAGCATGCAAAAAGACAAAATACTGTGGACATAATATATTTAGATTTCAGCAAGGCATTTGATAAAGTAGACCACAACCTACTTCTTAGTAAGCTAGAAAAAAGTGGAATAGATAGCACCACCACTAGAT
The DNA here is from genome assembly GCF_049901735.1 of Notechis scutatus. NCBI lineage: Eukaryota > Metazoa > Chordata > Lepidosauria > Squamata > Elapidae > Notechis > Notechis scutatus. The sequence goes on along the minus strand of NC_142009.1, from coordinate 60,510,110 downwards.
GGATTCAAAACTGGCTGGCAAACCGTACTCAATGAGTAGTCCTTAATGGGTCTAAGTCTACATGGAGGGAAGTAAGCAGTGGGGTGCCACAAGGTTCCATCTTAGGCCCAGTACTCTTCAATATCTTCAATATTAACGACTTAGATGAGAGAATCAAAGGGGAACTTACCAAGTTTGCAGATGATACTAAGCTGGCAGGAATAGCTAACACCCAAGAAGATAGGCTCAAGATCCAGATGGATCTTGACCGACTAGAACACTGGGCCATATCTAATAAAATGAAATTCAATATAGAGAAAAGTAAAATCCTACACTTAGGCAAGAAAAACCAAAAGTACACATATAGACTGGGTGAAACCAGGCTCAATAGCAGTAACTGTGAGAGGGATCTTGGAGTCTTAGCAGACAACCAGCTAAATATGAGTCAGCAGTGTGCAGCAGCCGCCAGAAAAGCTAATGCAATCCTAAATTGTATTAACAGAGGGATACAGTCAAGATCAAGGGAAGTACTAATACCACTCTATAAAGCCTTAGTAAGACCACACCTAGAGTACTGCATCCAGTTTTGGTCACCACATTATAAAAAAGATGTTGAGACTCTAGAAAGAGTACAGAGAAGAGCAACCAGGAGAAGCCCTTTTTCCCCACAGTGGAGAGGAAGCCATTAAAGCTGCTGAAGCTGGGACAGCTCCAGAACAGAAGAAAGCTGGAAAGAAAGTGTGTCAGTTTGGTGAGATAATTTTCTACTAATTTTTTTCTGGAGAGAACACCCTAAAAGACTAAAAATTAAATTTAAAAGTGAAGATAAAAGTGTTTAAGCGGCTAGATTAAGCACAAATTAAACCTGAAGGTTTTTTCTTTCTTTTTATTGGAACTTTGGATTTTGTTAAAACTTCAACTTTTCAACTGGACTGGTCTTTCCTTTTTAATTTTAATTTTTTCCTTTCAAAATAACTCTTTGGAAAAGTTTTTTTTCTCTTGTTTTTTCTTTTTAATAATGTTAAATTCTTTTTATTTTTTTATTCCTGGTTTTAATATTAGAGGGGAAAGGAAAAGAAAGGGAAATAAGTAGCACTGCCACCTGGAGGCTTGGATACATTGTTTTCCTTTTTTCTTTCTTGTTGATACATTTGCTGTTACATTCAAGGACTCTGCTTTTTGTTGAAAAGATAGTGGGAAGAGCATGTAGATTGTTTGCAGGTGCTCTTCTGTGGAACTACTGATAGCTGGAGTCTGGATTTGAAATTGAAGAAAGAAGATTGAAGTGATCTTGAAAAGAGAACTGGAAAATTTGTTTTTTGATTTAGTAAAGAGCCTCGAACATATAGTGACAGTGCTTTGCTTATTGACAGAATTGCATTTTCTCTTTCCTTTTTTTTTCTATCCCCCCCCCCAGTTGGATTTTTATATTTGGACTTGAGTCTTTTGATGCAAGAATAAGACTACTTTTTCCCCCCTCCCTCCTCCCTTTGTTTTACCTTTTTAGCAAGTGGAATATACAGAGTTGTCTCTTTTTAAATTTTTTCCTAATTTTTTTATTTTTTCATTCTTTTTCCATTTTACATTTATTCTTTTTTTTCCCTTTTTCCTACATAATTAGAACCAATTGGACTAAGGTATTCAAGTGCCTGAAGATTTTTTTCCCTTCCCTTTTTTATTTTTATCTTTTGCTTTTATTATTTAGTTAGTTAGTTAGTTAGTTAGTTAGTTAGTTAGTTAGTTATTTTTACTGGAGTGGCAATTGGCTACTCTTGCTTTTTCTTTTCAATTTTTCTATTAAGTACTCTAAGATGAGCAGAAAAATACTAGCCTCAGCTTCTTCAATCCCGACTTTTTCTTCCTCACCATCTGGAGGACAATGATCAACACAGGTGATGTTACAACAACAGAAGGAGAAAGAAGTGACACTGCAGATGATTATGCAAGGAATTCAAAAGATACAAGTAAAAACAGATAATATTGAAAAGAGAACAAAGAATATTGAGCAAAGAACAGAAAAGACAGATGAAAAAATTGAAAATATTCAACAGGTGATGATGCAATATGAGGACAGAATTAAGAAAATTGAAGAACAAGATGTACAAAGAGATAAGAAGATTGAAGATATGGATATCCGATTGAGTGAAGTGGAAAGAGATAAGGGCAGATCTCTGCAATCATTGGGATGAGAAATTGATAGATCAGAATTCTATCTTAGATTTCAAAATATAGAAGAAGAAAAGGGTGAAACCTTGCTGAAATGATGACAGAAATCCTGGCAGAAGCATTAGAGGTAACTAAAGAGAAGATGATGAATGGAATGGATGAGGTTTTTCGTGTCTATACAAGATATGCGATGAGAAATAAACTGCCAAGAGAAGTTCATATCAGATTTACTAAGAAAATAATTAAATCACAAATACTGCAGGCGGCAAGAGAAAAAACATAAGGTACAAAAATAAAGAAATAGTGGTACTGAAACAGGTACCAAGAAGAGTGAGAGAGATAAGAAGAGAATATTTATTCTTGACCAAAGAGTTACTTAAGAGAGGAGTAAATTATAGATGGCTGATACCCGAAGGTCTCATGTTTACCTGGCAGGAACAAAGACACAGAATTGATACAGTTGAAAAAGCTGAGTTATTCTATCTGGAATATTTAAGAGGAAGGGAGGAAGATACAAGAAAAGAAGAGTCGTTAATTGAATTTTAAGAGGAATGTACAGCAGCAATTGAAAAAGAAAAAGGAGCCGTAGGTGGTGTACCCAGAGAACAATGAGAACCAAGATCTACTAGAGCAACAAATCCTTCTTATAAAGTCTAAAATGGATGAGAAAAAAATGATTACAATTAATATAAATGGGCTTAATTCAGCTATTCAAAGAAGAAAAGTATTTCATAAATTAGAGAAATTAAAATTTGATATAATCTGCCTACAAGAAGTACATATTAAAAAACAACATGATTATATATTGAAACAACAAAAATTCGGGAAATTATTTACAGCGTTGACACACTGTAAAAAGAGAGGAGTGGTGTTATACATTAGAAATACAATCCCTGCGGAGCAAATATATACAGATGATGATGGAAGGATTTTGAGGGTGGAGATAACGGACAATAATCTAAAGACAGTTTTAATAGCAATTTATGCCCTAAATGACAATCAAGAAGATTTTTACAGGAAATTACATAAGAAAATAATTGAACTGGACTATGCTAGTATCTGTCTGATGGGAGATTTTAATGGAATAATAAATGACAAATTGGATTATAAAACACAAAAAACAGCAAAGAAAACTAGAAAGACATTGCCAAAATCCTTCTTTTGAATGGTAGATGAGATAAACTGAAAAGATGCATGGAGAGAGAGAAATGTGGAAAATAAACAATATACCTTTTATTCAAATAGACATGCATCATGGTCTAGAATAGATATGATATGGATGTCAACAGAATTGCTTCCTAACATACAAGACATTGAAATAGAAGCAAGTACCTGGGCAGATCACAATCCAATAACACTTGTATGGAAAGGACAAAAAAAGGAGATCTAGATGGACTTTAAATAACATGATATTAAAGGAAAAAGTCTTTAAACAGAAAATTGAGAGAGAATTGACTTTTTTCTTTAAAGAAAATACAAAAGAGGATACATCATTACAGAACCTCTGGGAAACGATGAAGGCTTATACAAGAGGTTTGATAATGGACTATACAAGGAAAAGAAATATAAAACAGAAAAAAAAAACTTTAAAACATTGGAAGATGACTACAAGAAGTTGGAAAAAGAACTACAGAAATTTCCACAAAAAAAAGGACATTAAAATTAAAATGGACATAACTAAGCATAAAATGGGGCTAATGGAAAAAGAAGAAATAGCACAAAAAATTAAAAATGCTAAGCAGAACTATTTTGAAGATGCAAACAAACCAGGCAGATGGCTAGCATATAAATTGAGAAAGGAAAGAGACTCAAGAAGAATAAATCAATTGATAAATGAACAAGGACATGTATGCTATGGAAATGCGGAGAAGAAAAAAATTATTCAAGATTACTATGGAAAACTGTACCATCAAGAGAATGTTCAGGAAGAAACAATAATACTTACAGGAAGCAAATTTGCCCCAGATACCCAAAGATATTGAAACAATGTTAGAATGTAATATAACAATGATGGAATTAACAGAAGCTTTAAAAAAGCAAAACATTGGGAAAGCACCAGCTCTGGACGGTTTGCCAGTGGAATTTTATAAGACATTCCAGAAAACATTGAATCTTCACTTATTAGAAATTATGAATGAAGTTATGACAAAGAAGAGAATGCCCAAAACATGGTCAGAAGCATACATCACACTTGTACCAAAGGAGGACACAGACCCACAGCAAGTTAAAAATTACAGACCTATATCACTATTAAATTCAGATTATAAAATTTTTGCTTCAATTCTGGCAGAAAGACTGAAAAGATACTTAAGCAATTTTATTCATCCTGATCAAAATGGATTTCTGTATTTAGGGATACATATAACACCAAGATGTAGCACACTTAAGGAGGACAATTATCTCAAACTTAAACAACAGATTGCGACAGATTTGATAAAATGGGAAAATTTACAATTATCACTGATTGGGAGAATATCTACAATTAAGATGAATGTATTGCCTAGAATCTTATACTTATTCCAGACAATTCCAATCAGATTAAGGAAATAATTTTTTGAAGATTTAAACAAAATAGTGCTAAAATATATTTGGCAGGGGAAGAAAGCGAGAATAAAACTTAAATTGCTACAAGATGTAAGAATAAGAGGAGGATTTGCTTTGCCCAATTGGGAATTATACTACCAAGCGATGAGTCTGATGTAGGTAAAGGAGTGGATAACACTAAGGAATACTAGACTTTTGAAATTAGAAGGACATGACTTGCTGTTAAGATGGCATGCCTTCCTCTGGTATAAGGGAACTAAAACGTAGGGGTATTTTAGAAGACATTATATTCGAGAAGCATTGTTTCTAAACTGGGAGAAGATAAAAAAGCAATATTATTTAAAAATTCCGCTATGGTTATCTACCATTGAAGCTTTTTCCTATCCAATAATATATAAAAAGGACCAAACAGTTAGATATGGTGAGATATTGAATGAAAAGGGTGAACTTAAATCTAGGCAAGCGTTGGAAGAACAAGGTGTAAAAATGAATTGGTTTTCATATTTGCAAATACAATCTAGATTTGATAAAGATGTTAAAACAGAAGGTATCTGTGATAAGTTGACTGATTTAGATAAAATTTTGACAGGTACTGATGAAAAAGTAATAAAAAAACTTTATGGACATTTGCTAGAGTTTAAATTAGAGGAAGAACAAGTAAAAGAAACAATGATTGCTTGGGGGGGAAATTTCGGATATGGGATTGATTTAGATAAATGGCAAAAATTGTGGTCTCAAAATTATAAAATGACAATGTCAACAGCATATAAAGAAAATTTGTATAAGATGTTTTACAGGTGGAACTTACCCCTGACGAGAATTGCGAGGATGTTCAAGAATAAATTGGATAAATGTTAGAAATGTCATCAGATACCTGGTTCATATTACCACATGTGGTGGACATGCTCGGATGCAAAAAGATATTGGACTATAATCCACACATGGTTGGAAAAAATGACAAAACAACACATAGACTTTAAACCTGAGATATTTTTATTGGGAATTATACCAGAAATATATTGCAAAGAATTGAAATATTTGATTGTAAATGTTTTAACAGCGGCTAGAATTGTATCTGCTAAGAATTGGAAAAATGAAAAGATACCTATGCAGGAGGAAATTATTAAGAAAATCATGGACTGTGCCGAAATGAGTAAATTGACATTTGAAATTAGAGAACAAGAGGATAATCAATTTTATATGATATGGGATTTATTTTATCAATGGTTAGATAAAAAGACATGGTAAATAAATAGATTAGTAAGCCTTACAATAAAAGTTAATAGACTGATAAAGAATACAATATAAAATATATAACCATTGGATGAATGTATAAGATTAAATCATAATGAAAATTA